>NC_029785.2:95656043-95672876 GCF_000816755.2 Arachis ipaensis
TACAACAAAGTTAGTGCGACAGGCGAATGGCCCAACCCTAACAATCATGTCCTCAATCATGCCTGATGGGTATTTAATGGAGCCATCAGCAAGTTGGAGACATATCCGGGTTGGGTTAACTTCTTCAGTTAAACCAAGCTTTCTGATAGTGGATGCAGGTATTAGGTTGATGCTTGCCCCAAGATCACATAGGGCTGTCTTGGTGCAATTACCCTCTAATATGCATGGTATCAGAAAGCTTCCGGGATCTTTAAGCTTTTCAGGAAAACTTTTCAGAATGACTGCACTGCATTCTTCAGTGAGGAGAACTCTTTCAGTTTCTCTCCAATCCTTCTTATGACTTAAGATCTCTTTCATGAACTTGGCATAAGAAGGTATTTGCTCAAGTGCCTCTGCAAACGGAATCTTAATTTCAAGAGTCCTGAGATAATCTGCAAAGCGAGCAAATTGCTTATCTTGCTCCTCTTGGTGGAGTTTTTGAGGATAAGGTATCTTGGTTTTATATTTCTCAACCTTGGTTGCTGCAGGTTTATTTCCTACAGAAATGGTTGAAGAAGCCTTTTTAGAGGGGTTGTCATCAGCACTTGTGTGTGTCTCATCCCTCACTGGCATTTGAGTACCAGAGTTAGAAGCTGGAGTGATGTTAGACGCCAACTCCTCATCTGTTCCTGGCGTCTGAACGCCAGAACTGTGTTTCTTTTGGGCATTCAACGCCAGTTCCTTGCTTGTTTCTGGCGTTGAATGCCAGTCCTGAGCATAGTCTGGGCGTTCAGCGCCAGCTTTCCACCCAATTTCTGGCGTTTTAACGCCAGAATTATCTTTCCCTGGGCTCTTACTGTCCTCAGATGGATTTTGGGTGGTTTGCTCATTTTTTGGCTTCCTGCTGCCTTGAGGTGGGGTATTTAATGTTTTCCCACTTCTTAATTGAACTGCTTGGCATTCTTCTGTTATTTGTTTTGACAACTGCTGCTTTGTTTGCTTCAATTGTTCTTCCATATTTATATTAGCCATCCTTGTCTCTTGTAGTCTATCTTTGAATTCGGCTAACTGCTTTGTTAGAAAGTCCAATTGCTGATTGAATTCAGCAGCTTGTTTTACAGGACTGAGTTCAATTCAGGAATTTCTCTATCAGCTGTTTTCATGTCTTTATGCTAGCCTTAGGTTGGTTATTTAACCACCTCTTGGCTTGGTCTTTTACAGCAAATGGAAACAGTAATAATCTGTAGACATCCTGATCTACTTTCTTATTATGTACTGTGTCAGCAATTTATAAAAGCTGTGCCAGAAACTCTGTAGGTTCTTCTTGTGGAAGACCGGAATACTGGCAGCTTTGCTGCACCATGATAATGAGCTGAGGATTCAACTCAAAGCTACTGACTCCAATGGAGGGTATGCAGATACTACTCCCATATGAAGCAGTAGAGGGGTTAGCATATGACCCCAGAGTCCTTCTGGACTGTTCATTTCCTCTTAGATCCATGATGGAGAAAGGGAGATGATGTAAAATAGAGAAGAAATATTTTTATTTATTTCGAAAATAAAATAAATTAAAATAAAATAAATAAAAATGGATGAAGATTTTTGAAAAAATGAGGAGAGAGAAAGTGGTTAGGAAGTTTTGAAAAAGATATGATTTTTTTTTTGAATTTAATGAGGAAAGAGAAAAACAATAAAATAACACAAGATCTAAAATTTTTAGATTTAATGCTCCTTGTTTTCGAAAATTTTGGAGGGAAAACACCAAGGAACACCAAACTTAAAATTTTTAGAAAACCAAACTAAAATTTTCGAAAAACAAAGGAAAATCAACAAGAAAACACCAAACTTAAAGTTTGGCACAAGATTTAATAGAAAAATTATTTTTGAAAAAGAAGATTTTGAAAAGAAAATTAAAGACTCTGACCCAAAAGACAAAAATTTCCTAATCTAAGCAACAAGATTCACCGTCAGTTGTTCAAACTCAAACAATCCCCGGCAACGGTGCCAAAAACTTGGTGCACGAAATTGTGATGTCAATGTTCACATTACTCTCTTACAACTTCGCACAACTAACAAGCAAGTGCACTGGGTCGTCCAAGTAATACCTTACGTGAGTAAGGGTCGATCCCACGGAGATTGTTGGCTTCAAGCAAGCTATGGTTATCTCGTAACTCTTAGTCAGGATATAATATCAATAATAATTTTTAGTTGAATTGTAAAAAGTAAAAAGGGCAGAACACAAATTATACTTGTATGCAGTAATGGAGAATATGTTGGAGTTTTGGAGATGCTTTGTCTTCTGAAATTCTGCTTTCCTCTGTCTTCATGTTCACGCACGCACGTCCTCCTATGGCAAGCTGTGTGTTGGTAGATCACTGTTGTCAATGGCTACAATCCTCCCTTTCAGTGAAAAGGGTCCAGGTGCGCTGTCACCGCATGGCTAATCATCTGCAGGTTCTCAATCGTACCGGAATAGGATTTACTATCCTTTTGCGTCTGTCACTACGCCCAGCACTCGCGAGTTTGAAGTTTGTCACAGCCATCCAATCCCCGAATCCTACTCGGAATACCACATACAAGGTTTAGACTTTCCAGATTCTCATGAATGTCGCCATCAATCTAGCTTATACCACGAAGATTCTGATTAAGGAATCTAAGAGATACTCATTCAATCAGATGTAGAACGGAGGTGATTGTCAGACACACGTTCATGGATTGAGGAAGGTGATGAGTGTCACAAATCATCACCTTCTCCATAATTAAGCGTGAATGGATATCTTAGATAGGAACGCGCATGTTTGAATGGAAAACAGAAATACTTACATTAATTCATCGAGACACAGCAGAGCTCCTCACCCCCAACAATGGAGTTTAGAGACTCATGCCGTCAAAGAGTACAAAGTTCAGATCTAAAATGTCATGAGATGCAAAATAAATCTCTAAAAGTTGTTTAAATACTAAACTAGTAACCTAGGTTTACAGAAAATGAGTAAACTATGATAGATAGTGCAGAAATCCACTTCTGAGGCCCACTTGGTGTGTGCTGGGGCTGAGACTAAAGCTTCTCACGTGCCTGGGCTGTTTTGGGCATTCAACGCCAGGCTGTAACCTGTTTCTGGCATTGAACTCCAACTTGTAACGTGTTTCTGGCGCTGGACGCCAGACTGCAACATGGAACTGGCGTTGAACGCCAGTTTACGTCGTCTATCCTTGAACAAAGTATGAACTATTATATATTTCTGGAAAGCCCTGGATGTCTACTTTCCTACGCAATTGGAAGCGTGTCAATTGGACTCTTGTAGCTCTAGAAATTCCATTCCGAGTGCAGAGAGGTCAGGATCCAACAGCATCAGCAGTCCTTTTTCAGCCTGAATCAGATTTTTGCTCAGCTCCCTCAATTTCAGCCAGAAAATACCTGAAATTACAGAAAAATACACAAACTCATAGTAAAGTCCAGAAATATGAATTTTTCCTAGAAACTAATGAAAATAAACTAAAAACTAACTAAAACATACTAAAAACTATATGAAATTAACCCCAAAAAGCGTATAAAGTATCCGCTCATCACACTAGTACAAAATCCGGCTCCTCCGTGATAACTTCCACCTCTTGACAACTTTCTTCAAGGGTCTCTCCTACCTCTATCTTTCGGGCCTCCTCTTGCTTCTTTTGAAGTATGAATTTGTGAAACCGATCTATTACGTCCCTAAGACAATCCCTTCTCTCTTGTTCCATGTCACTAGCATAATTGGGATCGTGTTGCTCTTGGATTGATGGATATGGGTATTTTTGCACGGAGGGTGGTGGTGTGGTAAAGCTTGAGGGTTGAATATTGGAGGTAGAGGGTTGGTCCACGTGGGATATAAGATTTCGGAGTTTAGAGGCGAGACCAATGAGAGTAGAGATAAGTATGGTTTGACGCTCTCTTTGCCCTTGGCAAATAACATTAAAGGTATCATTTATGGGAGCTTGGGGTGGATAGGAGGGTTCATTTGTTGAGAGAAAGGGATCATGATAGGAAGGTGGTTCATCTTGATAAGGATATGGAGATGGTGTATATTGAGGTGGTGGTTCTTAGAAATATGGCTCGTAAAGCTCTTGGTATGGTGGGTAAGGATTAGGGTCATATGGGGGTGTTTGGTAGTAAGGGGCTTGTGAGTATGGTCATTCAAAATTATGTTGAGGAGGGGGCTCATAGGTATAGTGTGACTCATAACCATTGTCCTAGTATGTCTCTTGGAATGGCTCTTGGTCATAGTATGTTGGTGGAGGTTGTTGCCAAGAGGGTTGATCAAATCTTTGTGGCTCCTCCCATCTTTGAGTCTCCCATCCTTGATGCATATTCTCATTGTAGCTTCCATTCCCTACAACATAATTTGAACTAAACTCGTAGCCAAAGGGGTGAGAATTCATGGTAACAAAAGAAAATAAAAACAAAAACTAATAAAAATTAAGCAACAAATTCCTAAAACTAACAAAAACTAACAAATAAGCAAAAAGCAAATATTTATAATAATCAATAATAAGGCACACGTTTGCAATTCCTTGGCAACGACGCCATTTTTGACGAACGAATTTTTTTTAGTAAAGAATTCACAAAATAAACTCTCGTTGCTAATATAGTTTCTAAACCAACAAAGAATCCTTTCGTACAAAAATTTGGTTGTCACTTTAGCAAACCCAATAAAAATAATAACCGAAGTATTCAAACATCGGGTCGTCTCTTAAGGAATTGCAGGGAGGTGTATTTATTATTGGTTATGGAAAAGTATCTTTTTGGGTTTTTGAATAAGGAACAAGGAAGGTAAATTGGCAAGAAGTAAATTAATAACTAGAAAATCTCTTGGAAAGGTATGAAAACTAGACGTCCTATCCTAGTTATCCTTATCAATTGTGATGAGAATTGTTCATTGCTCCCACTTAGTTAACCTCTAACTATGGAGGAAAGTCAAGTGGACTAATCAATTTGATTCCTCAAGTCCTAGTTAACTCCTAAGGAAAGACTAGCTTTAGAGGGATCCAAATCAACCAGCAACTTTCAATTAACAATCAACAAAGGAGTTTGATAACTCAAGAGTCTCTAATTACTCAACCAAATCCAAGAATATAAAAACCTAACTTAACAAATAAACATAAAATACCTCAAATTGCATTAAATATAAGAAATCAAATCTAACATGGAGTTCATAAACCAAATTGGAAAAATAAACAAATCAACAAGAGAAATAAGTAAACTAAAGTGCTAGACTAAATAAGAGTAGAAGTGAAACTAAATTAAAGGAACATTGAACCTGGAATTGGGAAGAAATAAACCTAAAACTAAGAGAAATCCTAAAACCTAGAGAGAAGAGAGAGCCTCTCTCTCTAGAAACTACATCTAAAACCTAAAATTTTGTGAATGATTGTTGTGTATTGAGTCTCTGCTTGTCCCCTGGCTTTAGTCTGCGTTTCTAGGCCGAAAAATGGGTCCAAACTCAGCCAAAAATTGCCCCCAGTATTTTCTGCGATTTCTGCAGGTAGCGCATGTCACTCGTACGCGTCAGTCATGCGTACGCGTCGATTGACAAAAATCCTGGTTACGCATACGCGTCAGTCACGCGTACGCGTCGCTTGTCTTCTGCGCTAGTCACGTGTACGCATCAGGTACGCGCACACGTCATCGTGCAAACTCCAATTCATGCGTACGCATCAGGTACGCGCACGCGTCGATCCTCGCTGGTTGTCTCCTTTATTTCTTGTGTTCCTTCCATTTTTTGCAAGCTTCCTTTCTATCCTCTAAGCCATTCCTGCCTCCATAAAGCCTGAAAACACTTAACGCACAGATCACGGCATCGATTGGTAATGAGAAAGGATTAATAATTAACAATTTTAAGGCCAAAGAAGCATGTTTTCAATCATAGCACAGAATTAGGAAGGAAAATGTAAAACATGCGAATTATATGAATAAGTGTGAGTTTAGTGGATAAAATCCACTCAATTAAGTACAAAATGTACCACGAAATAGTAGTGCATCATCCACCCTTGCATCTAGTTCTTGAAGTATCAACCTTGATGAGCCTTGATTTGCAACTCCAACCACTAAACATCCTTCTCTTACGCTTTATGCCACAAAGCTTCCTAAGTTGGCCATCCGTTTCAAGAATACCATATTCAAGTGGAATAGTAAAGCGAATAGAGATAAGGCTTACCCACTTAAATGAAGGACTAGATGGCCACCTAGGTGGAGAAGTCTCCAATGTTCTTGACAAAGTGTACTCAACTCCCGTCCAACCCTTGCGAAGGACTTCCACTATCAGAGAAGAGTCTTCATATTCAAGGAGTTCATTTGCGGATGTAGATTCATCACTAGGAGGACTTTATTCATGATCCTCATCACCAAGGGAGCTTGCTTCTTGATCTATCCTATCAAAGTCTTCATAAGGAATATGCCATGGAGGTTGTGCACTGGCCTCCTTGACATCAATTTCAATCTTCTTGGAGGAATACTCTGCAACTCTAGATTCCCATGGAGGTTTAGCATCTCCTAGGTCTTCAACCACTTCTTCCTCTTCAACTATTACGACTTCCTCCACTTGTTCCAATACAAAGCCACGTTCCTCATTGTCCACCGAAGTTTCTAGTGTCTCCTTCATGCTACGCTCTTCTAATGATTCTCCACATGTAGCCATGGGAGTGCTTTAAGTATCAAAGCGCAGAGAGGCTAAATTACCTACTACCTCGATCAAGGTAGCTACGAACTCTTGTGTTGTCCTTTGCATCTCTCTTTGCCCTTAAAGAAGAACACTTAGAGTGTCATTCATTGAAGATTGGGGTGGATATGAGTGTTCATTACTTGGGAGGAAAGGTTCATGATAAGAGGCTGGTTCATCATAATAAGGATGTGGTGGGTCAACACTCTCCATCTTTTCTACTTGTTGCACAACACACTTCAATTTCTTGTTCTCAGGTTAAGATGCTTTAGCCATGGGAGCTTCATGTACTTTCCGGATTTCCACTTGCTCTAATTGATGAAGGGTTGCTTGAAATTTTTCCAGTGTTTTCTTGAGACGATCCCTTGACTCTTGTTCTGCTTGGATAAAATGATTAGGATCATATGCCTCTTGGGTTGATGGATATGGACAAGGAGTGTATGGAGGTGGTGGTTCTTGGAAGTAATTGGGGTGGTTCTATATATGGTTCATATGGCTCATAAGGTGGTTGGTATGGTGGATAAGGGTTAGAATCATATGAGGGTGTTTGGTAGTAGGGGGCTTGTGAGTATGGTAGTTTAAAGCTATGTTGAGGAGGGGGTTCATAGGCATATGGTGGGGCTTGTTGGTAATTACAAAGGGGTCTACCATATCCATTGTCTTGGTATGCACCTTGGAATGGCTCTTACTCATAGTAAGTTGGAGGGGGTTGTTGCCAAGAGGGTTGATCGAATCCTTGTGGCTCCTCCCATCTCTGATTATTCCAACCTTGATGTATGTTCTCATTATAGCTTCCATTTCTTACAACATAATTTGAACTAAACACATAGCCAAAGGGGTGAGAATTCATAGTAACAAAAGAAAGTAAAAACGAAAAGTAATAAGAAAATAATGAGAATAAACTCCTAAAACTAGAAACAACTAACAAAGAAATGAAAAAGCAAAATTATTCACAATATTCACAATAATCAATAATAAGGCACATGTTTGCAATATCCCCAGCAACGGCGCCATTCTGATGAACGGATTTTTGCCAGTCAAGAATTCACAATAAATCCTCGTTGTTAGTATAGTTTCTAAACCAACAAAGAATCCTTTCATACAAAAATTTGTTTGTCACTAAAGCAAACCCAATAAAATCAAACCGAAGTATTTAAACCTCAGGTCGTCTCTCAAGGAATTGCAGGGAGGTGTATTTATTATTGGTTACGGAAAAGTATCTTTTTGGGTTTTTGAAAGGTTGAACAAGGAATGTAAATGATAAGAAAATAAACTAATAGTTAAGAAAGGCTCTTGGCGAGGTATGAGAACTAGAAGTCCTATCCTAGTTATCCTTATCAATTGTGATGAGAATTGTCCATTGCTCCCACTTAGTTAACCTCTAACTATGGAGGAAAGTCAAGTAGATGAATCAATTTGATTCCTCAAGTCCTAGTCAACTCCTAAGGAAAGACTAACTTTAGAGGGATCCAAATCAACTAGCAACTTTAATTTATCAATCAACAAAGGAGTTTGATAACTCAAGAGTCTCCAATTACTCAACCAAAGCCAAGAATATAAAAGTCTACCTTAAAACCCTCCCAAGAATTTTGTCAAACACTTGGAAGGTATAACATAAAAACATAGAAAACTAGCAAGGAATATTAAATCCAAACAACCAATTTCAAACATCAATAGCTCAAAAGTAATAGAAGAAGCAATAAATATGAAATACCTCAAATTGCATTAAATAGAAAATCAAATCTAACATGAGAATTCATAAACTAAAGTGGCAACATAAAGTAATCAATAAGGGAACCAAATAAACCAGGATGCTAGAACAAATAAGAGTAGAAGAGAAACTAAATTAAAGCAAAGTAGAAATTTAAAATTGAAAATAGCTAAACCTAAGAATCCTAAAACCTAGAGAGAGGAGAGATCTCTCCTCTCTCTCTAGAAAACTACATCTAAAACCTAAAATTATGTGAATCAATGTTGTATGAATGAATGAATGCTTTCCCCTACTCTGCAGCCTCTAGTCTGTGTTCTCAGGATTGGAATTAGGCCAAAAAGGAGCCCAGAAATCGCTCCCAGCGCTTTCTGCAATTTCTGCACGTGGCGCATGTCACGCGTACGCGTTGGTCACGCGTACGCGTCGCTTGGCAAAATTTTTTGTCACGCGTACGCATCAGTCACGCATACGCGTCGCTTGTCTTCTGCACTACTCACGTGTACGCGTCGCTGCCAGCTTCTCAAAACTTCATTTTCTTATGTTCTTTCCACTTTTTTATGCTTCCTTTCCATCCTCCAAGCCATTCCTGTCCTATAAAGCCTGACAACAATTAACACAGATCACGGCATCAAATGGTAATAAAGGGTAATTAAAATTGACAGTTTAAAGGCATAGGAAACATGTTTTCAACTATATCACAGAATTAGGAAGGATTTGTAAAACCATGCAAATTATATGAATAAGTGTGCAAAGAATTGATAAAAACCATTCAATTTAGCACAAGATAAACCATAAAATAGTGGTTTATCAATGAGCAAAGGGGTACGGCGACTTGCCGGATAGCCACCTTCAGCTGGTGGATCAACCGGTTGCTGCGTGTTTTTTTTTTTCGCTTCCATTTTTGCTTATGGTGCATCCTCCAGAAAAGTAGAAATCAGATAAGAAAACAAGTAAATGCAAAAGCAAGGAAGCATAAATTGTTGGAATGAGGTAATAATCACTAGAATCAAGTGAGTGACCCAATGTGTGACATTAATGAAACAAGTGTGTGAGTTCAAAGATGCATGCGGTCTAGAACACACACTAGCATAAAAAGAACTATGTCACGTTTACACAAAAAGGAACATGCACTTCACTCATCCTAATGTGCTTGAGATGCTCTAAACTCGTAGGTTAAGATAACCAAACAAGCAATAAAGAAGCATGAAAGCATTCAAGCCAAAAACATATGAATGCATATGATTAAGAAATACAACGCATTAAGGTAAATGCTCAACATCCATCAAGAAATTGTCTAATCAAAGGAAAGAATTCAAATCACATGGTGGCCAAATCATGCAATTCAAAATGATCAAGAAGCTTGAAGGTAATATCATTCACTTGGTGTTCACAAACATTAAGCATGAAAAAATTCAAAACTAAGCAATGAATTATAACCTCAACAAATAATCCAACAATGACAAATAACAACAACGATGTTAAACTAACATCGCATCAACAATCAGCAGCAAGAGATAGTAAATAAGATTAATAATCCAACATTTATAATAAAAAACAGAAAATTGAAAAAAATTAAACTAACTAAACAACTAATTATCTAAAAGGAATGGTTATAAATGGTGTTTGGAAGTGTTGGATCATGGAAAGAGAAGGGGAAGAAAAGAGAAGAAGACAGAAGAGGGAAAGAAATGGAAAGAAGAGAAGAAAAGAAGTGTGTGAAGCAAGGCTTTCCATGCGTGCGCGTGCAGCGACACGTGCGCGTGGAATGGTGAAATGGAAGCGACGCGTACGCGTGGGTCACGCGTGCACATTGATGGGTTATTTAGAGAGCGACGCATACGCGTGTGTCACGTGTACGCTTGGGTGAAGGCATAAAGTTGGCACACTTCACGCACAACTCTCAGGTTTTCGGCTGGGAGGTGAAAATTTTGAATCCATGCGTACGCGTGGGTGACGCGTGCGCGTGGATGATTGAAAAAGCTTGGGTCACGCGTGCGCATGGAGCACGCGTACGCATGGGTTGGTGTTCTGTTTATCAAAATTTTTCTATGTTCTTGCACCAAACCAAGCATTCCAAACCTCCAAACAGCTACCAAAACACCATAAAACCTTATTTAACATACTAGACTATCAACAAAACTCAAAAAATCAATAAAAACATGAAATTAAACTAATTCTACCAATATTTACAAAAGAGAAAAAGGAAAGATGTTACCATGGTGGGGTGTCTCCCACCTAGCACTTTTGTTTATTGTCTTTAAGTTGGACTTATGGGGAGCTCCTCATCAAGGTGGCTTGTTCTTGAAGCTATCCTTGAACATCCACCAATGCTTGAGTCTCCAATAAGCTCCATTCTTCAAAATTAATGCCGTCAAGCTTTGATGGAGTTCTTCCCAAACCATGACTCCCAAAATTGATTATCCTTGTGCGATCCGGGATCCCACACTTTGTTTTGACACCCGTCTTCAAGTTGATCATCATTAGTCTATCTGGGTGGTGAGTAAGATGAAGAAGTGCCAAACATCCTTCTAGACCCCTCTAATTGAGCACTAATCCAACCTTTGTATCTCATCTTTGATATGTCAACCAAAATGAGCCTTGATTTGCAACGCCAACCACGAAACATCCTTTTTTTACGCTTCATCCCACGAAGTTCCCTAAGTTGACCATCTGTTTCAAGCAAGCCATATTCGAGTGGGACAATAAAGCTAATAGAAATGAATTTCACCAACTCAAATGTAGGAGTAGATGCCAACCTAGTTAAAGAAGCTTCCAAGGATCTTAACAAAGCGTATTCAACTCCTGTCCTCCTTTTACTAAGGACCTCCATTTCTCCACAAGAGTTTTCAAATTCAATCCTTTGTTCATCAATTCCATCCAACTCTTCTCCCTTATTAAAACCATCATTGGGAGGATGAGAGAAGTCTAACTCCACTTTGCTTTCTACTTCACCGGGAGAAGGTTCTTTAAGTTCAAAGGATTCTTCACCACTAAGATTTGATGCATGATCTTCCTCCCCAAGGGAACTCAATTCTTGCTCTATCCCATCCAATTATTCATATGGAATATGCCTTGGAGGTTATGCACTTTCCTCCTCAACGTCAAATTCAATCTTCTTGGAGGGGTTTTCTATGATTCTAGATTCTCATGGAGTTTTCGCATCTCCTAAGTCTTCAACAAATTCTTCCTCTTCTTCAACAATCATAGCTTCCTCCAATTATTCTAACACAAAGCAACATTCTTCATTTTCCACCGGAGTTTCCAATCTCTTTTTCATGCTATGTGCTTCAATTGATTCTCCACATGTGGCCTTGGGAGTGCTTTGAGGGTTAAAGCATTGGGAGGCTAATCGGTTTACTACCTCATCTAAGCGGCCGTGAATCCTAACACCTACCTTTGCATTTCTTCTTGCCCTTGACGTAGCAAAGTGAGATAATCATCCATTGGGCCTTGGGGTGGATAGGAGGGTTCATCAGTTTGGAGAAAGGGTTCATAATAGAAAGATGGTTCTTCTTGATAGGGGTGTGACGGTTCAACACTCTCCAATTTTTGCACTTGTTGCACAACACACTCCACGGTTGCTCCTCCACAATCATCCTTGAACATGTTTTGCTTGTGGCATGAATCCCATGAGTCTATCTTTTGACAGATAGATGCTTGAAGCCGGTCCATTGTTTCCTTAAGGCGATCTCTTGATTCTTGTTCCAAATTTCTAGCATAAGTAAGATCATGTTGCTCTTGGATCGATGGACATGAATATTCTTCCATGGAGGGTTGTGGTGGGAAGTAAAAATTCATCTTGTGGGTGAAAATTTGCATACATTAGAGGTGGTTCATCTTGATAATAGTATGGAGGAGGGGGGTCTATGTGTGGTTCATATGGCTCATATGGTTGTTGGTATGGTGGGTAAGGATTAGGTTCATATGAAGGTGTTTGGTAAAACGGGGCTTGTGAGTATGGTTAAGGGTTTTGTTGAGGATGAGGTTCATAAGCATATGGTGGGGCTTGTTAGTAACTACAAGGAGATCTATCATAGCTGTTGGATTGATATGCATTAGGAGTGAAATTATACCTATAAGAGACCGAAGGAGGTTGTTGCCAAGAAGGTTGACCATAAGCTTGAGACTCCTCCCAACCTTGATTGTTCCATCTTTAATGCATATCCTTATTGAAGCTTTCATTCCCTACAACATAATTGTAACCAAACTCATAGCTAAAGTGATGAGAATTCATGATAGCAAGAGCAAATGAAAACAAAAGCAAATAAGAAACAAAGAAAACTAAATCCTAAAACTAGCAAAAACTAACAAAGAGACAAAAAGCAAACATATTCATAATATTCACATATATACAATAACCAATAACAAGCACATATTTGCAATTCCCCGGCAACGAAGCCATTTTGATGAATGGATTTTTCGTGGTTTAGAATTTCACAAATAAATTCTCATTGCAAGTATAGTTTATAAACCAACAAATAATACTTTCATGCAAAAAATTGTTTGTCACAAGTACAAACCTCAATAAAAATAATCGAAGTATATATTCAAACCTCGGGTCATCTCTCAAAGGAATTGCAGGGAAGTATTCTTGTTATTGGTTATGGGACAAGTATTTTGGGGTTTTGGATAAGAAACATGAAAGATAAATTGCAAGAAAGTAACTAACAACTAAGAAAGCTCTTGGCAAGGGATGAGAACTAGAAGTCCTATCCTCATTATCATCATCAATTGTAATGAGAATTGTCCATTGCTCCACTTAGTTAACCTCTAACTATGAAGAAAAGTCAAGTAGAGATAATCAATTTGAGTCCACAAGTCCTAGTCAAATCCTACGGAAAGATTAGAGTCAGTGTCATTCAAATCAATTAGTAATTTCCAATTATCAATCAACAAAAGAGTTTGATAACTCAAGAGTCTCTAATTACTCAACCAAAGCTAAGAGGAGAAGAATCTACTCTAACATCCTTCCAAGCATTTTATCAAACACTTGGAAGGCATAAAAGGAAAGCAAGATAAAATTGCAAGAAATATAAATCTACACTATTAATTGCAAGGAAATTTACAACAATAAAGCAAATCAACAATAAAGGAAATCAAACATAAATTTTATTAAAAGGAAAATAGGAGAAACAAGAGTGCATCAACAACAAAGTAACCAAATACATGGAATGAAATACAAAACTAAGAAAGCAAGAGTAGAAGAACAAGAATTTATAAAGGAAAAATGAATCAAAGCATGAATTAAACCTAGATCTAAAAAATCCTAATCTACATCTAACCTAATCCTAGAGAGAAGAGAGAGCTTCTCTCTCTAAAAACTAACTAAAGCATGGTGTAAACTAAACTATGTCTTCCCCCCCCCCCTTTGACTCCTCTTGATTTCTGCATGTAATAGGCTTAGAAATGAGTTAGATTTGGGCTTGGGAAGCACATAAATCACCCCCAGCGTTTTCACTTTAATGAGGTTACATGCGAGCATCGACGCGTACGAATGGGTCACGCGTACGCGTCGTTTGGCATTTTTTGCTATCCACACGTACGCGTCATTGATGAGGGAAAAACAAATTTCCACACAAACTCACCGGCAAGTATACCGAGTCGCATCAAGTAGTAATAACTCACAAGAGTGAGGTCGATCCCACAGGGATTGATGGATCAAGCAACTTTAGTGAATGGTCAGTTTAGTCAAGCAGACATTGATGAATTGAATGAAAATTGGAGCAACAGAAAGTAAATTGCAGAGAATTGTAAATTGCAGAATGTAAATTGCCAGAAGCTTAAAGAACAAGAAAAATAAATTGCAGTAAATGTAAAGGGAATTGGGTGCAGGGAATTTAAAAAAAGCAGTAAATCAGAACTTAAAACAATTGCAGAATAATTAAATTGCATGAAAAGTAAATTCAGATCACAACAAACTCAAATGTATAGTTGCAGAAAGTAAAATTGCAGAAAAGGAAATTGTAGCAGAGGATTGCAAAAACTGAAATTTCATAAACAACACTGAAATATAGAAAGTGCAGAAAAATAAAAGTGTATCAAAGATAGCCTTCTATTCTACTCCTACTCCTACTCCTACTGCTGCCTACCACTACTGCATCCTAATATCCGCGTCCTAATGAAATGAAACTGATGCCTTTATATAACCTTTACAAAATGAAAATGAAATTTCAAACATATTACAAATCAAATGAAATTCCTAATCTAACTATCTCTTGTGCCTTTGAGTGATGATACTGGGCTCTACTTGCTTTGAATTTTCAATTGGGTTTGGAATCAGACAAATTGAGCAGAGTTGCAGCTTCCAGGAGAGCGTAGCGTTCATTTAGAGAACGGAGCGTTCGGGCACCCACTGATGACAAGTCATCTTAGCCTAGTTTCACTAGCCTTTTTCTTTTGTTTTCAATTGATTTATGCACTTTCTTGAGCCATAATAAACTTTTTGGCAAACGTTGGCACCACACTTGCACACCCTGGAGGAGAAAAGTTTGCGCCAACGTTTGCCTCAAGCTTTTTGGCAAACGTTGGCGCCACACACATTTACAAGGGGGCCAACGTTTGAGCAAAAGTTTGACCTCAAACTTTGGCTCAAACGTTGGTAGCAGCAAGCTTAAGCCATCTGGTATAAAAAGTTTGAGAAAAAGTTTGCCTCAAACTTTTACTCAAACTTTTACTCAAACTTTTATGATTTCAACCCGGTTCACAATGGATCTTTCTCCAACTCCAAGAGCAATCAACCAAGGCCTTTATCAACCCAATTCCATCAAGAACAAAGGCCCAATTCAAGGCTTGAAGACCATTTGAAGAAAGTGTATAAATAGCTTAGGATTTAAGTTTTAGGAAAGTTTTTTTTCCTTGGGGGAGCTTTCCTTTTAGTTTTGCTGAGTAGTTTTTGGAGAGCTTTTGGTTTTGAATTATTTTGAGTTTCTGAGTTTCGGAGAGGAGAATTGAATTCTCTTCCTCTTAGTTTTCTTGTTTTCAATTTCAATTACACTTGTCTTGAGTCTTGGGTGATTAGAATTGGGGAAATTCTGTCTCAATCTCACCTTGAGATCTCTTTCTGTTTCTTTTACTGCACCATTGGAGAATTGAGATCTACATTCAAGCTTTCTTCTGTTTTGTTCTTTAATTTCTTGCAATTGAATTCTACATTTGGATCTAGGAAGGCATTGAGATCTAGACTCGGTTATCTAGTCTCTTGGGTCCTGAGATCTGGAGTTTGCATTTTAAATTCTCTGTTTAAAGCTTTTCAAGTTCATTTACATTTCCGTTTGAGATCCGGTTCAATTCAAGTCACTTTCTACTTGTCTGATTAATGCAATTTACTTTTCTTTGTTTAATTTCTGCAAATTCACTTCCCAATTCCCTTTACCATTCAAGCCATTTACATTTCTTGCAATCTAAGTTTCTGCAATTTACATTACTTGTTCTTTAAGATTCAGCTTATTTACTTTCTTTGCTCTTTAATTTTCTGCAATCTACCCTTCTCCCTTTTAATTTCATGCAATTTAGCTTCTGTCGAATACAAACCACTCAAATCAACTCTCGATTCGCTTGACTAAATCAACCACTAAACTAAAATTGCTCAATCCTTCAATCCCTGTGGGATCGACCTCACTCCCATGAGTTTTATTACTTGATACGACCCGGTGCACTTGCCGGTTAGTTTTGTGTGTTTGGAATTCATTTTTCGTTTTCCGAAAATACGCATCAAGTTTTTGGTGCCGTTGCCGGGGATTGAAATAGATTGACAATGATTACGTGAAGTGGAGATCTAGATCAAGCACTTTTTATTTTTTGTTTCTCTAACTTTGGACTAACCCACTAACTGTTTGAATTTTTGCTTAAGCTAACTAAAACTTCATTCTAGCAACAGATCGAAGTGTTACTGGTGGTGTTTCTTTTGTTTTGTTTGTATGTCAGGTACAGGGAGAACCACTTCTGTTTTATCTGAAACTGACCAGAGAACTCTTAGAAGGCTAAGAAGAGCTGAAAGAGGGAAAAATATTGTTGGAGAGGAAGAATCTGAGGAAGAATATCACGAGATGGAAGGAGATCCATCTAATCCTGAAGGAGCAGCCAATAACAACAATAATCCACCACAGAGAAGAGTTTTGGCTTCCTACACAAGTGCAGATCCTAGACATTGTGGGAGTAGCATTCTTACCCCAAATGTTAATGCAAATAACTTTGAACTAAAGCCACAACTCATCACCTTGGTTCAAAACAATTGTTCCTATGGAGGAGGATCACTTGAAGACCCTAACCAACACTTATCCACCTTCCTAAGGATTTGTGACACTGTCAAAACCAATGGTGTGCACCCTGACAATTACAAGCTACTGTTATTTCCATTTTCTCTCAGAGACAAGGCCACTCAATGGTTGGAATCCTTCCCAAGAGGCAGCATCAACAATTGGGATGATCTAGTAACCAAGTTCCTTGCCAAGTTTT
>NC_029785.2:95672959-95679825 GCF_000816755.2 Arachis ipaensis
TTCAAACCAAAACACTTCAAGAAACAACCAAAACCACAACCAGCAGCAAACTAACCAAAACCCCTACAGAAAACCTCAAAACAACTACCCTAACCCCAACCATTACCAATCTAATAACCAACCCACCAACCAAAATGCCTACCATCCACCATCCACATCTCACAACCCACCACAAGCATCACCTGAATCTCAAAGACTCACCAACTTGGAAACCTTGATAGACAAAATGTGGAAACACCAAGAAATGACAACCAATAACCATGAAGCCTCCATGAAGAGCCTAGAGAGGCAAATTGGGCAAATCTCCAAACAGATTTCTGTTGAGAGACCTTCAAGCTCACTGCCGAGTGACACAATCCCAAATCCTAAGGAAGAATGCAAGGCAATACAATTAAGGAGTGGGAGAACATTGATGAGCAACAATGACACTACAAAGAAGCAAGTAGAGAGCAGCAAAAGACCAATAGAAGATGAAAAGAAACAAAGGCAGATGAAGCCAAGGATCAAGTTGTGATGCCAAACAAGAGCACTGAGAAACTCAAAGAGAAGAACAACCAACCACACACACACAGTTCAAAAGAAGTGATTCAAGGACGGCAGCAAATAAGAAAGAGCATCACACCTCTACTGCCATATCCCCAGAGATTCAGCAAAGAGACTAAGGACCAACATTTTCATAAGTTCCTTGAGACGTTCAAAAAGCTTGAGATCAATATTCCCCTGGCTGAAGCACTTGAGCAAATGCCTCTGTATGCCAAGTTTTTGAAGGAGCTTATCAACAAGAAAAGAAGTTGGGATGAGAAAGAGACCATACTGCTTACTGAGGAATGCAGGGCTTTGATTCAAAAAGGGCTTCCTCTTAAGCTTAAAGACCTTGGGA
The DNA here is from genome assembly GCF_000816755.2 of Arachis ipaensis. NCBI lineage: Eukaryota > Viridiplantae > Streptophyta > Magnoliopsida > Fabales > Fabaceae > Arachis > Arachis ipaensis. Next base: position 95,673,840 of record NC_029785.2, read on the forward strand.
GCTTTTTGCTGCCCTGCACCATTGGGGAATTAACCATCACTAAGGCAATGTGCGATCTAGGAGCAAGTATTAACTTAATTCCCTCCTCTTTGGTGAAAAAGCTGCGTATAGAGGAAGTTAAACCGGTACAGATGTCTCTAGAGCTGGTAGATAAGTCAATGGTATACCCCAGGGGTGTAATTGAAAACCTTCTAGTCAAGGTGGACAAATTCATATATCCTGCAGATTTTGTAGTTTTAGATTCAGATGAGGATGAAAGTGACTCCATCATACTTAGGAGACCGTTCTTGGCCACTGCCAGGGCTATCATAGACGTAGAGCAAGGAGAATTAACTCTCAGAATGCATGATAAGAGTGTCACTCTGAAAGTATTACCAGAAGCGCAGTTTAGTGATGAGAAGAAAGACTATACGGAACTCGACAAGGAAGAATCACAGTTAAAGGAAGAAAATAACAAGGTGATTCACAGCAACATCCCAAGGCAAAAGATTGTGCAGAATGATGAAGAAGTTGGTACGCGGAATCGTGATTACACTTTAATTATGTAAAATTCATTGCTCTTTCTTTCCCTGGTAATGGCGCCAAAAACATGATGCCAAGACCATGGTTCACAACTCCGTGTAACTGACCAGCAAGTGCACTGGGTCGTCCAAGTAATACCTTACGTGAGTAAGGGTACACCTTAATCTATGGAGTGTAGGAACTCTACCATTAAAAATACATAAGTGAGAGGTCCAGGCATGGCCGAATGGCCAGCCCCTCTGATCTAAGAACCAGGCATCCATAGATGTCTAATACAATAGTAAAAGGTCCTATTTATAATAAACTAGTCACTAGGGTTTACAGAAATAAGTAATTGATGCATAAATCCACTTCCGGGGCCCACTTGGTGTGTACTTGGGCTGAGGGCTGATACCGTTAAAAATACATAAGTGAAAGGTCCAGGCATGGCCGAGATGGCCAGCCCCCAAAACGTGATCACAGGATCAAAATACAATCCAGGATCCAGGATGGTCAAAAAGACGTCTAATACAATAGTGAAAGGTCCTATTTATAATAAACTAGCTACTAGGGTTTACAGAAGTAAGTAATTGATGCATAAATCCACTTTTGGGGCCCACTTGGTGTGTGCTTGGGCTGAGCTTAAGTGTTACATGTGTAGAGGTCCTTCTTGGAGTTGAACGCCAGCTTTTGTGCCAGTTTGGGCGTTCAACTTTGGTTTTGGCTCCTTTTCTGGCGCTGGACGCCAGATTTGGGTAGAAAGCTGGCGTTGAACGCCAGTTTACGTCGTCTATTCTTAACCAAAGTATGGACTATTATATATTTCTGGAAAGCCCTGGATGTCTACTTTCCAACGCAATTGGAAGCGCGCCATTTCGAGTTCTGTAGCTCCAGAAAATCCACTTTGAGTGCAGGAAGGTCAGAATCCAACAGCATCAGCAGTCCTTCTTCAACCTCTGAATCTGATTTCTGCTCAAGTCCCTCAATTTAAGCCAGAAAATACCTGAAATCACAGAAAAACACACAAACTCATAGTAAAGTCTAGAAATGTGAATTTAACATAAAAACTAATGAAAACATCCCTAAAAGTAACTAGATCCTACTAAAAACATACTAAAAACAATGTCAAAAAGCGTATAAATTATCCGCTCATCACAACACCAAATGAAGCTTTTATCTTCCCCTTCCCCTTTCTAGAGGATTCTCCGGTCTTAGGTGCCATCAATGGTAATGGAAAAACAAAAAGCTTATGCTTTTACCATACCAAACTTAGAATATTACTCGCCCTCGAGCAATAAAAGAAAGAATAAATGAAGAAGAAGAAGAAATGGAGAGGGAGAGGGAGATGTGGTTTCGGCCAAGAGGAGTGTAGAGGGATGTGTTGTGTGAATTTGATGAAGAATGGAGGTCTTTATATAGGGAAGGGAGGGGGGAAGGTTTCGGCCTTATGGGTGGGTTTGGGTGGGAAATTGGTTTTGAATTTTGAAGGTAGGTGGGGTTTATGAGGTAGGTTTATGGGGAAGAGTGGATGGATGTGAGTGGTGAAGAGGTGATGGGGAAGAGAGTTTGAGGTGATTGGTGAAGCGTTTTTGGGGAAGAGTGTTTATGTGGTTGTGTGAAAGAAAGTGGTGAGAAGAAGTGAGTGGAGGTAGGTGGGGATCCTGTGGGGTCCACAGGTCCTGAGTGGATCCTGTGGGGTCCACAGATCCTGAGGTCTTCTTCCATGTAAATTGGAATTAGGTGCAGCAAAGTCACCAAGCATCTTCCTTACATTATTATTATTTTCGGCTGCCATCTCCTCTTCCTGTTCGAAAGTTTCTGAAAGGTTATCTCTGGATTGTTGTATTTTAGCTTCTCTTAATTTTCTCTTCAGAGTCCTTTCGAATTAGACATGGCTCACTAGCCAGCCAAGCTTTCAATGAAAGCTCCGGTCCAAAACACTAGACATGGCCAATGGCCAGCCAAGCTTCAGCATGTAATCCAGACATGACACGCCTGACATACTCATTCCCAAAGGATTTAGACATGGCTGTAAGCCAGGCTTCAACATGCTTCATGAAACACTCGAATTCATTCTTAAAAATTTTGAATAAAATTTTTGAAAACATTTTTATATTATTTTCGAAAACAGATGAGAAAATTTTAGAAATATTTTTGAAAAAAATTTTTGAAAATAAAATAAAAAGAAAATTACCTAATCTGAGCAACAAGATGAACCGTCAGTTGTCCATACTCAAACAATCCCCGGCAACGGCGCCAAAAACTTGGTACGCGGAATCATGATTACACTTTAATTATGTAAAATTCATTGCTCTTTCTTTCCCTGGTAATGGCGCCAAAAACATGATGCCAAGACCATGGTTCACAACTCCGTGTAACTGACCAGCAAGTGCACTGGGTCGTCCAAGTAATACCTTACGTGAGTAAGGGTCGAATCCCACGGAGATTGTCGGTATGAAGCAAGCTATGGTCACCTTGCAAATCTCAGTTAGGCAGATATAAATTGATAATGGTGTTTTCGAATAATAAATAATAGAATAGGGATAGAAATACTTATGTAATTCATTGGTGAGAATTTCAGATAAGCGAATGGAGATGCTTCCGTTCCTCTGAACCTCTGCTTTCCTGCTATCTTCATCCAGTCAGTCTTATTCCTTTCCATGGCTGGCTTTATGTGATACATCACCACTGTCAATGGCTACTTTCGGTCATCTCTCGGGAAAATGATCCAATGCCCTGTCACGGCACGGCTAATCGTCTGGAGGCATCACCCTTGTCAATGGCTTCATCTTATCCTCTCAATGAATAATATGCTCACGCACCCTGTCACGGCACGGCTATTCAACTGTCGGTTCTCGATCATGCTGGAATAGGATTTACTATCCTTTTGCGTCTATCACTAACGCCCTACAATCGCAAGTTTGGAGCTCGTCACAGTCATTCATTCATTGAATCCTACTCGGAATACCACAGACAAGGTTTAGACCTTCCGGATTCTCTTGAATGCCGCCATCATTCTAGCTTACGCCACGAAGATTCCGATTAAGAGATCTAAGAGATACTCATTCAATTATAATGTAGAACGGAAGTGGTTGTCAGGAACGCGTTCATAGGGAATGATGATGATTGTCACGTTCATCACATTCAGGTTGAAGTGCGAATGAATATCTTAGAAGCGAAACAAGATGAAACCATTTAGAGTTTTATAGCTCCAGAAAATCCACTTTGAGTGCAGGGAGGTCAGAATCCAACAGCATCAGCAGTCCTTCTTCAACCTCTGAATCTGATTTCTGCTCAAGTCCCTCAATTTCAGCCAGAAAATACCTGAAATCACAAAAAAACACACAAATTCATAGTAAAGTCCAGAAATGTGAATTTAACATAAAAACTAATGAAAACATCCCTAAAAGTAACTAGATCCTACTAAAAACATACTAAAAACAATGTCAAAAAGCGTATAAATTATCCGCTCATCAGAAGTCCAAGAGGATATTGGAGTATTGGCCACTGAGAAGAGAGATCTCCAAAGTAAGCCTACGGCCAGAGAAGAAAGATCACCAAAAGAAAGGAAGAAACACAGAAACAAAACAAAAAGAGGTTGGAAGAATAGAAAGATTCCAACAGAAGGGCTTTCCAAAGGTGATAAAGTGCAATTGATTTATCAACAACTAGGAGCAAGCCAACAGACTGATGATTGCTACACTGTCAGCAATATACCCTCATTAGAGCATGCTGAAATTGAACACCAAAGAACAAAGAGGAGGATCACAGTCAGGGGAGACAAGTTGAGGCACTACAATCATCAACCACCATAAAAGAAAGCCCCAGTGTCAAGCTAGTGACAATAAAGAAGCACTTGTTGGGAGGCAACCCAACCTGAGGTAATTTTCTTTTCATAGCTATTTCAATAAAAAGGTTAAATGATTGGTATGTATTGCAAGGAGCTAAGTTTGGTGTTTCACACCAAAACAAATTAAGGGAGAATAAAGGATTCTAAGTTTGGTGTTCTACCAAAATCTCATTTAAAAGCACATTCTCACCTTCTGCACAAAGGGTTACAAGCTCCAAGCAATCTGATAAATCATTTAATCATTGTCTGTTTCTAGTTTTTAGTTTATTACCTTTAGCAAAGACTTAGGTTTTCACATATGGTTATTGTAATGCATAAGAAACATGGCAAGGGACTAAGTTTGGTGTTCACACACCAAAGTAAGTTCAAACGCCTACAAGAAAGTCTTGCACACTAACCAGTCACCTAAGGGCTTGAGAAATAAGCAACTTCCATTAACACTGCAGGAATTCAATCACTCTCTTGGGAGGACTACACACCATTAGCTGAGAGAAAGAAGAAGAAGCCACTAAGAGGTTGTATTGTCACTTAACTCCATCAGCATTGAATTGCTCTAAATTGGAAGTGTGAATATGCCCATCTTAATAGTAACTGTTAGTTTAGTAGTCTTTGCATCATTTCTGTTTCAATTTAAAATAAGTAAGCTAGCCTAAGTGTGTGCTTGTGTGTTTACTTTCACTTAACAAAAAGCATGCTTTGTCCCCTGCATCTTTGATTCAATAAAAGAATGTTTGAATGTGAAGTAAGATAGTTCTCTGTTAGATAGAAGTACAATAAAAGTAAGTGGTGGTATGTATGTGTGATTGTATGATAGCTCACTTTTAGTGAATAAGAGAACTAGGATGTCTCCTTCTAAGTAGAAAGTGGCCTACTGTCTATGAATCTCAATCAAATAAAAGTCCTTGGTTAAAAAGAAAAACAAAAAGAGAAAAGAAATAGCCAAAAAGTGGCAATAAGACAAAAGAAAATAAAAAAGAAACAAAGCTAGACACCAATAGCTTGAACCTTAGAATATATGCCTATGGTGTCTTTGTACTAGGATCTGCTTGGATTATTAAGTTCTTTGGAGTGCATCAACACTTGGTGACTTAGGTTAACTAACCCGGGATCATCAGCTGAAAGTCCACTATCAAGAGCAACCTAACTACAAGGCATTTAGTAACCCAAAGAGGTGCTGGGCATCAATGTTTTAAGAAGGAATGTGAGCCAAGTGTCTATAGTGAATAATGTGTCAAGTATAAAGAAAGAAAAGAACTTGTTACACATGACACTGAACTAAAGCTTATAGAAAAAAAAATAATAGTCAAGGACAAAGGAATAATGAGAGGTCATAGCAGTGTGTTGCTTGATGCTTGAAGGAGACTTTCTAGGCCTAAAAGTCAATAAGAAGTGAGTGTTTACATATCCACAGAAAACCCCATGAACTACCAATAATACTCTGCTAGCATGAACATCCTCTTCCATTTTATTCTTTCCTCTCAATAATTCTTTTCTTGCTTGGGGACAAGCAAGCTTTAAGTTTGGTGTTGTGATAACAAGTCATCTTAGCCTAGTTTCACTAGCCTTTTTCTTTTGTTTTCGATTGATTTATGCACTTTCTTGAGCCATAAGCAAGCCAATTGGGTAGATTTCCAT
>NC_029785.2:95679921-95719731 GCF_000816755.2 Arachis ipaensis
CTTTTTGGCAAACGTTGGCGCCACACACATTTACAAGGGGGCCAACGTTTGAGCAAAAGTTTGAGCTCAAACTTTGGCTCAAACGTTGGTAGCAGCAAGCTTAAGCCATCTGGTATAAAAAGTTTGAGTAAAAGTTTGCCTCAAACTTTTACTCAAACTTTTATGATTTCAACCCGGTTCACAATGGATCTTTCTCCAACTCCAAGAGCAATTAACCAAGGCCTTTATCAACCCAATTCCATCAAGAACAAAGGCCCAATTCAAGGCTTGAAGACCATTTGAAGAAAGTGTATAAATAGCTTAGGATTTAAGTTTTAGGAAAGTTTTTTTCCTTAGGGGCGCTTTCCTTTTAGTTTTGCTGAGTAGTTTTTGGAGAGCTTTTGGTTTTGAATTATTTTGAGTTTCTGAGTTTCGGAGAGGAGAATTGAATTCTCTTCCTCTTAGTTTTCTTGTTTTCAATTTCAATTACAATTGTCTTGAGTCTTGGGTGATTAGAATTGGGGAAATTCTGTCTCAATCTCACCTTGAGATCTCTTTCTGTTTCTTTTACTGCACCATTGGAGAATTGAGATCTACATTCAAGCTTTCTTCTGTTTTGATCTTTAATTTCTTGCAATTGAATTCTACATTTGGATATAGGAAGGCATTGAGATCTAGACTCGGTTATCTAGTCTCTTGGGTCCTGAGATCTGGAGTTTGCATTTTAAATTCTCTGTTTAAAGCTTTTCAAGTTCATTTACATTTCCGTTTGAGATCCGGTTCAATTCAAGTCACTTTCTACTTGTCTGATTAATGCAATTTACTTTTCTTTATTTAATTTCTGCAAATCCACTTCCCAATTCCCTTTACCATTCAAGCCATTTACATTTCTTACACTTTAAGATTCTGCAATTTACATTTCTTGCAATCTAAGTTTCTGCAATTTACATTACTTGTTCTTTAAGATTCAGCTTATTTACTTTCTTTGCTCTTTAATTTTCTGCAATCTACCCTTCTCCCTTTTAATTTCATGCAATTTAGCTTCTGTCGAATACAAACCACTCAAATCAACTCTTGATTCGCTTGACTAAATCAACCACTAAACTAAAATTGCTCAATCCTTCAATCCCTGTGGGATCGACCTCACTCCCGTGAGTTTTATTACTTGATACGACCCGCTGCACTTGCCGGTTAGTTTTGTGTGTTTGGAATTCATTTTTTGTTTTCCAAAAATACGCATCACCCACGTGTACGCGTCCCTCACGCGTGCGCGTGCTTTTGCATTTTTCTCCTACCGACGCGAATGCGTCATGTACACGTACACGTCATTATCAATCTTCAGCTTCCAAAGATCGCGCGCTCCTTTCACGCGTACGCGTCATTGATAGCTTTTTCTTATCGAGCGCTACATTAGCTTAGTAAAAGCTACTCCACACGTGCGCGTCATGTAAGTGCGCGTGGGTAGCAAAATCTCAATTCAGGCTTCAGTGCCAGCCATGCATGCGCGTGCTTTGTCCCAGGTGCACCATCGACGCGTGCGCGTCAACCACGCGTGCGCGTCGACTGCAAAACTTTGCCTCCAAATTTTAACCTGCCCGAAAATGCTGGCTTAGTGAACATAGCGTTCTCTTTGCAAATGAGCGCTAGTCATTTCCACGCGTACACGCATACGCGTGGTTCTTCAGAATTCCTTGCCTAATGCGTGCGCGTCTTGGATGCGTGCGCGTCGTGACGTTTTTGCGCCAAGAGCCTTTTCTTTGTTTAAATCATGGGCCACGCTTTTAAAAGAGTGGCTTAAGGCTCCAAAGTGTGCCCAAGTTCTAAAATGTGCCCCAGAATTCCTCTTTTCTACTTTTTAGCTTATTTTGTGCTTCTTTTGCTTCTTTTTCCACTTATTTCCTACAAAGTTTGTAAAATCAAAAGATCAAAGCAATATACTATTTAAGCACAATATTACTCAATAACTAAGCATTAATCATTAATTTCTTGTATGAAAAACATGACATGTTGACATGTCATCACAACACCAAACTTAAACTTTGCTTGTCCCCAAGCAAGAAAAGAATCATGCAATAAGCTTTGACAAAACGAGGTGAGAAGAATAGCAAGTTAAATGTTCATGGTTGGCTAGTTTTTTATGCATGCTTCAATCACAAAAGAAATGTAAATGATTGATGCTTCTATCTAGCTCATTTTATGAAATCTTCTCCTTATATTTCTTCCTTGAAACAAGCTTTTCATTCTCTTATTAGCTTCTCCTTTTGGGTGCTTTGCCCCATGAGTTGATAACAAAGCTACGACTCTAAATGCTTTATTTTCAAGTATTACCACTTGATACATAAGCACCACAAGCATTTAATTAGAGGACTTCTTTTAAGCTCATTTGTTTCTTTTCTTTACTCTCTAATTATTGATGCTCAGAGCCTTGAGCTTTGAGGGAGTGCTTTTGCACTTGAGCCTAACCTTGACTCTAAGTGTTTTGTTTTCAAGCTTTTTGCCTGATACATCAACACCACAAGTACTTAACAATTAAATTGTCATTGGTACTCAGAGCCTTCAGCTTTCTCATTCTTTCCCTTTTGCTTTTATTCCTTTAATTTGTACTTGCTTTTTCAAGGTTTTCATGATTTCAAAAATTTCATAAAATGTCCTAGATGAAAACTTCAATTAAATAAAATCTAATGCAATTGAGCAATAGTTAATCATTCTAGCCTTCCAATACTTGTATGCACATGCTAAGTTCTTCTTTAATTCCTTGTTTGTTTATGATCATGATACTTTATTGCTTTTGAACTCACAGAATTCAAGTTGGTAGTCATAATGTCACAGCAAGATGTTACAAATCAAAATTCAAGCTATGCTTATTCATACCACACATGCACACAGAGAAGATAAAGACAATCATGCTCTTTAAAGTACTGGAAGCAAATAAGAGGAAAAAGAAATTTACCACCTTGTAGTTCATCTTTACTATCATGTAAGAGTGTTTGCTCATCCTCAAGCAACGGTTAGAACAATGGTGATAGGGTCTATGATGGATCATGAGTGTCTTACACAATAAAATGTTAGTAGTACATGTGTTTAAGCAAGCAAAATGAAAAATAACAATGAAGGCACAGGAAACAGAGACATTGTGATTGTAAAAACAAGTGGGGTGTGCATGATACATGGCATAAAAGATAAGTGGCACACCAAACTTAGTGTGACACTTTCACTTGGAATTGATGCAAGTATCTAGTAAAGATTGGAACCAAATTTTGTTGCATAGCAACACCAAACTTAGAATGCAATCACATGTCAATTTATTTGAACTAAAATTAAACAAAGAAAACTGTTATATGTTAAATACAATTACCAAGGGAAGAATCTGTCATGAATAAGGATTTCTTGGTTAGGTATTTAACAAAAACAGTTAAGGAGAAAAATAAATGAAAGCATTAAAAATAAAGAAATGAATAAAACAAAGATAATAATAAAAAGTGTTAAACCAAAAGAAAGATAACTTTGTAGAGGCATTATGATTATGCAGACAAGTGGTGTTGCTGAATAAATTGCATAGAAAAATAAGTGGCACACTAAACTTAGAATCTTAGTGTGACACTGTCAGTTTAGAATTGATGCAATCATCCATAAAGATTGAAAACAGATTGTTGCAGGGCAACACCAAACTTAGAATGTAATCATATGCCAATTTATTAAAATTTAAACAAAGCAAACAGAAAATAAACAAAGCAAAGGAATGAAATGTTACCTAAGGTTGGGTTGCCTCCCAACAAGCGCTCTTTTAGTGTCATTAGCTTGACATGTTGTTCTTCACTTTCTTCCTCTTCTTCCAGTTTGTTAAGAGGAATGACCTCAAGGGAGGAGAAAAGCCAGTCAGTGTCCCCTTTCTTGGTCTCCTCTCAGCAAGCTTCCTTTTGTAAGTGGCTTGATTGAGCTTGCTTGTTGGATCAGGGGTAGGATTGTTTGCAGTTGACCTTTTCTTCTTCATGGATATGATCATTTGTGGCTTGGTCACAGTCCTCTCTTCGGTGTTGTTGTTGATTGCCTTCACTTCTTTGATATCAAGACATGGTTGCTGTGTGATTGTTGGAGTATCATCTTCATCAAAAGCCTTTTGAATTGGTGGTTCCATGAGCTCTTCTTCTATGCAACTTTCTTCCTCTCTTGAGTATGGACTTCTTTGATTGTCTTCCTCACTTTCTTGTTCGTCCACTTCCTCCTCTGCACTTAACATTCGTTTTAATTGCACTTTTATGGAGGAGGTTTGTTGTTCTTCCCAAGATTTCTTCATCTCATCTTCATATTTTTCAATCACAGATTCAAGTGTTGAGAGTCTTTGGTTCAGGGAGGTATGTGAGGGTTGTGAGTTTTCATGTTCCTTTGTCATCTTAAGTGGCTTTTGTGGATTTGCAGTTTCAAGTTCAAATGCCTCCACCACCTCCTCCTTCCTTGAAATTTCACTTGCTACAGTAGCCTCTTCATCTTGCTTTCCCACTTCCTCCTTCACATCCACCAATTGATCTTCATCTTCCTTGCTCAGCAGTTCTAAGTTTCTCCTCATTTGCTCTAAGTGCCCATCCATCTTCTTGAAGAGGATCTCTTACTTTTTCCAGGATTGTTCTTGTCTTTCCAAGAGTTCTCTAGTTCTCTCCTTAGAGTCTATGGCACTTTGCAGGTATTGTTCTGCTTGTAGCAAGAGAGAAGTAGATTGGGGTGGATTTTGTAGGCTTGTGGGTATTGTGGTGAAGTTGTGTTGAGGGATATGAAATGGATTTCATGAGTAATCAGGTGTGTCTTGTGGTTGGTGAAATAAATTGTATGGATCTCAGAGGAAACTTTGTGTTGAGGTATAGTCAAGTGATGAAGGATTTTCAAATGAAAAATGGGGAGGTGAAGTTGGACAACTTTGCATAAATGAGTTGAAGGTTTGCTCAAGTGATGATGGCTCTTGATTAATGGAGTATGAACTATTGAATGCTGTTTGGTTTTGATCCTCCCACCCACAACTTGAGTGATTGTTGAATTCATCACAGTGTGAATTATTTTGTGGCATAGAGGAGCAATCTTCCATGTATGTATTGGCAGCATAGTCAAGTGATAATGTCTTTGAATGATTAGAATGTGAATTATTGCAATTCCCTTCCCAGCCATAATTTATGTCAGTGTCATAACAATATGAGTCACTTTGTGGCTCTGGAAAATAGTTTATTTCACTTGATTGTTCATACTCCCTCATTCCTTGTTGATATTCCCAATCACCATGAGGATAATGGCCTAAATCATCTTGAGGTGGTGGGCAATATCTCATGGAATTGTCTTTATCATTTTCTGAAGTATATCCTCATTGATTGGGTTGCTCAGAATCTGTTAATTCTTGGTGATACTCCTAGCCACCATATGAATTATTTTGTGGTGTTGGGTAATATCCTATGAATTTGTCTTGCTCATCTTGTGGTTCTGAAGCATATCTCCATTGATTGGAGTGCTCAGAGTCTATGATTTCTTGGTGATATTCCCAGCCACCATTAGAATAATCAATTGGTGATGGTGGGTAATATCCCATAAAATTTGTTTGATCACAAGATGAGTTGAAATCCATTTGAATTTTGTAAAATACATCACCAATGAAAATTGAAATTCATGTAACAGAGAAAAATTTCTTAGTGAGGCAATAACTCAAACACCTTGGTATCAGTTTAAAACAAAAAATTAAAAGGACAAGAATAAAGAAAATGCTTAATCTAGACTTCTCACCCACTTAATCATTGTCGATCTATATCAATCCCCGACAACGGCACCAAAAACTTGATGAGGGAAAAACAGATTTCCACATAAACTCACCGGCAAGTGTACCGGGTCGCATCAAGTAGTAATAACTCACAAGAGTGAGGTCGATCCCACAGGGATTGATTGATCAAGCAACCTTAGTGAATGGTCAGTTTAGTCGAGCAGACATTGATGAATTGAATGAAAATTGGAGCAACAGAAAGTAAATTGCAGAGAATTGTAAATTGCAGAATGTAAATTAGTAGAAGCTTAAAGAGCAAGAAAAGTAAATTGCAGTAAATGTAAAGGGAATTGGGTGCAGGGAATTTAAAGAAAGCAGTAAATCAGAACTTAGAACAATTGCAGAATAATTAAATTGCATAAAAAGTAAATTCAGATCACAACAAACTCAAATGTAAAGTTGCAGAAAGTAAAATTGCAGAAAAGGAAATTGTAGCAGAGGATTGCAGAAACTGAAATTTCATAAACTGAATTCAACACTGAAATATAGAAAGTGCAGAAAAATAAAAGTGTATCAAAGATAGCCTTCTATTCTACTCCTACTGCTACATACTACTACTGCAGCCTAATATCCGTGTCCTAATGAAATGAAACTGATGCCTTTATATAGGCTTTACAAAATGAAAATGAAATTGCAAACAAATTACAAATCAAATGAAATTCCTAATCTAACTATCTCTTGTGCCTTTGAGTGATGATACTGGGCTCTACTTGCTTTGAATTTTCAATTGGGCTTGGTATCAGATAAATTGAGCAGAGTTGCAGCTTCCAGGAGAGCGTAGCGTTCATCTAGAGAACGGAGCGTTCGGGCACCCACGCATACGTGTCCCTCACGCGTGCGCGTGCTTTTGCATTTTTCTCCTACCAACGCGAACGCGTCATGTACGCGTACGCGTCATTATCAATCTTCAGCTCCCAAAGCTCGCACGCTCCTTTCACGCGTACGCGTCGTTGATAGCGTTTTCTTATCGAGCACTACGTTAGCTTAGTGAATGCTACTCCATGCGTGCGCGTCATGTACACGTGTGCGTGGGTAGCAAAATCTCAATTCAGGCTTCAGCGCCAGCAACGCGTGCGCGTGCTTTGTCCCAGGTGCACCATCGACGCGTGCACATCCATTGCAAAACTTTGCCTCTAAATTTTAACTTGCCCGAAAATGCTAGTTTAGTGAACGTAGCATTCTCTTTGCAAATGAGCGCCATTCATTTCCACGCGTACGCATCATACACACGTACGCGTGGTTCTTCAGAATTCCTTGCCCGACGCGTACGCGTCGTGATGTTTTCGCGCCAAGTGCCTTTTCTTTGTTTAAATCATGGGCCACGTTTTTAAAAGCGTGGCTTAAGGCTCCAAAGTGTGTCCAAGTTCTAAAATGTTCCCCAAAATTTCTCTTTTCTCCTTTTTAACTTATTTTGTGCTTTTTTTGCTTCTTTTTCCACTTATTTCCTACAAAGTTTGTAAAGTCAAAAGATCAAAGCAATATACTATTTAAGCACAAAATTACTCAATTATTAAGCATTAATCATCAATTTCTTGTATGAAAAAGCATAGAAAAACATGACATGTTGACATGTCATCTGCCATGTACGCATACACGTCGCCATGCGACTTCATATTCCACGCGTGCGCGTCTGCTGCGCATGCGCGTCGATGAATGCATCCCAAATCCTTGATTTTCCATGATTTCTCCACTTTGTATGCTTTTCTCTTCATTCTTTTGATCCATTCCTAGTCTTTTCATCCTGAAATCACTAACACACACATCAAGGCATCTAGTAGAATCAAATGTGAATTAAAATTAACCAATTAAAGGCCTACAAAGCATGTTTTTACATTTAAGTACAAATTAGGAGAAATACATGAAACCATGCCATTTCATGGAATAAATGTGGGAAAAGGGTGATAAAATCTCCTAAATTCAGCATAGAATGCACCACGAAATAGTGATACATCAAGAGACTGGCAGGTCATGCATTCTACTGCTTTTTGGATGGCTATTCAGGCTATAATCAAATTGCAGTAGATCCTCAGGACCAAGAAAAGATAGCATTTACATGCCCATATGGCGTGTTTGCTTATAGGTGGATGCCATTTGGCCTGTGCAATGCACCTGCCACCTTTCAGAGGTGTATGCTCTCCATCTTCTCTAATATGGTGGAGAAATTCCTTGAAGTATTCATGGATGACTTTTCCGTCTTTGGAGACTCATTTGACTCCTATCTTGACCATCTGGCCCTAGTTCTCAAACGATGCCAAGAGACAAACCTGGTTTTAAATTGGAAAACGTGCCACTTCATGGTGGCTAAAGGGATTGTTCTTAGGCATCAGATTTCGAACAAGTGAATAGAAGTGGATCAAGCTAAGGTAGAGGTAACTGAGCAATTACCACCACCCACTAATGTCAAAGGAATCAGAAGTTTCCTGGGACATTCAGGGTTCTACAGGAGGTTTATAAAGGATTTTTCCAAAATTGCAAAACCCCTGTGCAACTTATTAGCAACTGACACTCCGTTTGTCTTTGACCAAGAGTGCCTGCATGCCTTTGAAACTCTGAAGGCTAAGCTTATCACTGCACCAGTCATTTCTGCTCCCAACTGGGACTTACGATTTGAACTAATGTGTGATGCCAGTAACCATGCCATTGGCGCAGTTCTGGGGCAGAGACATGACAAGCTTCTGCATGTCATTTATTATGTCAGTCGTGTTCTAAATGACGAATAAAAGAACTACACTACCACAAAAAAAGAATTGCTTGCAGTGGTTTATGCCATTGACAAGTTCAGATCCTATTTAATAGGATCTAAGGTCATTATCTACACTGATCATGCTACTCTTAAATATCTACTCACTAAGCAGGATTCTAAGCCCAGGCTGATAAGATGGGTACTACTCCTGCAAGAGTTTGATATAGAAATCAGAGACAAAAAAGGGGGTCATAAAATCAAGTGGTTGATCACTTATCCCGGATTCAACTAGTAGAAGGGACATCTCCTCCCTCTACTGAGGTATCTGAAACCTTCCCGGATGAGCAACTCTTTGCCATTCGGACAACACCTTAGTTTGCAGACTTTGCGAATTACAAGGCTATAAGGTTCATCCCCAAGAAATACAGTAGGTAGCAAGCTCAAAAACTCATTCATGATGCAAGATACTACTTGTGGGATGAACCATATCTCTTTAAGAGATGCTCGAATGGTATCATCTGCCACTGTGTGTCTGGGGAAGAAACACAGAAAATCCTATAGCATTGCTGGTGCACGAATTGTGAATCACACTTTTCACAACTCGTACCACTGACCAGCAAGTGCACTGGGTCGTCCAAGTAATACCTCACGTGAGTAAGGGTCGAATCCCACAGAGATTGTTGGTTTGAAGCAATCTATGGTTATCTTGTAATTCTTAGTCAGGAAGTCAATTATGTTTATGAGTTGGATTGCAAATAAACAATAAAGCATGGATCAAAGGTTACTTGTTATGCAGTAATGGAGAATATGTTGGAGTTTTGGAGATGCTTTGTCTTCTGAATCTCTGCTTTCCTCTGTCTTCTTGTTCACGCATGCACATCCTCCTATGGCAAGCTGTGTGTTGGTGGATCACCGTTGTCAATGGCTACCTTCCATCCTTCCAGTGAAAACTACGCTCACGCGCTCTGTCACAGCACGGCTAATCACCGGTTGGTTCTCGATCCGGTTGGAATAAGATTTACTATCCTTTTGCGTCTGTCACTAACGCCCAGCCTTCAGGAGTTTGAAGCTCGTCACAGTCATTCAATCCTTGAATCCTACTCGGAATACCACATACAAGGTTTAGACTTTCTGGATTCTCATGAATGCCGCCATCAGTTCTAGCTTATACCACGGAAATTCTGATTAAGGAATCTAAGAGATACTCATTCAATCGTATATAGAACGGAGGTGGTTGTCAGGCACACGTTCATGAATTGAGGAAGGTGATGAATGTCACAGATCATCACCTCCATCACAGTTAACCGCGAATGAACATCTTAGATCATTGGAAGCATGCTATTTCGAGTTCTGTAGCTCCAGAAAATCCATTTTGAGTTCAGGGAGGTCAGAAGCCAACAGCATCAGCAGTCCTTTTTCAGCCTGAATCAGATTTTTGCTCAGCTCCTTCAATTTCAGCCAGAAAAATACCTGAAATTACAGAAAAATACACAACTCATAGTAAAGTCCAGAAATATGAATTTTTCCTAAAAACTAATGGAAATAAACTAAAAACTAACTAAAACATACTAAAAACTATATGAAATTAACCCCAAAAAGCGTATAAAATATCCTTTCATCACAACACCAAACTAAAATTGTTGCTTGTCCTCAAGCAACTAGACAAATAAAATAGAAGACTAATAGGTTGAGAAGTAATAATATCTCAGAGTTTTTTTTTTTTTTTGCATGAAGCTCAGATTCTAATTAGATGAGCGGGGCTAGTAGCTTTTTGCTTGTTATGGAAAAAACAAAAAAGCTATGCTTTTTACCACACCAAACTTAGAATGTTGCTCGCCCTCGAGCAAAAGAAGAGGGAATAGATGAAGAAGAAGATGTGAAAAGAAAAAAAACTAGGATTATGAGGAGGGAAGGTGGGGATCCTGTGGGGTCCACAGATCTTGAAATGATCCTGCGAGGTCCACAGATCTTGAGGTGTCAAGGCATTTACATCCCTGCACCAATTTGGGCATGCAAAATGCCCTTGCACACAACTCTGGGCGTTCAGCGCCAGATTGGTGCCCATTTTGGGCGTTCAACGCCCATTTACTAGCCATTTCTGGCGTTGAACGCCAGAACCATGCTTGTTTTGGGCGTTCAGCGCCAGGATGTTGCCCATTTTGGGCGTTCAGCCCCAGAACCATACTCTGTTCTGGCGTTGAACGCCAGAAACACCAAACCTGCTAAAGATATGTTTCTGGAGGAACTTCAGCACTGTTTTAGTATCATTGGTGGGTGTGGCAATAGCCTCAACCCATTTTGATACATAGTCAACTGCCACCAGAATATAAGTGTTTGAGTATGATGGTTGGAAAGGTCCCATGAAGTCAATTCCCCATACGTCGAACAACTCAATTTCCAAGATTCCTTGTTGAGGCATGGCGTAACCATGAGGCAGATTACCAGCTCTTTGGCAACTGTCACAATTACGTACAAACTCTCGGGAATCTTTATAGAGTGTGGGCCAATAGAAGCCACATTGGAGGGCCTTGGTGGCTGTTCGCTCACCTCCGAAATGGCCTCCATATTGAGATCCGTGGCAATGCCACAGGATCCTCTATGCTTCTTTTCTAGGTACACACCTACGGATAATTCCGTCTGCACATCTCTTAAAGAGATAAGGTTCATCCCACAAGTAGTACTTTGCATCAGTGATTAATTTCTTCTTTTGTATCCTGTTGTACTCCTTGGGTATGAACCTTGCAGCTTTATAGTTTGCAATATCGGCAAACCATGGTGCTTCCTGAATGGCGAATAAATGCTCATCAGGAAACATCTCAGAGATCTCAAGAAAGGGGAGGGACGTCCCTTCCACTGGCTCTATCCGGGACAGATGATCAGCCACTTGGTTCTCTGTCCCTTTTCTGTCTCTTATTTCTATATCAAACTCTTGCAGAAGCAATACCCATCTGATGAGCCTGGGTTTTGAATCCTGCTTTGTGAGTAGATATTTAAGAGTGGCATGGTCAGTATACACAATCACTTTTGATCCTACTAAGTATGATCTGAACTTGTCAATGGCGTAAACCACTGCAAGTAATTCTTTTTCTGTGGTTGTGTAATTTTTCTGGGCATCATTTAGAACGCGACTGGCATAATAAATGATGTGCAGAAGCTTGTCATGCCTCTGTCCCAATACTGCACCAATGGCATGATCACTGGCATCACACATTAGCTCAAATGGCAACGTCCAGTCTGGTGCAGAAATGATTGGTGCTGTGACCAGCTTAGCTTTCAGCGTTTCAAACGCCTGCAAGCACTCTGTGTCAAATACAAATGGCGTGTCAGCAGCTAGCAGATTGCTTAGAGGTTTTGCGATTTTTGAAAAATCCTTTATAAACCTTCTATAGAATCCTGCATGCCCCAGAAAGCTTCTGATTGCCTTAACATTGGCAGGTGGTGGTAATTTTTCAATTACCTCTATACTCTTTCCGGAGTTTTTAAGGATAAGGTATCTTGGCTTTATATTCTTCAACCTTAGTTGCTGCAGGTTTATTGCCTACAGAAGTGGTTAAAGAAGCCTTTTTAGAGGGGTTGTTATCAGCATTTGTGTGTGTCTGATCCCTCACTGGCACTTGAGTGCCAGAGTTAGAACCTGGAGTGACGTTAGACGCCAGCTCCCTGTCTGTTCCTGGCGTCTGAACGCCAGAATTGTGCCTATTTTGGGCGTTCAGCGCCGGATCCTGCCCATTTTGGGCGTTCAACGCCAGATTCTTGCCCATTTCTGGCGTTGAACGCCAATCCTGCCTTGTTTCTGGCGTTGAACGCCAGTTGTGGGCATGGTCTGGGCGTTCAGCGCCAGCCTTCCACCAATTTTTTGGCGTTTTAGCGCCAGAATTATTTTTCCCTGGGCTCTTACTGTCCTCAGGTGAATCTTTGGTGGGTTGCTCATTTCTTGACTTTTTGCTGCCTTGAGGTGAGATATTTAATGTCTTCCCACTGAATTTAAAGAGGAGAGAAAAAAAATAATAAGATAGCACAAGATTTAAAATTTTTAGATCTGATGTTCCTTGTTTTCGAAAATTTTTAAAGGAAAAACACTAAGGAACACCAAACTTAAAAATTTTTTAGAAAACCAAAATAAATTTTCGAAAAAAAAAATTTTTTTTTTTTGAAAAATCAACAAGAAAACACCAAACTTAAAGTTTGGCACAAAATTTAATAGAGAAAATATTATTTATGAAAAAGATTTTAAAAAGAGTGTACCCAACTGCCACGGGCTTAGACTAATGCTCTAGCCAACTGGGCAGTAAATATAACACTTGTTTTAAAGAAGGATATTTTTAACCAAGAACAATAATAAGAGACTCTAAACCAAAAAGAAAAATTTTCCTAATCTAAGCAACAAAATAATCCGTCAGTTGTTCAAACATGAAAAATCCCCGGCAACGGCGCCAAAAACTTGGTGCACGAATTGTGAATCACACTTTTCACAACTCGTACCACTGACCAGCAAGTGCACTGGGTCGTCCAAGTAATACCTCACGTGAGTAAGGGTCGAATCCCACGGAGATTGTTGGTTTGAAGCAATCTATGGTTATCTTGTAATTCTTAGTCAGGAAGTCAATTATGTTTATCAGTTGGATTGCAAATAAACAATAAAGCATGGATCAAAGGTTACTTGTTATGCAGTAATGGAGAATATGTTGGAGTTTTGGAGATGCTTTGTCTTCTGAATCTCTGCTTTCCTCTGTCTTCTTGTTCACGCACGCACATCCTCCTATGGCAAGCTGTGTGTTGGTGGATCACCGTTGTCAATGGCTACCTTCCATCCTTCCAGTGAAAACTACGCTCACGGGCTCTGTCACAGCACGGCTAATCACCGGTTGGTTCTCGATCCGGTTGGAATAAGATTTACTATTCTTTTGCGTCTGTCACTAACGCCCAGCCTTCAGGAGTTTGAAGCTCGTCACAGTCATTCAATCCTTGAATCCTACTCGGAATACCACAGACAAGGTTTAGACTTTCCGGATTCTCATGAATGCCGCCATCAGTTCTAGCTTATACCACGGAGATTCTAATTAAGGAATCTAAGAGATACTCATTCAATTGTATATAGAACGGAGGTGGTTGTCAGGCACACGTTCATGAATTGAGGAAGGTGATGAATGTCACGGATCATCACCTTCATCACAGTTAAGCGCGAATGAACATCTTAGATAGGAACAAGCGTGTTTGAATGGAAAATAGAAATACTTGCATTAATTCATTGGGACACAGCAGAGCTCCTCACCCCCAACAATGGGGTTTAGAGACTCATACCGTCAGAGAATACAAGGGTTTGATCTAAAATGTCATGAGATGCAAAATAAGTCTCTAAAAGTTGTTTAAATAATATTGCTGGAAAGCCCGGGATGTCTACGTTCCAACGCAATTGGAAGCATGCCATTTCAAGTTCTGTAGCTCCAGAAAATCCATTTTGAGTGTAGGGAGGTCAGAAGCCAACAACATCAGCAGTCCTTTTTCAGCCTGAATCAGATTTTTGCTCAGCTCCTTCAATTTCAGTCAGAAAAATACCTGAAATTATAGAAAAACACACAACTCATAGTAAAGTCCAGAAATATGAATTTTTCCTAAAAACTAATGGAAATAAACTAAAAACTAACTAAAACATACTAAAAACTATATGAAATTAACCCCAAAAAGCGTATAAAATATCCGCTCATCAATTGCCATGGCTCCGATTATGGAGGACATTTTGGAGGTGAGTGAACAGCCGTAAAGGTTTTTCAAAGTAGTTTCTATTGGCCTACACTCTTTAAGGATTCCCAAGAGTTTGTTCATCGCTGTGACAGTTGCCAAAGGGCTGGCAATCTCTCTCATGGTCACGACATGCCTCAGCAAGGAATCCTAGAGTTTGAGCTGTTTGATGTATGGGGTATAGACTTCATGGATCCCTTCCTACCTTCATACTCAAACACCTATATCCTCATGGCAGTGGCTTATTTGTCTAAATAGGTTGAGGCAATCGCATCACCCACGAATGACACTAGAGTAGTGATGAAGTGCTTCCAGAAGAACATCTTCAGTATGTTTAGTGTCCCTCGGACACTGATCAGTAATGGAGGAACTCATTTCTGCAACAAATAGTTTGACTCTGTTCTGAACCGATATGGAGTTCGCCATAAAGTGGCTACCCCATATCATCCATAGACAAATGGACAAGCTGAGGTTTCAAAGAGAGAACTGAAGAGAATCTTGAAAAGGACGGTGAATACCTCTAGAAAGGATTGGGCAAGGAAGCTTAATGATGCTCTCTGGGCATACAAAACAGCTTTCAAAATCCCTATAGGAACATCACCATATCAATTGGTGTTTGAGAAGGCATGCCACCTGCCAGTGGTGCTGGAACACAAGGCTTATTGGGCAACCAAATTCCTAAACCTTGATGCAAAGGCAGCAAAAGAGAAAAGGTTACTCCAGCTAATGAGTTGGATGAATTCCGACTAGCTGCATTTGAAAATGCAAAAATTTGTAAAGAAAGAGCCAAGAAGTGGCATGATAGAAAGATATCCTCCAGAGTCTTTGAACCTGGACAAAGGGTTCTGCTCTTCAATTCTAGATTGAAGCTCTTCCCTGAAAAGCTCAAGTCACGTTGGACAGGACCTTATCTGATCACTAATGTATCACTCTATGGTCATATAGAACTCCAGAGTAACTACTCTGATAAAAGATTTACTGTTAATGGCCAGAGAGTGAAACATTACCTGGGTGGTGAAGTTGAGCAAGAGAAATCCACCCTGTTGCTGACATGAGCACAGTAAAGTCCAGCTAAATGACAGTAAATAAGCGCTTGTTGCGAGGCAACCCAACCATAATGAAAGTTATTTCTGTTTTTCATTAAGTCCATTTTAATTATATCAGTTTAATTTTCATAATTTTTTCTTTAGGTTTGTGATCATGTGCAGTAGTTAAAACAGAAGCAGAGACAGTCAGAGCTAAAAACAGAGCACCCTGGAGAAAGCCCCTTATTGGCGTTGAACGCCAGGCAAGAAGGAAGGATGGTCGTTCAACACCCTTAAGAAGCAGCAAGACTGGCGTTGAACGCCAGCCAGGGACACTAGCTGGGTGTTTAACGTGCCCAAGGAGCAACAATTCTGGCATTGAACGCCAGCCAGGAGGCACTGGCTGGGCGTTCAATGCCCTGAAGGGGGAAGAAAAGCTGGCGTTGAATGCTAGCCAGGGAGCACTGGCTGGTTGTTCAACGCCCTGAAAGGAGTAGCAAGCTGGCGTTGAACGCCAACCAGGAGGTACTGTCTGGGTGTTCAACGCCCAGCAGGAGAACACAGCTGGCGTTGAATGCCAAAATAGGGGCATTCTAGGCGTCCAATGACCAACAAGGGTTGGGGAAGTTTTTGACTTCATAAAAACATATCTTTTTCAAATCTTATCTTTCTAACCACATCTTTTAAACAAAATTCTTTCATCCATCATCTTTCAATTTCAAATTCCTTTCAAATTTTAAATCTTTTCAAATCTTTCTCAATTCTTTTTAAAATCTTTTTCAAAATTTTAAATCTTTTGCAATTCTTTTTCAAATCTTTTATTAAAACTTTAAAATCCTTTTCATACCTTCTATCTTATCTTCTTATCTTTTTCATATCTTTTTATGAGTCAACAAATTTTAAAACTTATCTTTTTCTATCATTTACCAAAGTGTGAATCGTATCTTCTTTATCTTTTATCTAATTAATTTCGAAAACCCACCCTCCCCTCCCTATATATCACATTCTCCCCACACACTCCCTCATCCATATTCCATTCGAATTCTTCTCCTCCTCTTTGTCTTCTTTATCTTCTTTTTGCTCGAAGATGAGCAAACCTTTTAAATTTGGTGTGGAAAGAGCCTTGTCTTCTCACTCCATTCGAATTCCATGACTCCAAAAAGTGGAAAACCCACTTCAAGAAGCAAGAAAGAAGACAACCAAATAGTTGTTTTCAAACCTTTCATATTCTATACCAAGCAGCATGAAGAACATTTTATAAAATAATGTACAAGAGGGCAGTGATCCCGGAAGCCAGATTCAAATTAAAAAAAGATGAGTACCCGGAGATCCAAGAGCATATTCTAAAAAGAGGCTTGGAAACCCTAGCCGACCTTGAGGCCAATGTTGGATCAACAATGATCCATGAATTTTATACGAATCTGTGGATGACAGATAAGCAAGATGGATAAGGGTTCCATACTTTTCGCACCATGGTCACGGGTAAGACTCTCTATTTTCATCTTGATAAGGTGAGAGAGATTTTTAAATTACCTCCACAAAGGGATGATCCAGAATCCTTTAATTGGGGTTGGCTATATTTCATTGGGTGTTCCATACTTCCTACTAGCAACCACTCTGAAGTCACCATCAGAAGGGCTGTGATTATTCACTGCATCATGATGGGGAATGAGGTGGAAGTCCACCAAGTAATCCCTATTGAGCTATACAAGGTTGCAAATAGGATGTCAACTTAAGCCAAGTTGGCCTACCCAAACCTTATCTTTTGCTTGTGTAAGGAGGCTGGAGTCCTAATTAACAGAGACTCATGAATCCCAGCAGATGGCCCAATCACCAAGCAAGTGATGAAAAGTGCCAAACTACCAGATGATCATCCCAAAAGGAAGACACTTGAGCCTCTTCAAGCACAAGAGATCCCTCCAATTATGTATTGGACCCAGCTGGAAGCATCTGTTGCACAATTACAAACCACCTTGGATCAATTAAGAGAGAAACAAAAAGACCAAACTAGCATGCTTTGCAAACTAGTCAAGGAACAAGAGAAGCAGGGGCGTGAACTAGAAAAGTTGAAGCATCAGAAGTTATCCCCTGAAGAGCCTAACATCAACCATGATTAAGGTGGTTGAGTTCCACCTCCCTATTTATGTGCCTATTCTAATTGTTGTTTCTTATGTTTAGATTTACATGATCACTAGTAGTATTTAAGTTTTTATTTAAGTTTCTATTCTCTAATTTAAGAATTGCATAAGCATTATTAAGATTTAAGTTTCTATTTTCCTTTTTCCAATTAGGTATAAAATGTTCCTCTTATCATCTCATTGAACATAAATAAAATGTTGATTTTGTTTAGAAGCAGTAAAGATGCATGAATTTTGAGTTATATTATAAGAATAGTTCAATTAATTTGATGTGGTGGCACTGCTTTTACTTTCTGAATGCATGAATGAATAGTGCATTTTTTATGTTGGAGTTAAGAATGTTAGCTCTTGAAATAATGATGATAAAAGAAAAGTATTATTGGTAATTTGAAAAATTCAAAAATTGATTCTTGAAACAAGAAAAAGTAGCAAAAAGAAAGAGAAAGAAAAAGAAAGAAGTGAAAAAAAAGAGAGAGAAGCAAGCAAAGAAAGAAAAAGAAAAACCCAATAGCTCTTTAAACCAAAAGGCAAGAGCAATGATCCAAGGCTTTGAGCATCAATGGTTGTGAGGGCCTAAAAGAAACAAAATCTTAGCCTAAACAGTTCAAATGAGCTGCTTCCCTAACTATATGCTTGTGGTGTGAAGGTGTCAAGTGAAAAGCTTGAGACTGAGCAGTTAAAGTCATGATCCAAAGCAAAAGAGTTTGCTTAAGAACTTTGGACACCACTGGCTGGGGATTCTAGCAAAGCTAAATCACAATCCTAAAGGGTTCACCCAGTTAAGTGTCTGTGGCGTTTATGTATCCGATGGTAATACCGGAAAGCAAAGCGCTTAGGGTCACAGCCAAGACTCAAAAGAAGCTGTGTTCAAGAATAAAAAATAACCAAACTAGGAGAATCAATAGTATCATCTGGATTCTGAGTTCCTAAAGATGCCAATTATTCTCAGCTTCAAAGGAAAGTGAGATGCTAAAACTATTCAAAAGTGAATAGCTACTAGTCCTACTCATCTAATTGAAACTGAGCTTCATTGAAAACTCTGAGATTCATTGTATCCTTCTCTTATTTTTAATCCTATTTTGTTTGCTTGGGGACAAGCAACAGTTTAAGTTTGGTGTTCTGATGAGCGGATATTTTATACACTTTTTGGCATCATTTTCATATAGTTTTTATTATGTTTTGTTTAAGTTTTATTATATTTTCATAGGTTTTAGTGCAAAATTCATACTTTTGGATTCTACTTTGAGTTTGTCTGATTTTAACCTCCATGCACTCGAAAGAGCATTTCTGGAGCTACAGAAGTCCAAATGGCGCGCTCTCAATGGCTATGGAAAGCTAGAATTTCTATACTTTGCTTTGGAAATGGAGGCCCAAAACTGGCATTCAACGCCAGCCACCAACCACATTCCTAGCGTCCAACGCCCAAAAGGGAGCAGCTGGTGTCCAACACACATTCAAGAGTCCCAAGCTGGCGTCCAACCAGAGGGAGCACCAACTCGTGGCTTCACTCAAGCTCAGCCCAAACACTCACCAAGTGGGTCCAGAAAGTGGATTTTCGCACTACAAGACTAGTTTATCTTATTTCTATAATTCTGAGTTATCAGATTAGTATATATAGGAGGAGATCACCCTTGTTTAGGATCTTCTTCCCCCACTTTACATTCAAACATTACCTTTTGTAAGCTATGAGTCACTAACCTCCTAGGTTAAGGTTAGGAGCTCTGCCGAATCTTATGGATTAATAATATCACTATTCTATTTCAATCTTTGCTTGATTCCATTCTAAGATGTATCTTCGTTCGTCATCCTAATGAATTGGGAGTGTAACTTAACCGTCATCCCTATTCACATGGGTTCTTGCGAGTCCTTGACGTGATAGTATTAAACCACAAGCTTGACTATACATCTCTTAAACGGCTAATCCACGACTTCGTTGGGTACTTGGAGACATCAGTGCAGCCGAGGTATAGGGCGATTAGGGCCTTTATGGTATAGGCTAGAACCAAGACGCAGCATTCTCTGATCCAGAAGATTCGACCTTGTCTGTGGCTCTTAGAGTAGAATCACCAAGGGAATGGACTGTAGGAGCTTCACCCTCGTTCAGATTATATGACCGCTGACCCGGCGTTTGATCTGAAGCAGAGGAGATTAATGACCGCTGACCCGGCGTTAATCATTTACAGCCTACCATGGAATGAATCAATCAGAAGTTGGAGTAGATGGTGAGAAAAGTTGATCTAGAAGGAAAAAGAATCTCCGAAGCCTTAACCGTTCTGTCATCACTGATTTCACACCTATCTAGTAACGTTTTATTTATTTATTCTGTTTTATGCATTTTTCGTGACAACTATATTTTCTATCCGCCTGACTAAGATCTACAAAATAGCCATTGCTTGTTCAAACCAATAATCTCTGTGGGATTGATGCGTGAGAATCTTGTCTATCTTTTCCTAGTGAATTTGCATCTAATTTGTTGAGTTTAATTAAGAATTAATTATATTTTAGCCACTATGGATGCTATTTTGAGTTTTGTGCAATACTGTTTATTTTAGGTAGCATTTGGCGGAATTTGATGGAGTTTCTGCAGAGAAAGAGAAGAAGCCAAGGAGATGACCAGCGAATACCGACGCGGACGCATAGCTCACGCGACCGCGCGGAATAGAGGAAATCACAATGACACGATCGCGTGCCTGACGCGAACGCGTGGACTGGAATCTGCACAAATGACGCGAACGCGTGGACGACGCGGACGCGTCACATGCGCCACATGCAGAAAACGCAGAAAAATGCTGGGGGCGATTTCTGGGCTGTTTTAACCAAGTTTCCAGCCCAGAAAATACAGATTAGAAGCTGCAGAATGGACAAATCAAGTGGTCCCCATCCATCCATTGAAGACTTGATTATTTTAATTAATTCGAATTTAAATTCAAATCTTAAATTAGGAAAAGATATTATTTTAAGTTTAATTTTAAATATTAGATTTTAAATTTATTAGGATTAGATATAAAAAGGGATCCAATGCCATCAGATTGGAACTCTGTACATTTTTACCTGAATCCTTATTTTCTCTTTTCTATGAGCAACTAAACCTCCACTATTAAGGTTAGGAGCTCTGTCTATTTGTATGGATTGATTTTATTGCTTTTTCTATTTTAATTTATGTATGGATTTATAATTTAAGAATTGTTTTCGCTCTTTATTTTATGAATTTGGGTGGAACGGAAGTATGACCCTCTTTCTATTTGAGTTCCTATAAAACTTGGAAAAGCTCTTTACTTGAACAACAGCTTGAAAACAATTTCACCTAAATTTTAATTATTTGGATTTAACGGGATACGTGACATATAATTCTTTTATTTTTGGGTAATTAGAATTTTTGTGGCATATAAACTAGAAATTGGTTATCACCCTCTAATTGGAATTAATTGACCAAGGAATTGGCTGTTGATGAATTTTAGAGGAGACTAGGAAGGTCTAAGGAATTAGGGTCTAGTCACATATAGTTTGCCATAAATTAAATCCTACATGATTAAAATAGTTAATAAGAAAAATTAATCAGGAAAAATAGATAACTCTGAAACCTTAACTATTTTCTCCATATTTTCTTCCCAATTTATTTACTTTACTATTTTAATTTCTGCACGATTGAATATTCAAATACTCTTTTCTGTTTGTCTAACTAATCCTATGAAACACTATTGTTGCTTAATCCATCAATCCTCGTGGGATCGACCCTTACTCACGTAAGGTATTACTTGGTACGACCGGGTGCACTTGCTGGTTAGTAAGTGTGGTTGTAAAATACCGCACCAAAGTTTTTGGCGCCGTTGCCGGGGATTGACTGTGATTAACAACTATTCGTTGTTTGATTGTTTAGATTAGATAATTTTTTTTACTTTTTATTTTAGTATTAATTTTTATTTTGCAATTTTTTTTACGTTATTTTTTTTTCTTTTTTTTCCTTTACGTACTTTTTTTCTTTTTTTCCTTTACGTTTACTTGTAGAGAGTCCCATTTTTTCTTATTTTCTGCTTGTGTATGCACAGGAATAGAGACAAAGAATATCTCTTAGACTTTGATCCTGAACCTGAAAGAACTTTCAGGCGACGTTTACAACAAGCAAGACTTTGTAAGACTGCAGAATCCACTATCGCAAATAATAACGCTAATGCTAATGTGGTAAATCCGAATGAGAATGATCAACAGAGGAGAGTGCTTGGCTCTTATTTTGCCCCTACTGCGGATCTTTATGGAAAAAGTATTGTGGTGCCTCCTATAAATGCAAACAACTTTGAGTTGAAGCCACAATTGGTCACCCTGGTGCAACAAAATTGCCAGTATCATGGACTTCCTCATGAAGATCCAAATCAGTTCATATCTAATTTTCTGCAGATATGTGATACTGTGAAGACAAATGGAGTGAATCCAGAGGTGTACAGACTTATGCTTTTCCTGTTTGCTCTGAGGGATAAAGCAAAGATATGGCTAGATTCCCAACCAAAGGAGAGTCTGAATACTTGGGAAAAGGTCGTTACTGAATTTCTCACTAAATTTTTCCCACCAAAGAAGCTTACTAAGCTTAGGTTGGAGGTTCAGACTTTCAGACAGAAGGAGGGTGAAACTCTTTATGAAGCTTGGGAGAGATACAAGCTACTAACTAGGCAATGCCCTCCAGACATGTTCTCCAAATGGACCCAACTGGATATCTTTTATGAAGGCTTAGGTGAGATGTCCAAGATGAGCTTAGATACTTCTGCAGGCGGTTCATTGCATAAGAAGAAGACACCAGAGGAGACTATTGAGCTGATTGAATTAGTTGCAAGCAACCAATATCTCTACTCATCTAACAGGAATCATGTGAACTCTGAGACCTCTCAAAAGAGAGGTGTGTTGGAAGTAGAAGCTGTTAATGCTCTTCTTACTCAGAACAAGCTTATGTCTCAGCAGATAAATCTACTTACTCAACAGATGGGTGGCATGCAAGTCTCAGCTATCAACACTTAAAATCCACCCCAAGATACCTCCTATGACATGACAGGTAACTTTATGCAAAATGATAATTATGATTATGCTCAACCCTCTTCTGAATAGGTGAATTACATGGGGAGTGGCCCTAGGAATCCCAACAATGATCCATATTCTAAGACATACAACCATGGATGGAGAAATCACCCAAATTTTGGGTGGAGGGACCAACCTCAGAAATCTCAGAACTTCAACAATAGTTCTCAGGGCAGTCTCCAGCAGAACAATGATTTGGAAGCAATATTGACAGGTTTTAGACAGGAAACCAGAGCATCCATCAAGAACCTGGAGATTCAAATGGGTCAATTAGCCACAAAGGTTAATGAAATTAATCAGAGGACCACTAATAGCCTTCCTGGTAACACAATTCCAAATCCAAGAGAGGAATGCAAGGCTATCACCGTAATAAGTGAACAAGTGGCAAGTACGGAAGCACAAGTTATACAGGAAACCAAATCCTCTATTAGAAACTTAGAGGTACTAGTGGGCCAACTGAGCAAGCAATTACTTGAGAGGTCTGCAAGTACATTTCAAGGTGATACAGTGGTGAACCCAGGAGAAGATTGCAAGGGTATTCAATTGAGAAGTGGTAAAGTAGCTGGCTCTGAGACCAAGGTCAATGAAGATATAGTTGAAAAAGAAACTCCAGATGAGAAGAAAGAAGAAGTAGAGCACGCCCCTCCAAAGCATGCAGACAACCCATTCCCAAACTCTCTTGACACTTATCCTACACTGCCAAAGGCTCCTGAGTACAAGCCTAAGATGCCGTATCCTCAGAGACTTCAAAAGGAGACCAAGGACAAGCAGTTTTCAAAGTTCTTGGAAATCTTCAGAAAGTTACAAATCAATATTCCTTTTGCTGAGGTTTTGGAGCAAATGTCTATCTATGTCAAGTTCATGAAGGAGCTGTTGTCAAAGAAAAAGCGTTTAAAGGGAGATGAGACAGTAGTCCTGACTAAAGAATGTAGTGCTGTCATTCAGAATAACTTGCCAAGGAAGATGCCAGATCCAGGAAGCTTTCAAATTCCATGCACCATTGGGAGCACAACCTTTGAGAAAGCCCTATGTGATCTAGGTGCAAGCATAAATCTAATGCCCTTATCTGTGATGAAGAAGCTGCAAATCCAAGAGGCACAACCCACAAAGATAGCATTACAGATGGCAGACAAATCTATGAAGCCTGCATACGGATTAGTGGAAAATATCTTGGTTAAAGTGGGTAAGTTCTTCCTCCCAGCAGACTTTGTGATTCTTGACACAGGGGAGGATGAGAATGCCTCTATAATTCTAGGAAGGCCATTCCTAGCCACTGGAAGAGCTCTAATTGATGTAGAAGTGGGTGAATTAGTGCTTAGAGTGCATAATGAGCAATTGGTCTTTCATGTCTTCAAAGATATACATTCAACAGGTGAAGAAGAGAGGTGCATGCAGGCCGAGCTTATTAATCCAAACCTTCAAGAACCCCCTGATGATGCACAGCAGAATTTACAACTCAAACCTCCTGTGGTGACAACCGATAAAATTCCGCCTGACATCAAACCTAAGTTTGGTGTTGGAACTGCATCATCCACCAAGGAGGAGGTCCCCAAAAAGAAAAAAATACCCAGAGGATGGAGAAACAAAAAGATCCCCACTGAAGGTTTCTCTCCAGGAATGAAGGTGGTGTTGACCAGCAATCCAGCATGGGTTTATACAGTAATCAGAATCCTCTCTCTGGAGCATATTGAGCTACGTTATGGAGACACAGGAAAGAAGTTCAAAGTAAGGGGTGAAGAGCTGAGCCCCTATGATCCTCCTCCTTAGAGGAGCTGACCATCAAGCTAGTGACGATAAAGAAGCGCTTGTCGGGAGGCAACCCGATAATTTCGTATCCTTAGCTATTTTTTATAGTAGTAGTTTTCTTAGTTATTTTATTTTATTTTTTGAGTTCTCACTAATTTTCTGATCATGCAGCTATGTTCTTCCAGGAACCGAACACCTCAAGCTATATTTCAAAAAAAAAAAGAAGAAGCACCCGACGCGCCAGCGTCGCTGACGCGAACGCGTCATCTAGGGGTGCGAGAAAAAAAAATAAAAAATAAAAAGTTACAGAGAGTTGCGCGGGAGTGGCACCAGAATGGAGCCTTTCGCACAAACGATCCCACGCGATCGCGTACCTCACGCGTTCGCGTCGTTTGTGATTTTCGTCATTCACGCGGTCGCGTCACCGACGCGATCGCGTGACCTGCAAATTCAACGTAAAAGAGCGTTTGGGCAGAGAGTTGTGCCAGCTTGGGGCAAGAAGTGTGCTAAAAGCACAAATTTGGTCACGCGGACGCGTGATTGACGCGTTCGCGTCAGTTGCATATATGGCCATCCACGCGAACGCGTGCCTGACGCAATCGCGTCATTATGAAGAATGCGCGACGTACGCGATCGCGTCATTGACGCGAACGCGTCGCTTGCGCCACCCAGTTTTCTTTCTCTCTCTCTCCCAATCCTAATTCTCTCTTTTTCTCTTATCCTTTTATTTCTTTTTTCATTTTAATATTTGTCTCTTCTATTTTCAGTTCTTCTTTGCTTGAGGACAAGCAAACCTTTAAGTTTGGTGTTGACGCTGCGCTTATAGGTTTTCTAGTACAAAAGGGAGGCGAATCAACTTCGCGAAGGAGCACAACCTGAAGAATAAAGCGACCGCTAGGATAATTAAGGTGGTTGAGTTCCTTTCATTTTTTATTCCTCTCCTCTTTTTCTATGTTATGTTCCGGTTTCCTATTATTTTGCTTTGTTTGCTGCATGATCCTTTATTAGTTAGAATTATAGGACTAGTTTAGTTCTCCCTATTTCTTTAATTCTGAAAAGATGTCTCATGTATTACTCATTGAGCTTAAATTCAGATAAAAAAATACAGGAGTGATATATTACATGAGAAAGTGGGTCTATATTGAATAATAGTCTTATTTACTTAATTGTGGTGGTATTTTCTGTGATTCTGAATGCATGACATGAACAGTGCATAATTTTTGATAGTGAAGTTTATGAATGTTAAAATTGTTAACTCTTGAAAGAATGATGAAAAGAAAAATGTTATTGATAATTTGAACAATCATAAAATTGATTCTTGAAGCAAGAAAAAGCAGTGAAAAACATAAAGCTTGCGAAAAATAAATTTAATAAAATAAAGAAAAACAAGAAAAAGAAAAAGAAAGCAGAGAAAGCCAATAACACTTTAAACTAAAAGGCAAAGGGTAAAAAGGATCCAAGACTTTGAGCATTAATGGATAGGAGGGCCCTAAGGAATAAAATCCTGGCCTAAGCGGCTAAATCAAGCTGTCCCTAACCATTTGCTTGTGGCGTGAAGGTGTCAAGTGAAAAGCTTGAGACTGAGCGGTTAAAGTCGTGGTCCAAAGCAAAAAGGGTGTGCTTAAGAACTCTGGGCACCTCTAACTAGGGGCTCTAGCAAAGCTGAGTCACAATCTGAAAAGGTTCACCCAGTTATGTGTCTGTGGCATTTATGTATCCGGTGGTAATACTGGAAAACAAAATGCTTAGGGTCAGTAAAGTAGCTGTGTTCAAGAATCAACATACTGAACTAGGAGAGTCAATAACACTATCTGAATTCTAAGTACCTATGGATGCCAATCATTCTGAACTTCAAAGGATAAAGTGAGATGCCAAAACTATTTAGGATTGCAGTTGTAAACCCCACTATAAGAAGAGACATGAGCTTAACCGAACTCTCATTCTCATGCAAATTCACATCCTAAGCTTATATTAGTTTTGGTTGCTGGAGGACAAGCAATAGTTTAAGTTTGGTGTTGTGATGCGTGAGCATCTTGTCTATCTTTTCCTAGTGAATTTGCATCTAATTTGTTGAGTTTAATTAAGAATTAATTATATTTTAGCCACTATGGATGCTATTTTGAGTTCTGTGCAATACTGTTTATTTTAGGTAGCATTTGGCGGAATTTGATAGAGTTTCTGCAGAGAAAGAGAAGAAGCCAAGGAGATGGCCAGCGAATACCGACGCGGACGCATGGCTCACGCGACCGCGCGGAATAGAGGAAATCACAATGACACGATCGCGTGCCTAACGCGAACGCATGGAATGGAATCTGCACAAATGACGCGAACACGTGGACAACGCGGACGCGTCACATGCGCCACATGCAGAAAACGCAGAAAAATGCTGGGGGCGATTTCTGGGCTGTTTTAACCCAGTTTCCAGCTCAGAAAATACAAATTAGAAGCTGCAGAATGAACAAATCAAGTGGTCCCCATCCATCCATTGAAGACTTGATTATTTTAATTAATTCGAATTTAAATTCAAATCTTAAATTAGGAAAAGATATTATTTTAAGTTTAATTTTAAATATTAGATTTTAAATTTATTAGGATTAGATATAAAAAGGGATCCAATGGCATCAGATTGGAACTCTGTACATTTTTACCTGAATCCTTATTTTCTCTTTTCTATGAGCAACTAAACCTCCACTGTTAAGATTAGGAGCTCTGTCTATTAGTATGGATTAATTTTATTGCTTTTTCTATTTTAATTTATGTATGGATTTATAATTTAAGAATTATTTTCGCTCTTTATTTTATGAATTTGGGTGGAACGGAAGTATGACCCTCTTTCTATTTGAGTTCCTATAAAACTTGGAAAAGCTCTTTACTTGAACAACAGCTTGAAAACAATTTCTCCTAAATTTTAATTATTTGGATTTAACGGGATACGTGACATATAATCCTTTTATTTTTGGGTAATTAGAATTTTTGTGGCATATAAACTAGAAATTGATTATCACCCTCTAATTGGAATTAATTAAACAAGGAATTGGCTGTTGATGAATTTTAGAGGAGACTAGGAAGGTCTAAGGAATTAGGGTCTAGTCACATATAGTTTGCCATAAATTAAATCCTACATGATTAAAATAGTTAGTAAGAAAAATTAATCAGGAAAAATAGATAACTCTGAAACCTTAACTATTTTCTCCATATTTTCTTCCCAATTTATTTACTTTACTATTTTAATTTCTGCACGATTGAATATTCAAATACTCTTTTCTGTTTGTCTAACTAATCCTATCAAACACTATTGTTGCTTAATCCATCAATCCTCATGGGATCGACCCTTACTCACGTAAGGTATTACTTGGTACGACCCGGTGCACTTGCCGGTTAGTAAGTGTGGTTGTAAAATACCGCACCAGGGATCGACCCTCACTCACCTGAGGTATTACTTGGACGACCCGGTGCACTTGTCGGTCTATCTGTGCGAATATTGCGGAGTCAATTTCGTGCACCAATGGTGAAGGTTAGGTTGCTCCAAGTATGGTGGTTGGTAAGGTGAATGAAGGGGAGTTGGTGGTTGGAATGACAAAGGGGCTTGAGAGCTTAGTGGTTGTGGCTCATGTAGAGGGTACGGAGCATGAACATGTGGAGGGAAAAGATTATAATGATGGTGTATTCCACTAGGTATGAGAGGTTGATAGGCATTGGGATCATAGGGTCCATTCGAAGGTCCTTGTTGCCAAGAATTGCTTGCTTGCGACCCTCTCTCAGTTTGGCCTCTCATACTTTGAGGCGACCCAATGTTGATATTGTCATCCCCTACAACATGATAACAACCAAACTCCAAGCCAAAAGGGTGATAGCTCATGGTGAAAAGAAAATATAAGGTTCAATTGTATTAACAAAGGTAATAAACAAATCAATATATGTCCTAACTATCACTACTTACATAAAACTATACAAGTAAAAACAATAGTTACAACTACTAGTTAGATAGAGGTGCCATCTACTAATTAGTGTCAAATGACAAAACAAAAATCAAGTATTCACACTATTTACATATTCATAACAATCAAAATTATAGCACTCATTACACTTGTGTCCCCGGCAATGGCACCAAAAACTTGATGGATGAGAATTACAATGGTTTAGAAATTTTGATTGTGATCAACTTGCTTTCCCTTTCTCCTTGGAAGGAAAGGAGAAAGAATGGTTTTACACCCAATCTGAGGAAGTGATTTCTAATTGGGATTTGTTGCGCAAGGAGTTTCTTGAGAAGTATCTCCCACCTCAAAAGACGGATCATCTAAGGAAAGAAATTTTATGTATTATGCAAAGGGATGGAGAAACCCTTTATGAATATTAGGAAAGGTTTAAGAAGTTGTTAGAATCTTGTCCTCACCACCGCGTTAATGAATTGGAGCTCATAAGCTATTTTTTCCAAGGTTTGGTCCCTTAAGATAAGCTCCTCATTGATGCCTCAAGTGAAGAATCTCTTACTAAGAACAAAACCGCAGAAGATGCTTGGGAAGTCATTGCGGACTTGGCGGACTCAACCCAACATTTAAGGAAAAGGAATACCCAATCGAAGGCCATAAGTGAAGTCTCGCTATCCACCATATCAACCATAAAGCCCTCCTCATGCCCAACCCAATCAATAACCACATTCCCAACCTCAACCAAATCCCAAGATATCAACCACTAGACACTAGGACTACCCTCCTTCAAAATAGTCAACCTTCCTCTTCAAACCAATCTCCTATGAATGCTGCACTTCAGAGTTTCATGCAAGAGCAAAGGGAGTTTCATAAGAAGCAAGAAACGTACATGGCAACCATTGCCGACGCTTTATCCCGTTTGATTCTTTCTCCTTCAAACACTCACAATAGCCACCAAGCTTCCACATCTAGTGGTCTACCTTCTCAACCTCAACCAAGTCCCCAGGAAATCATCAATGCTATCACCCTTCGGAGCGGTACCAAATTAGATGAAGTTAGTCTTGAGCCTACAAGTTTGAGCAAGGAACCCCACAATGAAAAAATGGAAGAAAAAGTGGAGGTGGTTCGGGGTGAGATGGAGGTTATTGCAAAAGAAGAGAAGGATCTATTGAAGGTCAAGGAGCCCAAAAGGAAGAACCCTCTTGAAGAGCCTACACCAATCCCTTTCCTAACGGTGGCTAAAAAGGCTAAGAAGCATGAAGACTTTGAGCCCAATATGGTGGAGATCTTCAAGAATGTGGAAGTTACCGTTCCTCTTTTTCAAGCCATCAAACAAGTTCCAAAGTATGCCAAATTCCTAAAGGATGTTCGCACTCATAAGGACAAGATTGGTGAGCTAAACAGAAGTCCGGTGAATGACTATATTTCCTCTCTCATTCTGGAAAAGTATAATGATCACAGTCCTTGTTTGGTAACCTGTGTGATTGGTGGGATGGAGTTCATAGATTGCATGTGTGATTTGGGAGCTTGTGTAAGCATTATGCCCCCTTCCTATCTATAAAAAGTGGAACTTGTCACCATTAAAGAGGTCCAGAGCGAGATTTGTGTTGGCGGACACGAGTATTGTGTCGGTTGTAGGAATTACAGAGAATGTATTGGTCAATATTTAAGGGTTGCTATTTTCGGTAGATTTTCACATTTTGGAGACTCCTCCAATTGATTCGGACAAGCCATCCTCTATTCTCCTTGGGAGACCATTTTTGAAGACGTCTCGATTCAAGTTGGATGCATTTTCGGGGGCTTACTCTTTTGAAGCCAATGGAAAAGTAGTGAAATTCACTTTGGATGGATCTAAGAAGCCAGCACTTATATATTCTATCTTTGGTTGTGACCTAATTGAAGAGCAAATAGATGAGCCTGATGAGGGACATGAAGAAGAAGAAATTGTCAAGGAGCCTAAGTCATTGGACCACTCACAACCCAAGCATCCCAAGGAGTTAGAGATCTTCCTCCTTAGGGAGGTCCTGATGCACTACTATTTGGTGGTGCATTCTATGCTGAATTTAGGGAATTTTATCACCCTTTTCCCACATTTATTCCATGAAATGGCATGGTTTCATGTATTTCTCATAATTTGTGCTTAAGAGTGAAAACATGCTTTTTAGGCCTTTAATTGGTTAATTTTAATTCACCTTTGAGTCACTAGATGCCTTGATGTGAGTGTTAGTGATTTCAGGTTGAAAATGCTAGGAATGGATCAAAGGAGTGAAGGGAAAAGCATGCATAGTGGAGAAATCAAGAGGAGTGAAGGGGGGAAGTCATAATTGAATTTTGGAGGGATCAGCTCATTCTTTTCGTTATGAACCACTGTCATCCCTCCCTTCTTAGGAACAACTTGGACAGGGCTCACCCAGGGGCTATTAGAAATGAGATAAATGATCCCAGCCTCATAGAGCTTAGTGACTTTCTTCTGTACCACTTCCTTCATAGCTGGATTCAAACACCTTTGTGGTTGAACTACTGGTTTGGCATTATCCTCCAGCAGAATTTTATGCATGTATCGGGCTGGGCTAATGCCCTTAAGGTCACTTACAGTCCACCCAAGGGAAGTCCTATGTGCTTTGAGTACTTTAATTAGTGCTTCTTCTTCCTGTGGCTCTAAGTCAGAGCTTATGATCACAGAATAGGTGTCTCTTTCTCCCAGAAATGCATATTTCAGGGAGGAAGGTAATGGCTTAAGCTCAAGCTTTGGAGACTTCTCCTTTTCCTCAGAGGTTTCCTCTGAATCAGGCTGGATATCATCAAGGATATCATCTAGCCATTCCTTAAGGCTTTCAGCCATGTTGACCTCTTTCACCAGGGAATCAATGAGGTTAATGCTCATGCATTCCTCAGGAATGTTGGGATGCTGCATAGCCTTGACAGCATTCAGTACGAACTTTACCTCATTGACTTTCAGGGTTACTTCCCCTTTTTCAACATCAATGAGGGTCCGTCCTGTAACTAAGAAGGGTCTTCTGAGGATAAGGGATACACTCTTGTGCCCTTCCATGTCCAATACCACAAAGTCAGTGGGGAAGGCAAAGAGTCCAACCCTGATAATCATGTCTTCAATTACTCCTGATGGTATCTTAATGGACCCATCAGCAACTTGAAGGCATATGCGGGTTGGTTTGACTTCATCAGTCAAGCAAAGCTTCTTTATTAAAGAAGCATGTATTAGGTTAATGCTTGCTCCAAGGTCACATAGAGCTGTCCTTGTACAAGCATCACCTAGAGAGCATTGTATCATGAAGCTTCCAGGATCCTTAAGCTTCTTTGGTAAGCTATTTTGTATGATTGCACTGCACTCTTCAGTGAGGAGGATTGTTTGTGTCTCTCTCTAATCCTTCTTATGACTTAGAATGTCCTTCATGAACTTTGCATAAGAAGGTATCTTTTCAAGCGCTTCTGCAAAAGGGATCTTTATCTCTAATGTTCTGAGGTTCCCCGCAAAGCAGGCAAACTGTTTATCCCTTTTCTCTTGACAGAGTTTCTGAGGAAATGGCATCTTAACCTTGTATTCATCAACCTTGGTTGATGAAGGCCAAATGCCATATGAGTTAGAAGGAGGATTACTAGCTTACTTAGGAAGGTTGTTATCAGTGACTAACTGACCTCCTTTGCATGGGCATTCAACGCCCATGCTACTGTCCCCTTGGACATTTGAACGCCTAATTTCTGCCCTCTCCTGGCATTCAACACCAAGAGGGGTACCTTCCTAGGTGTTTGAACGCCCATTCTCTGCCCTTTCCTGGTGTTCAATGCCAAGAGGGATACCTTCCTGGGCGTTTGAATGCCCGGAACTATCCTGTGCAGAGACCTAGGTTCCCTTCTTATTGTACTGAGGTTGGGTGTTTAAAGATCTCCCACTCCTTAGTTGAATGGCCTTGCATTCTTCTGTTATCTGCTTAGATAATTGCTACCTTGTTTGACTCAGCTGGGCTTCTACATTCCTATTAGAAGCCTGAGTTTCTTGCAAAGCCTCTTGTAAGTCCAGTAGTTGCTGGGCAAAGGCATGCAGCTGCTGAGTCAATGTACCATCCTGTTCTAGAGGGTTAGGTTCAGTAGCTACTGCCTTAACCTCTCCTTTTATAGAAGTCTCAGTGGCCGAGTACAGATGCTGATTAATGGCAACTATTTCAATAAGCTCTTGAGCTTCTTGAATGGTCTTTTTCATGTGTAAGAAACCACCAGCAGAATAGTCCAAAGACATTCTAGCCATGTCAGAAAATCCATAATAGAAGATGTCTAACTGTACCCATTCTGAAAATATTTCAGTGGGACATTTTCCTAGCATCCTCCTATACCTCTCCCAGGCATCATAAAGGGATTCACCATCTCCTTGTTTGAAGCCTTGGATGTCCAGCCTCAGCTGGGTCATCTTCCTTGAGGGGAAGTATTGGTTTAAAAACTTGTCCACTAACTGTTTCCAAGTTTTTAAACTAGCTTTAGGCTGGTTATCCAACCACCTTTTTGCTTGGTCCTTTACAACAAAAGAAAAAAGCAACAATCTATAGACATCTTGGTCTACTCCCCCACTGTGTACTGTGTCAGCAATCTTTAAGAAATCTGCCAGGAATTCTGTAGGTTTTTCTTGAGAAAGTCCAGAATACTGGCAGTTCTGCTACACTAGAGTAATGAGTTGAGGGTTCACTTCATAGCTACTAGCTCTGATGTGAGGTATACTGATAATTCTTCCATAGAAGTCAGTAGTGGGACTTGTATAAGATCCCAGAGTTCTTCTGAACTCTTCATTCCCACTTGGGTTCATAGTGAATGAAGATAGAAGAAGAGGAAGAAGGAATAAAAATAGAAGTAGAAATATAAGTAGAAGAGATGAATAAGAGTTAAAAAAATATTTTTGTTTTCATTTTATTTATTTATTTAAACTGAAATTAAAATTACTTTATTAAAAAGAATTTAAACTTTAGTTATTAAATTTCGAAAATAGAAGATAGAGAAGAAGAGGAGAATTTTCGAAAATTAGAGAGAAGTTAGTTAGGAAGTTTTGAAAAAGAAGAGAGAGAAGATAAGTAATTAAGAAGAGATTTGAATTTAAGATTTGAAAATATCAAAATTTGAAACTTGAAATGTGAAATTTAAATTTTAGATTTTGAAATTTGATTTTGAAAAAGATTAATTTTTTTTTAAGTTTGAATTTTGAAAAAGATAAGATTTTGAAATTTGAAGTTTGAATTTTGAATTTTTAAATTTTGAAGTTTAAAATAAGATAAGATAAAATTTTGAAAAAGATAAGATTTTTTATTTTGAAAAGATTTGATTTTTGAAAATTGAAAGCTAAGATAAGATAAGATGAAAAGTTTGATATTGAAATCTGAATTTTTTTTTTTTAAATTTTGAAAATCAAGTTATCATAAAAATAGAAAAAATTTTTAGATCTAGCACCCCTTATTTTCGAAAATTCTTTGAGGGAAACACTAAGGGACACCAAACTTAAAAATTTTAAGATCAAATACAAGGAAGATTCAAGAACACTTTGAAGATTGACAAGAACACAAAGAACAAGACTCAAAGACTCAAAGAACACAAGAACTTAAACAGAACACCAAACTTAAAATATTTTTTAGAAAACCAAAAAGAAATTTTTGAAAATCAAAATAAAATAAACAAGAAAACACCAAACTTAAAGAATTGAAGCAAGAAGAAACTATAGGGGACGAAAATTTTGACCAAGAACAAAATAAAAAGACTCAAACCAAAAATAAAGATTGAACAAAGAAAAGATAAATATTTCTTGTAAAAGGTTTATGAAGAAGTTTTAAAATTTTTGGAATTGAAAAACAAGAACATGCAAGACTCAAATAAAATATAAAGAAAAAATCAATTAAAAATGATCAAGAAATAAAGTATCTGATCTAGGGAGCAAGACAATCCGTTAGTTTGTCCAAACTCAACAATCTCTGGCAACGGCACCAAAAACTTGGTAGCACGAATCCCCACACCTTCGTATTATTGTACCAACAAGTTCACTGGGTCGTCCAAGTAATACCTGAGCGAGTCAGGGTCGATCCCACGAGGATTGAGGCTTGAAGCAAGCTGTGGTTATCCTGCAGGTCTTAGTCAGGCATATCAGAAAGATTTAAGGTGTTTTAATATTGTATAAATTACTTTTTATATCAAATAGAGTCAGTAATGGGAATAGAGAAAAAGAGTAATTAGAACTCTGAAGTCGTGTAAACTATGAAAACAGAATAGTTAAAGTTTGGAGTTGCTTAGTCTTTCTGAATTAACTCTGGCACTACCGTCTTCTTTTCTTGTGAATGATTTTTCTTCTATGGGCCGTGGTCATTGATCTCCTCTGCTACAGATTGAATGCCATTGGCCGCGGTCATCCAATCTGACGAAGGGTGAAGTGCTTAGTAGTCCATTCTCTTGGCGATCCTACTCAAGACACCACAGACAAGGTCGAAACTTCTATATCAAAGGATACTACTTCTTAGGATTCTAGCCTATACATCGAAGACCCTAATCTCCCCAGAAATCGGCTGAACTGGTGTCTCGAGAAGTTCCCAACGTAGTCATGGATTAGCCGTCTGAGAGATTGGTGCACGAATTGTGAATCACACTTTTCACAACTCGTACCACTAACTAGCAAGTGCACTGGGTCGTCCAAGTAATATCTTACGTGAGTAAGGGTCGAATCCCACGGAGATTGTTGGTTTGAAGCAATCTATGGTTATCTTGTAATTCTTATTCAGGAAGTCAATTATATTTATCAGTTGAATTGCGAATGAACAAGAGAGCATGGGTTAAAGGTTACTTGTTATGCAGTAATGGAGAATATGTTGGAGTTTTGGAGATGCTTTGTCTTCTGAATCTCTGCTTTCCTCTGTCCTCTGATTCACGCACGCACGTCACCAGTTTACATCGTCTATCCTTAAGAAA
The DNA here is from genome assembly GCF_000816755.2 of Arachis ipaensis. Taxonomy (NCBI): domain Eukaryota; kingdom Viridiplantae; phylum Streptophyta; class Magnoliopsida; order Fabales; family Fabaceae; genus Arachis; species Arachis ipaensis. The sequence continues at coordinate 95,714,961 of NC_029785.2, forward strand.
AGTATGGACTATTATATATTGCTGGAAAGCCCTGGATGTCTACTTTCCAACGCAATTGGAAGCGCGCCGTTTTGAGTTCTGTAGCTCCAGAAAATCCACTTTGAGTTCAGGGAGGTCAGAATCCAACAGCATCAGCAGTCCTTTTTCAGCCTGAATCAGATTTTTGCTCAGCTCCTTCAATTTCAGCCAGAAAAATACCTAAAATTACAGAAAAACACACAACTCATAGTAAAGTCCAGAAATATGAATTTTTTTTCTAAAAACTAATGGAAATAAACTAAAAACTAACTAAAACATACTAAAAACTATATGAAATTAACCCCAAAAGCGTATAAAATATCCGCTCATCACAACACCAAACTTAAACTGTTGCTTGTCCTCAAGCAACTAGACAAATAAAATATAAGACTAATAAGTTGAGAAGCAATAATATCTCAGAGTTTTTGAGTGAAGCTCAGACTCTAATTAGATGAGCGGGACTAGTAGCTTTTTGCTTCTGAACAGTTTTGGCATCTCACTTTATCCATTGAAGCTCAGAGTGATTGGCATCTATAGGAACTCAGAGTTCAGATAGTGTTATTGATTCTCCTAGTTCAGTATGATGATTCTTGAACACAGCTATTTTATGAGTCTTGGCCGTGGCCCTAAGCACTTTGTTTTCCAGTATTACCACCAGATACATAAATGCCACAGACACATAATTGGGTGAACCTTTTAGATTGTAGCACACCAAACTTAGAAGTTTGCTTGTCCTCAAGCAAAAGAAAAGAAAGGAGATGGGTAGAAGGAGAGCTCCTCCCCACTATCCTGGCGTTTGAACGCCCAAACACTGCCTGTTTTGGGCGTTCAACGCCCAAATGCTGCACTCCTGGGCGTTCAACGCCCAGTTGTTGCCCTTTTCTGGCGTTGAACGCCAGATTGCTATCCTTACTGGCGTTCAGCGCCCACTGGATGCCTCTTTTGGGCGCTGAACGCCCAAAATGGCCTCTTACTAGCGTTTTCTTGCCAGTGAGCTCTTTTTCTCTGTTTTGAGTGCAGATTCCTTCTGTAACCCTGTGAATTTATAAAATTGATTCTTTACCTTAGTATCAATGAACTTTATATAAACAAATAAAAAATGCCCAATCCTTTCTACGGGTATTTACAGTCCGTTCTAGGATTTTTTTTAGCTCTCTGTTAGAGACTTCAGCTTGTCCATTAGTCTGTGGATGATATGGAGTCGCCACCTTATGGCGAATCCCATACCGGACGATGGCAGAGTAAAGCTGTTTGTTGCAGAAGTGAGTGCCCCCATCACTGATTAGCATTCTAGGGACACCGAACTTGCTAAAGATGTGTTTCTGGAGGAACTTCAGCACCGTTTTAGTATCATTGGTGGGTGTGGCAATGGCCTCAACCCATTTTGATACATAATCAACTGCCACCAGAATATAAGTGTTTAAGTATGATGGTGGGAAAGGTCCCATGAAGTCAATTCCCCATACGTCAAACAACTCAATCTCCAAGATTCCTTGTTGAGGCATGGCGTAACCATGAGGCAGATTGCCAGCTCTTTGGCAACTGTCACAGTTACGTATAAACTCTCGGAAATCTTTATAGAGTGTGGGCCAATAGAAGCCACATTGGAGGACCTTGGTGGCTGTTCGCTCACCTCCGAAATGGCCTCCATATTGTGATCCATGGCAATGCCATAGGATCCTCTGTGCTTCTTCTCTAGGCACACACCTACGGATTATTCCGTCTGCACATCTCTTAAAGAGATAGGGTTCATCCCACAAGTAATACTTTGCATCAGTAATTAATTTCTTCTTTTGTATCATGTTGTACTCCTTGGGTATGAACCTTGCAGCTCTATAGTTTGCAATATCGGCAAACCATGGTGATTCCTGAATGGCAAATAAATATGCTCATCTTCTCAGAGATCTCAAGAGAGGGGAGGGGCGTCCCTTCTACTAGCTCTATCCGGGACAGATGATCAGCCACTTGGTTCTCTGTTCTCTGTCTGTCTCTTATTTCTATATCAAACTCTTGCAGAAGCAATACCCATCTGATGAGCCTGGGTTTTGAATCCTGCTTTGTGAGTAGATATTTAAGAGCAGCATGATCAGTATACACAATCACTTTTGATCCTACTAAGTATGATCTGAACTTGTCAATGGCGTAAACCACTGCAAGTAATTCTTTTTCTGTGGTTGTGTAATTTTTCTGGGAATCATTTAAAACGCGACTAGCATAATAAATGACATGCAGAAGCTTGTCATGCCTCTGTCCCAATACTGCACCAATGGCGTGATCACTGGCATCACACATTAGCTCAAATGGTAACGTCCAGTCTGGTGTAGAAATGACTGGTGTTGTGACCAGCTTAGCTTTCAGCGTTTTAAACGCCTGCAGGCACTCTGTGTCAAACACAAATGGCGTGTCAGCAGCTAGCAGATTGCTTAGAGGTTTTGCGATTTTTGAAAAATCCTTTATAAACCTCCTATAGAATCCTGCATGCCCCAGAAAGCTTCTGATTGCCTTAACATTGGCAGGTGGTGGTAATTTTTCAATTACCTTTATTTTTGCTTGATCCACCTCTATTCCCTTGTTTGAGATTTTATGCCCAAGAACAATTCCTTCAGTCACCATGAAGTGACAATTTTCCCAGTTTAAAACTAGGTTGGTCTCTTGGCATCTTGTGGCTGTATTGAGCCTTCTGTAGTCAATACACATGCGCCACCCTGTAACTATTCTTGTAGGAACCAGTTCATTTTTGTCATTATGAATCACTGTCATGCCTCCCTTTTTTGGGACGACTTGGACAGTGCTCACCCAGGGGCTATCAGAAATAGGATAAATAATCCCAGCCTCTAGTAATTTGGTGACCTCTTTCTGCACCACTTCTTTCATGGCTGGATTTAGCCGCCTCTGTGGTTGAACCACTGGTTTGGCATTATCCTCCAATAAGATTTTGTGCATGCATCTAGCTGGGCTTATGCCCTTAAGGTCACCTATGAACCACCCAAGAGCTGTCTTGTGTGTCCTTAGCACTTGAATAAGTGCCTCCTCTTCCTGTGAATTTAAAGCAGAGCTTATGATCACTGGAAAAGTGTCACCTTCTCCCAGAAACACATATTTCAAGGATAGTGGTAATGGCTTGAGCTCGGGTTTAGGAGGTTTTTCCTCTTCCAGAAGAAATTTCAGGGGCTCTTTCATGTCCTCTGAATCCTCTAAATCAGGCTGAACATCTTTAAAGATGTTTTCCAACTCTGATTCAAGACTCTCAGCCATGTTGATCTCTTCTACCAAAGAGTCAATAAGATCAACTTTCATGCAGTCTTTTGATGTGTCTGGATGCTGCATGGCTTTGACAGCGTTCAACTTGAATTCATCATCATTGACTCTCAGTGTTATTTCCCCTTGTTGGATGTCAATGAGGGATCGTCCAGTTGCTAGGAAGGGTCTTCCTAGAATGAGAGTAGCACTCTTGTGCTCCTCCATTTCCAGCACAACAAAGTCAGTGGGAAAGGCGAATGGCCCAACTCTGACAATCATGTCTTCAATCACGCCTGATGGGTATTTAGTGGAACCATCAGCAAGTTGGAGACATATCCAGGTTGGTTTAACTTCTTCAGTTAAGCCAAGCTTTCTGATAGTGGATGCAGGAATTAGGTTGATGCTTGCCCCAAGATCGCATAAAGTTGTCTTAGTGCAATTACCTTCTAATATGCATGGTATCAAAAAACTCCCAGGGTCTTTAAGCTTTTCAGGAAAGCTCTTCAGAATGACTAGAAACTAGAGTGACGTTAGATGCCAACTCCTTCTCTTAGAATTGTGCCCATTTTGGGCGTTCAGCGCCAGATCCTGCCCATTTTGGGCGTTCAACGCCATATCCTTGCCCATTTCTGGCGTTGAACGCCAATCCTGCTTTGTTTCTGGCGTTGAACGCCAGTTTTGGCCATGGTCTGGGCGTTCAGCGCCAGCCTTCCACCAATTTTCTGGTGTTTTAGTGCCAGAATTATTTTTCCCTGGGCTCTTACTGTCCTCAGGTGAATCTTGGGTGGTTTGCTCATTTCTTGGCTTTTTGCTGCCTTGAGGTGGGTTATTTAATATTTTTCCACTTCTTAATTGAACTGCTTGGCATTCTTCTGTTATTTGTCTTGATAGCTGTTGCTTTGTTTGCCTAAACTGTTCTTCCATGTGTATATTTGCCATTCTTGTCTCTTGCAGCCTATCATTAAATTCAGCTAGCTGCCTTATTAGAAAGTCCAACCACTGATTCAGCAGCTTGTTTTACAGGACTGAGTTCAGCAGTTGCTGTCTTAACCTCTTCTTTCATGGAAGGGTCACTGCTTAGGTACAGATGCTGATTCTTGGCAACTGTATCAATGAGCTCTTGAGCCTCTTCAATTGACTTTCTCATGTGGATAGATCCACCAGCTGAGTAATCAAGAGACCTCTGAGCTCCTTCTGCAAGCCCATAATAGAAGATGTCTAACTGAACCCACTCTGAAAACATTTCAGAGGGGCATTTTCGTAGCATCTCTCTGTATCTCTCCCAGGCATCATAAAGAGATTCATTATCTCCTTGTTTAAAGCCTTGGATGTCCAGCCTTAGCTGTGTCATCCGTTTTGGGGGAAAGTATTGATTCAGAAATTTTTCTGTCAGCTGTTTCCATGTCCTTATGATGGCCTTAGGTTGGTTATTCAACCACCTCTTAGCTTGATCTTTTACAGCGAATGGAAACAGTAATAGTCTGTAGACATCCTGATCTATTTCTTTATCATG
>NC_029785.2:95719940-95723969 GCF_000816755.2 Arachis ipaensis
AATTGGGCAGAGAACTGGCGTTGAACGCCAGTTTACGTCGTCTATCCTTGAGCAAAGTATGGACTATTATATATTGCTGGAAAGTCCTGGATGTCTACTTTCCAACGCAATTGGAAGCGCGCCATTTTGAGTTCTGTAGCTCCAGAAAATCCACTTTGAGTGCAGGGAGGTCAGAATCCAACAACATCAGCAGTCCTTTTTCAGCCTGAATCAGATTTTTGCTCAGCTCCTTCAATTTCAGCCAGAAAAATACCTGAAATTACAGAAAAACACACAACTCATAGTAAAGTCCAGAAATATGAATTTTTTCTAAAAACTAATGGAAATAAACTAAAAACTAACTAAAACATACTAAAAACTATATGAAATTAACCCCAAAAAGCGTATAAAATATCCGCTCATCAGAGATGTATAAACATAGTTGTTGGCTCGTGCTTTCCAATCACTTATTCACACGAACCCAAGTAGACGCGGGTGTTTGTCAGGCACGTTCGTCTTAATGTGATGAACAAAGCTAATTTGTCAGATCATCCTATTCACCACAATGAAGATCGGATATACATCTTAGAGATAAATCAAACACGGATCGAAGAAGAAACAGTAATACTTTTATTAATTCATAGGACTCAGCAGGGCTCCTCCCCTCAACCTAGGAGGTTTAAAAACTCATGCTGATGGTAAAATGTGTATGATGGTAAAAGTGACGTAAAAGTTGTTCGAATAACATGAATATCCCTTAAATACTAAACAATGACTAGTAAGGGTAAAACAGTCTTTTTAGAGCTAAAATCCACTTTTGGGGCCCACTTGGTGAGTGTTTGGGCTGAGCTTTGATGAGATCCACATGCTATGAGGTCTCTTGGGTGTGGAATGCCAGCTGTGGGGTTCTCTCTGGCCGTTTGGACACCAGGCTCTGCTCTTTGGGCGTTGGATGCAAGAAAGGAGGCAGGAAGCTGGCGTTGGACGCCAGTTTTGGGCCTCTTAGTCCGAAACAAAGTATGGACTATTATACATGGCTGGAAATCTCTGGAAGTCAGCTTTACATAGCCGTTAAGAGGGCTCCATTTGGATCTCTATAGCCCCAGAAAATCCCTTCTGAGTGCAAGAAGGTCAGATCTGGATAGCATCTGCAGTGCTTTCTCTGTCTCTGAATCAGACTTTTGCTCCAGCTCCTCAACTTCAGCCAGAAAACACCTGAAATGGTGCAAAAATACACAAACTCAAAGTGGAATCCAGAAATGTGAATTAAACACTAAAACCTGTAAAAACTTAATAAAAACTAAATAAAACATATTAAAAACTATGTGAAAACTATGCCAAAAAGCGTATAAAATATCCGCTCATCAGTACGACACAAGATGGATTTATAATACATACCTACACTGGAAGGAATTATTAAGTGAGAAACCTGAAAAGGAGTAAAATAAAAATTGCGATTGGAAAAACTCACATATTGATAAAAAAACAAGATAAAATGCATTCAGAAAGTAAAATAAAATAGAACATTAAAGAAAGAATAGAACAAAGATAGAATATATATAAACATAAATTTAATACCACTAGTCGCGACGTGCAAAGTTTAGGCTGGTTAGGATTACAGTAATAAAATTCATTTGACAATAGTGTTTCCCATCAATCCCAAAATATACATCAAGACCACTATAGGAGAGTTTCCAAAATGAAAATACATACATATAGGTTTTTCAAAATAACAAAGAGAGATTCTAAACAAAAGTAAAACAAGAGTCCAGTAAATTTTTCCATCTCCCAGATGAATCATAGCTCACTACTGAGCACCAGGACCTGCATCTGAAAAACAGAGATATATACAAAATGAGAATTTCTGACCCATGGGTTCCTAGTATGGTAAATGTAACACCCTTACTATCAGAATGTCACACTTTCGGGTGCGCCACTCTGATAGCGGGGGTATTACGACGTCTCTCATATATTTAGTAAAAGGGTATGAGCCTTTACGCATAAGTCTATCAATTGTTGAGCTTCTCCCACTAGTTGATAAGCCTCATATCCCATGAACTAGTCATACGGTACATGTTGAGTTCACAATGCACGCTCCACAGCTTGGAACCAGTTGTCTGCTTCAGTAGGGTTTGTCGATCCATTGAAAACTGGCGGGTCAACTTTCCGAAAAGCATCTAGAGTTCTCGGAACACCACCTAAGTTGTCCTCAACACCTTCTGCATTTTTGTTTCCAGCTGATTGCCTTGTCTGCCACATAGCATGAGTAGTTATAGCAGTGCTCGCTTGAATCGTGTTAACTAAGTTAGTCATTGCCGCCATGAGTTCAGTGTGATTGTTCGTCAACGGGTTACCCTCACTCTCTCTTCGAGTACGTGTCTGACCTCGTTCGCGAGTCACCATTCAGGATCCTATCTACACCAAACAATCGATATCAAGGTGATCAGTCTCAATATCAAAAGCCTAGTGCTTCAATTATCCCAAAAAGGCACTCACAAACAAGCATGCTATACATATATCAAGCAGATAACCTAAATAGCATGAAAGAAAAAGACACAGAGTATGTAATGAACCATAATCGGCCCATCCCTCAGGCTCACGAGGACCAACCACTCTGATACCACTAAATGTAACGCCCTAATTACCCTAAGCCTTACTTCATGCCGTAAAGCAAAGGTTAATCAAAGGTTACGACAATTCTGAGGCTTATACATAAATATATATGGAAGGAAATAATAATTCTAGAAGCTGATAAACCCCAATTTTGTGGTTTATCTTGTGCTTAATTTGGGAGATTTTATCACCTTTTCCCACATTTATTCAATGAAATAGCATGGTTTTGTAATTCTCCCTTGAATTGTGCTTAAATGTGAAAACATGCTTTTTAGGCCCTAAAATTGGTGATTTTAATTCACTTTAATTCCATTCGATGCCTTGATGTATTTTTTGAGTGATTTCAGGTTCATAAGGCAAGTATCGGATGGAAGGAGTGAGGAGAAAAGCATGCAAAGCGGAAGAACACATGAAGAAATGAAGGAACCGGAAAGCTGTCAAGCCCGACCTCTTCGCACTCAATCGACCATAACTTGAGCTACAGAGGTCCAAATGAGGCGGTTCTAGTTGTGTTGGAAAGCTAACATCCGAGGCTTCGAAATGATATAAATTTTGCCATATGTTGCTTCACCCTCAGGGGCGCGCACGCGTCATGTACGCGTGCACGCCGATTCTGTCTGTGGCCCACTAAAGAGAAATCGCTCCCAGCGATTTCTGAAGTACTTTGGGCTCAACCCAACTCATTTCTAAGGCTATTTCATGCATAATTCAAGCTTGGGCAAGGGGGAGCAATTGTTTGGTAGTATAGCATCATGTAGGTTAGTTTCTAGAGAGAGAAGCTCCCTATTCTCTCTAGAATTAGGATTAGAATTTCTTAGATCTAGGTTTAATTCATGTTTTGATTTACTTTTTCTTTACAATTCCTTGTTCCTCTACTCTTCCTCTCTCTAATTTTGTATTTCACTCTTATGATTCTATACTTTTATGCTCATGCACTTTTGTTTCTTCTATTTTCATTTCAATGCAGTTTATGATTCATGTTTCTTTATTGTTGATTTGGTTTTGTTGTTGTTTAGTTCCTTGCAATTGAGTAGTGTAGATTTATATTCCTTGCAATTTTACTATGCTTTTCCTTTTATGCCTTCCAAGTGTTTGATAAAATGTTTGGTTGGATTTTAGTGTAGATTTTGAGCATTCTTCGCTTGGAGAGAGTGATTAGGCAATCTTGAGTCATGAAAACCCAACTTATGTTGGTGATCTAGAGTTGTTAGCTAATATTGTTTCCATTGACGCTAATCTTTTGCTAATTAAATTAGTAAGTTGATTAGGACTTTTGGAATATTGTTTCCATTGACGCTAATCTTTTGCTAATTAAATTAGTGAGTTGATTAGGACTTTTGGATTGAGATTAGCTAGTCTTGTTAGACTTTCTCCGAGTATGAGGATAACATGATACCTTCCTCTATCTTCGGGGATGACGTAATAAGATAAATTCTT
>NC_029785.2:95725000-95737608 GCF_000816755.2 Arachis ipaensis
TATGCCTTCCAAGTGTTTGATAAAATGTTTGGTTGGATTTTAGTGTAGATTTTGAGCATTCTTGGCTTGGAGAGAGTGATTAGGCAATCTTGAGTCATGAAAACCCAACTTATGTTGGTGATCTAGAGTTGTTAGCTAATATTGTTTCCATTGACGCTAATCTTTTGCTAATTAAATTAGTGAGTTGATTAGGACTTTTGGATTGAGATTAGCTAGTCTTGTTAGACTTTCTCCGAGTATGAGGATAACATGATACCTTCCTCTATCTTCGGGGATGACGTAATAAGATAAATTCTTGTTATTATTGTGGTATGATTGATTAATCTTATTTTACTTTCTCCCTATTTGTTGGAGTTGACTAAATAAGATGAATTAATCATTGCATGACTAGGATAGAAAACCTATGATCTCAACACTTGCCAAGAATGTCTCTCTTCCTTACTTGTCTTCTTTGAATACTTGCATGATTTACTCTTCTTGTTATTTAAATTCTTGTCCATTTACTTTTCTTGCCCCCAATATCAATCAAGACCCCCTTGTCCCCTCATAGCCAATAATCATTCACTTCATTGCAATTCCTCGTGAGATGACCCAGAGTCTAAATACTTTGGTTATTTCTTATTTGGGGATTGTTCTTTGTGACAACCTAAAATTTAATTTGATACGAGAGTTGTTTGTTGGGTTGGAGCTATACTTGCAATGTAAATATTTTGTGAAATTCCTTACCCACAACAATTTTTGTGTCAAATTAATGGCGCCGTTGCCGGGGAGTTGCAATGGTGTTATGTTATTGGTTATTGTATATATGTGAATATTGTGAATAGCTTGATTTTTGGATTGCTTGTTAGTTTTTGTTAGTTTTAGGACTTTGTTTCATTATTTCTTGTTAGCTTTTATCTCTTATTTTCACTTTTCACTATGAATTCTCACTTTGGCTATGAGTGTGATTACAACTATGTTGTAGGAAATGGGAACTTCTATGAGGATGTGTATCAAGGATGGAACAATCAAAGGTGGGAGGAGCCATATGCATATGATCAATCCTCATGGCAACAACCTCCACCAATGCACTATGAAGAGGAGCCATTCTATGATGCATACCAATCCAATGGTTATGGTGAATCCCCTTGTGACTTCCAAGAACCACCACCATATACCTATGAGCCATATCCTCAACATAGCCATCAACCATACTCACACGCCACCTTTCACCAACCATCTTCATATGACCCTAATCCATACCCACCATACCAACAATCATATGAGCCATATGAACCACACATAGAGCCACCACCACTCTAACATCAATATTTTCAAGAGCCACCCCCTCCATACTATTACCAAGTAGAACCACCTCCAACGCATGCAAATTTTCAACCACAAGATGAACTCTACTTTCCACCACAACTCTACCAAGAAGAACCACCTTCCAACTATAATACCTTTCCCCCAAACAATGAACCCTCTCTTCCACCATCACCTTCCGATGAAGCCTCTATGCTAGAATTAAGGGATCTTGAATCCCATATCTTAAGGCAACACGAGGAGGATGAAAAGAATTTTGAGGAGTTAAGAGCAAAAATGGCCATCATGGTAGAAGCTATTGGCAACATAGTCTCATCCCGCCTAAGCCTATGCGATCAAGGCACTTCCATTATGGAATGTGGAGAAGCAACGAAGAAGCTTAGTGAGGAAGTGAACTTGAAGCTCCAAGGAGAAGAAGAGGAGTTAAAGCAAGAAATGCAACAAGAGGAGGAGGTAGAGATTATTGAAGAAGAGGAAGAAGCGGTTGAAGACTTAGGAGATACGGAACCACCTTGGGAGTCTAGGATTGAAGCAAACCCCTCCAAGATGATTGAAATTGATGCTAAGGAGGAATGTGCACAACCTCCAAGGCATATCTCTTATGAAGAATTGGATGGGATAGAGCAAGAATTGAGTCCCCTTGGTAATGAAGATCAAGCATCAAGTCTTAGTGGTGACGAATCATTTGAGCATGAAGAACCTTCTCCCGATGAGATGGAAAGCAATGTGGAGGTAAATCTCTCTCGTCCTCCCATTTATAATTTGAGTAAGGGAAAAGGTTTAGATAAAATTGTTGAACAAAGGATTGAAATTAAGAGATCTTGTGGAGAGGTGGAAGTCCTTAGAAAAAAGAGGATGGGAATTGAATACGCCTTGCCAAGACCCTTGGAATCACCTTTGCCTAGGTTGCCATCTACACCTTCATTTGAGTGGATGAAACTCATTTCTATTATCTTTATTATCCCACTCGAATATGGCTTGCTTGAGACAGATGGTCAACTTAGGATGCTTTGTGGGATGAAGCGTAAGAGAAGGATGTTTTGTGGTTGGCGTTGCAAATCAAGGCTCATTGTGGTTGAAGCTTCAAGGAGTAAAGGTTGGACTAGTGCTCAATTGGATGGGTCTAGGAGAATAGTTTGGTGCTTCCATGAGAATTCATCTCTCTTGCCACCCGGAGGAAATCACCATGATCAACTCAAGGACGGGTGTGAAAACAAAGTGTGGGACCCCGGATCGCACAAGGAAGATCAACTTTGGGAGCCTATGGTTTGTGAAGAACTCCATCCAGGCTTGGAGTTATTAACTTTGAATGGTGAAGCACAATGGAAGTCCAAGCATTGGTGGATGTTCAAGGATGGATTCAACCACAATCCACCTTGATGAGGAGCTCCCTATAAGTCCAACTTAAGGACAATAAACAAAAGTGCTAGGTGGAAGACACCCCACCATGGTAACATCTTTCCCTTTTCCTCTTTGTAAATATTGGTAATTTAGATTTGATTTCATGTTTTGTTTGATTAGTTGAGTTTAATTGGGAGTCTAGTAGGTTAAATAAGGTTTTATGATGTTTTGGTAGTTGTTTGGAGGTTTGGAATGCTTGTTTTGGTGCAAAAACATAGAAAAATTTTGAAAAACAGAGCACCACCCACGCGCACGCGCACTCCACGTGTACGCATGAATCAAGCAATTTCGGCCATCCACGCGGACGCGCCATGTACGCGTACGCGTGGATTGAATTTTTCTACCCCTCCATACATTCACCCGAGAGTTGTGCCTGAAGTGTGCCAACTTTGTGCCCCAGGGCACGCGAACGCGTACCTTGCGCGTCCGCGTCGACTCTCTGCCTTGCCATGTACGCGTACGCGCACTGCACACGTACGCGTCGCTTCCATTTTCATCAATCCACGCTTACGCGCACATGACGCGCACGCGTGGATTGCCCTGTTTCACTCACCTTCTTCTCTTCTCCTCTTTCCATTTCTTTCCTTCTTTTCTCTTCTCTTCTTTTCTTTCCACCCTTCAAACATCATCCAACACTACCAAGCATCATATAACACCATTTCTTTTAGTTAGTTAGTTTAATTTTTGTTTTCCATTATAAGTGCTGGATTACTAATCTTGTTTACTGTTTACTGCTGCTTATTACTAATAGGATGTTAGTTTAACATCATTGTTGTTATTGTCATTGTTGGATTTCTTTATTGAGGTTGCAATTTACTTGGTTTTGAATTTTCATGTTGAACATTTGTGAGCACCAAGTACATGTTACATTGCCTTCATGCTTCTTAACTCTTTTGAATTGCATGTTTTGGCCACCATGCATTCATCATCTATTGTTAGGCAATTGTATATTATCATTGCATTTTTTTAGGTGATGTTTGTTTATGGTTTACCCTTATTCACATCACTTATTTCATACATTGAGATTGTGGAATTGTGAAATTGGATCGAAAGCTTACCTAGTGACATATTTTTGAGCTTTGTAAAGCTTTGTGGACCATGCTTCCTATGTGATTGATTCTTGACTTCTATATCTTTTTTCCTAAGTCCCATAGCATCCATGTGTTTCACCTCTATGTCACTTAGGTTTTGCAACAACTTCAATAGGTGTCATTGATTGTGGTGTAAGTTTCATATACCATTATGTTCATTAAGTTCACTTACACATCAATCAATGCCCATTCATTATCCAATTTCACAATTGCTTGATTTTTGCTTGAATGCTTTTATGCTTTTTCACTACTTGTTGGGTTGTTTTAACCTACAAGCCTTTGAAAGTATCTCAAGCACACTAGAATGAGTGAAGTGTGTGTCTTCTTTTGTGTAAATGTGATATAGCTTTTTATACTAGCATGTGTTTTTGTGTTCTAAACCGCGCGCAATTTTAGAACCCACACACTTATTTTTCCTTATTGTCACACCAATTCACTCACTCAATTCTAGTGATTTACCTCATTCCAACAATCCATGCTTCCTTGCTTGTGCACTTGTCTTATTATCTCCTGTTTTCTATGTTCAAGATGAATCATCATAAGCAAAAACGGAAGCGGGAAAAGAACACGCAGCATCGGTTGACCTACCAACTGAAGGTAGCAACTAGGAAAGTCGCCAAACCCCCTTATTCATCTTTGGATGCACCGAGGACGGTGCAAACTTTTAAGTGTGGGGAGGTCGTCCGACCATTCGGTGTCTTTGGGTGACAAATTTCTAATCCCAACACTTTTGCATTTCATTTTAGGATCCTTAGTTGCACTTTCTTATTTTGCATATGTATATATTAAGCTTAGTCAAAATCATGATATTTTCCAAGGATTTATCTATAGGGCACCCCTATTGATTGAAAAAAAAAATTTAGAACTTGCTTGAATTATATACTTTGTGGAACATGATTTTTGAGCTAAGAACACAAGCATGTGAGATTTGAGCCTAATTGTGTGGTTACACCATATATAGCCACTTATTTTCATTCTTGTGTGCATTATTCTCTTCCTATGATTGTAATCTTTGATTTGTTTAATTCTATATGTCCATTATTTTGTGTATACATGCATTTATATGATTGATACCATTGTTCAAATAGCTCACTTACCCAAATAAGCCTACCTTTTATCTTCCATTGATAACCAATTTGAGCCTATGCTTAACCCATTTGTTCTTAATTGTGGCACATTACAAGCCTAAGTGAAAAACAATAAATGTCCTTAATTTAGATCTTTGATTAGCTTAGACTAGTGAGAGTGTTCATCAATTGATTTTGGGAAGTTAGAAACATGGGGTAGAGATAAAAGTGTGTTTGTTGAAAAATCTTGGGAATTGGGTACATACTCATGTATTAATCATGTGTAAACCATATGCATTGATGTTCTTGTATATATTTTAGTTGAAAAGAAAAAAATAAAAAAAAATGAGAAAAACAAAAAGAAAAAAAAAATATATATATATAAGAAAAAAAAGAATAACAATAAAAAGGGGACAAAAATGCCCCAAAGTTCAAAGTTCAATAAAAGTCAATGCATATGGGTGGTGATAAAAAAGAGAATGCATGAGTGTGTGAAAAAGTGAAGAATGGATAGTTAGGTTTGTTTAAAATTGTATAGGTTGTCATAGGTTAGGTGGGAAGTTTAAGTTAATCAAAGATTCGAATTTCAAGCTCACTTGACCATATGCATCCTACCTTGACCCTAGCCCCATTACAACCTATGGGAAAGTCCTCATGATATTTGTATGCATGCATGAAATAATTGTTGATTGTTAGATGAAAAACAAATTTTGGAAAGCATGATTAGGGGAGAATTGAGTGAATCAACCCCATACACTTGAGTGCCTAGAGCGGATACACATCCGGTGAGGGTTCGATCACTCAATTACATGTTTCCACCCATGATCATCTCTTTTCTTGCAAGTTTGTAAAATCTTTTTAATGATTCAATTCAATTGTGGGTTGATTTGATTGCTATTTCCTTAGCCCTTGTGTTTGTATATGTATTCTTGGAAATTGACTTGTTTTGACTAAGTGGATACATTCATGTAGATAGATTGCATTTAATTAGCTTGCATTGAATAAATGTTGATACCCATTTGCTTATTTCTTGATTTTAGCATGAGGACGTGCTTAGTTTAAGTGTGGGGAGATTTGATAAACCCCAATTTTGTGGTTTATCTTGTGCTTAATTTGGGAGATTTTATCACATTTTCCCACATTTATTCAATGAAATAGCATGGTTTTGTGATTCTCCCTTGAATTGTGCTTAAATGTGAAAACATGCTTTTTAGGCCCTAAAATTGGTGATTTTAATTCACTTTAATTCCATTCGATTCCTTGATGTATTTGTTGAGTGATTTCAGGTTTATAAGGCAAGTATCGGATGGAAGGAGTGAGGAGAAAAGCATGCAAAGCGGGAGAACACATGAAGAAATGAAGGAACCGGAAAGTTGTCAAGCCCGACCTCTTCGCACTCAATCGACCATAACTTGAGCCACAGAGGTCCAAATGAGGCGGTTTCAGTTGCGTTGGAAAGCTAACATCCAGGGCTTCGAAATAATATAAATTTTGCCATATGTTGCTTCGCTCTCAGGGGCGCGCATGCGCCATGTACGCGTGCGCGCCGATTATGTCCGTGGCCCACTAAAGAGAAATTGCCCCCAGCGATTTCTGAAGCATTTTGGGCCCAACCCAACTCATTTCTAAGGCTATTTCATGCAGAATTCAAGCTTGGGTAAGGGGGGAGCAATTGTTTGGTAGTATAGCATCATGTAGGTTAGTTTCTAGAGAGAGAAGCTCCCTCTTCTCTCTAGAATTAGGATTAGAATTTCTTAGATCTAGGTTTAATTCATGTTTTGATTTACTTTTCCTTTACAATTCCTTGTTCCTCTACTCTTCCTCTCTCTAATTTTGTATTTCATTCTTATGATTCTCTACTTTTATGCTCATGCACTTTTGTTTCTTCTATTTTCATTTCAATGCAATTTATGATTCATGTTCCTTTATTGTTGATTTGGTTTTGTTGTTGTTTAGTTCCTTGTAATTGAGTAGTGTAGATTTATATTCCTTGCAATTTTACTATGCTTTTCCTTTTATGCCTTCCAAGTGTTTGATAAAATACTTGGTTGGATTTCAGTGTAGATTTTGAGCATTCTTGGCTTGGAGAGAGTGATTAGGCAATCTTGAGTCATGAAAACCCAACTCATGTTGGTGATCTAGAGTTGTTAGCTAATATTGTTTCCATTGACGCTAATCTTTTGCTAATTAAATTAGTAAGTTGATTAGGACTTTTGGAATATTGTTTTCATGGATGCTAATCTTTTGCTAATTAAATTAGTGAGTTGATTAGGACTTTTGGATTGAGATTAGCTAGTCTTGTTAGACTTTCTCCGAGTATGAGGATAACATGATACCTTCCTCTATCTTCAGGGATGACGTAATAAGATAAATTCTTGTTATTATTGTGGTATGATTGATTAATCTTGTTTGACTTTCTCCCTATTTGTTGGAGTTGACTAAATAAGATGAATTAATCATTGCATGACTAGGATAGAAAACCTATGATCTCAACACTTGCCAAGAATGTCTCTCTTCTTTACTTGTCTTCTTTAAATACTTGCATGATTTACTCTTCTTGTCATTTAAATTCTTGTCCATTTACTTTTCTTACCCCCAATATCAATCAAGACCCCCTTGTCCCCTCATAGCCAATAATCATTCACTTTATTGCAATTCCTCGTGAGACGACCCGGAGTCTAAATACTCTGGTTATTTCTTATTTGAGGATTATTTTTTGTGACAACCTAAAATTTAATTTGATACAAGAGTTGTTTTTTGGGTTGGAGCTATACTTGCAATGTAAATATTTTGTGAAATTCCTTACCCACAACAATTTTTATGTCAGAAGCCCAATGAATAAATAAGCTCAAAAACAAAGTTACAAAAGCATGAAATGTTCACACGAAGCTAAAGCATAAGATACAAGGTATAGATACAATATAAGAAAGCATAATTAGATATATGAGTATAATAATCATAAGCTACTAGCCTCAGCCTGCGAAGTTTAGGCCGACTAGTTATATACAGACATAGAGAGTTTTGATAGTTAAAAAAGCTTATACAAAATATCTCTCTCAAAGTAAGTCTCTATGGCAATTTTAAATACAAAAGTGAGAGAATTAAAACAAAAGTAATCAAAAGACTTCAAAAGATAACTAAGATCCTCCACTCTGTCACC
Organism: Arachis ipaensis; assembly: GCF_000816755.2. NCBI lineage: Eukaryota > Viridiplantae > Streptophyta > Magnoliopsida > Fabales > Fabaceae > Arachis > Arachis ipaensis. The sequence continues at coordinate 95,733,025 of NC_029785.2, forward strand.
ATCACGTAACTCACCTAGGTGGGTTATGACCTGTATCTAAAAAACAACAACAAAGTATGAAATGAAAATCGGAGGTTCTCAGTATGGTAACAGTGCCTAATAATGTAAGATATAAGATTCTGGGATGCCAGAGGCAATCCTAGAACTTCATATCCATCATAAGATTCGACTTAAAGCATACTAAAGTTAAAACCATAACTTTAAAAAGCATAATGAAATACGAAAGTCTAACCTAATCGATTTCTAATCTAGTAATTCTCCACTGTCCCACAGCCTTCGCCAGTCTAACCGCAATGCAATCCCAGTAAAAAACACAAATAATAACAATGCAAGTAAAGCACAAGTATAGCATGTATATCAAGAAATTCAAGCAACAAATACTCATGTTATACAATTAGGCAAACAATTCAAGTCGGCAAAGCAAGCAAACAGATAGAAGATGCACATGATTAATGCCTATCCTATTTGGCTGTGATATTATATCGTCGGTTCAACTGCCAACCCTACACATTTCCATGGGAATGTCGCCTTTCGGTCTCAGAATGGGAACCCCCAAGATATCGTGCTTAGAACACGGTCCAGGATATAGTGCCTGCACACTCTAGTGATTCCGAAAGGATGCGAGCGGGATACTCTTGCTATAGACCTCACATCTCAACGTAAGCGGAAGTAACCACCGCCATTACGCCATCGCCGCGACCTCGACAGGAGGGATTAACCTACCGTTCCTACGAGGCGCATAACATCTCAATAATAGCAGCATAAAACAATATTTTAGTAGTTTTCAAAAAAAAATCATTTTTAGTAAGGTCATCAATCCACCCCCGAGTCCTAGACCCGTCTCAAGCATCATCAAATCCACAACTCCACAATTTCATCATACCAATCGTCTTTACAGTACTCTACCACTTCACTCAACTAAGCCACCCTCAGTACTCCTGAATCCTAAGGCTTCATCTTCTAAATTCTTTACCTGAAATTTCCTAATTAACTTACTTATGGTATTCTCTATGTTTCAAAGCCTAAAAACAAGTTAAAGAATCTTAGATAAGTTTTACGGAGGTTTAAAAGCTTCCTGAGAAGGTAAAACAGTTAAAAACAAGGTTTTCTTAGAAAAATAGGGCAGTGTGCATATGCATAGGGTTGTGCGTACACATTCCCAGAAGAATTTTCACAAAGTGTGCGTATGCATAGAGGTGTGTGTACACATAGAAGATAAAAGTTTTCATTAAAAATGCACACACAGATACATGCAAACACCCTCAACAGAATGTACTTCCCAGCGTGGGCGTGCGCACGATGTTGTGCGTATGCACAACTTGTAAATTTCGCAGGGTGTGTGTGCGCACCAGTGTGTGCATACGCACATTTTTTAAAATTTACAGGGTGTGTGTGCGCACAAGGCTGTGCGTACACATAATTCAAAATATAGCTACTGTTCAGAGCACGCGCACAACAGTGTGCGTGCGCACACATATCAGAAATCACAATTTCTGCAACATCACAGAATTCAGATTTTTCACACCAACTTCCAATGATCATATCTTCTTCTACAAAATTCAGATTTATATAAAATTCTTTAAAACTCTTTAAATTATCTTTAATTTGATATAAAATTCATTCAATTTCAAAGACTGTAGCTCAAGATATGATCCACCAAAGTTCACCAAAAATCTATTTTTTCTAAAAATCTCTAAACCTCAATTTTACCAAACTCTCAATCCAAAATCACTTATTCCACATTCAAAATAGTCCTAATGTACCTAAATCATAATCATATACCTTGTTATCATTCTATAACTTAGCAACACATGAAATCATCCATTCCATACACCAAATTCTACTTATAAACTCAAACCTCAACAATTTACATTCACAAAATATCATTCCACCAACCTCTATCAACATCAACAAACCTCAAAATCATCATCATTCAATCCCACATCATACATCAACATCATCATTCACCATAATTATCATAATCATCAAAACTATCATACATCACAATTATCATCATCTAATTTCAATCCTATCCTATGGTCCACTAGCCTAAGTATCCAGAAATATTACATATTATATAGAGGAAACTGAAACCATATCTTGGATGATTCTCAATATGCACAAAACATCACTTTGAGTCCAAACAAGCTTTCAATCACCAATAAATCACCAATCTCACCTCCAAAGCTCCAAATATCCAAGGCAACTCCAACAAGCTCCAATATTTAAACTAACATCATATATTTCATAAAAATCAAAACCTAATATTCATAATAGATCAATTTACAAGGATTCTTGATAAACCTTACCTTATCCACTGAAATTTAGGATAGAACCCAATAATTCCTCGCTAATGGTTAGTACCTAACAACTAACACACAAAATCCCACTCAAAACTCAAGCCTTAAATTTCAAATTTTTTAGGACCTAGAAGAGGAGTGAAAATTTCAAATTCTTACCTACACAAGTTAGATAAAACTAACAGGCTCAGCAAAAACTTCGCATAGCCGTTGATGGCACACGAATCGGAGCATCGTAGCTCGAGTTATGGCCACCGAAAGTTGTATGTGAATAGTAACACTCTCTCTTCTCCTCTCTTCTCACTTGCTATTATGTTATGAAGGGTTATGAGGCTAAAATGGCCTCACTTAAGGGTATATCTGTGTTGGGCTTGGACCCAACTTAGGTCCAATCCAACCTATTAGTGTTTTTGGCCTATTTAGCCCAACTTTGGGCTAAACCTTTAAAATTAGTGCCCGTTTTTCAACTTTGATTATTTTCCTAAGTTTTTCTACAGTTTTTATTTCTCTTATACAGTACCGGACAGGTTAAAGCAAGTACTACTAGTTAATTTATCGGTATACGTTTTTACGCAATTTTCCAAAGAAAATTACATTTTTCAACTCAGAAAAATCTATTGAGTCCAAATATCATATTTAAATTTTCTAATTAACATTCTAAATTTTTGGAACCTATTTTGGAAAATTAATTTATTATTAGTTTACGTTAATTAATCGTTAATTATTTCCGGTTCTTACATGATGCATGCCTAGTCCTATTGCAGGTAGTGAGCTCATCTGTTTGTTTCGACCCACACCCGACGCAATCCAACTCACAAGTTGGATAAGGCATTCCAGTGACGTAACCTCTGCAAGTTTCTACTTCTTGCAGGCGCTGATTCTCCAGGTGAAGTATGTCGAACATGACCTTTACAAGTACATGCAGGTGCTGATTCTCCAGCTGAAGCATGTGACCCCTTCTCTTAGAAGTCATTCCATATTTATACAAGTCCCTGTACAATCATTCACATACAAAGCCCATGGCTTATTACATTTATCCTTCGGCACCATAACCATACTATCGTCACCCTCTCGTGACTTTCCCATAATCACACGTGTCGATTTTTCTTTTCTTCAGTCTTTTGATTATCAACATAAATAAATCAAATTATCTTCGCACTATTCACTCACCCTTCACTAAATATCTTATGGAAAAGAATCATAAGATTCTTTGATTAAGTCGGTATTCTCTAAAATTTTTAAGATTATTCTGTTTACTACTCTCTGTTTTATTCTTCATAATACATATAATAATATTCTTATAGAATAATATCTTTGATAAATAATAATCATAATAATAATTATTACCCAAATTACCTGAAAAACTTATATAATTATAATATTAAATTCAATCTTTTTATAAAAATACATTTATATCCTCTAAAAATAATTCTTCATGGTTATTTCTTCTCTTCACAAAGAACTGAAACCCTTCTTTTTTTTCAAATTATACATTTAAGTCTTAATCCGTTTTTGAGTTTTACGGTTACCAATTCGCCGTAACTTTTATATAATCACTTAAACACTTAAAATTCATCAAATTTTACTTAATTTTCAACATTGTAATAGCCCAAATTTCATCAATGCATCACGGTTTGGGCTGCTCCTCCCTAGCCGAACCATCATCAATCACCAATTATCAAAGTTTCACAAAAATTCAACATAATCTCAAGCAAATTCAATCAATAATCAATTACAATATCAATTCATGTATCAAATATAAATTTAATCGGTGACAATTCACTGAAATCCTACCTCTATATGAAATCAAAACAACGAAAACTCCGGAGAAATTTTTTGACCAAGCTGCCGAAGAAAAAAACGTCAGAAATCCTCTGTGCCTCCAAGAACTCCAATTGGCCAAACTCAAGGGGAAGGGAAGCTACGTCACCATCAATTTCTACCAAGCAAAAGTGACATCAACGTATAGAGGAGGAAGATACAAATACTTTTGTCGGATTATATTTTTTATTGGAGTTACGGATCACAAGAAATCGAGCTCGGAAACTCGGAGGTGCCATGGAATCACGTTCTTCTCACTGACGGCATTCTCTCTTTTTTTCTTTTGTTTTGGTTTCGGTGGAATGAAGAAATAAATGAGAAAGAATAATGATGAGGTGGTATGTTATTAAAAGGGGCATGTGTCAAAACATTAAGCTAATGAGTCAGTGATTTAGGTTATAAATATCTTAAACGGATAACTATAAAAGTTGAATATATTAAAACATATATATATTATATATAT
>NC_029785.2:95739740-95744720 GCF_000816755.2 Arachis ipaensis
AGTAATTTTTAATAAATAGTTTAAACTAATAAAATAAATCATAATTAATTTAAATTTTAATAATCATAAATCAATTTAATTATTTTTAGTAAATTAGTTTCTAAAAATAAGAAGGTATAATTAATAAAATAAATTATAACTTATTTATATTTAGATTTTTCGAAAAATGTGGTCCTTATAGTAAAAATGCCAAATAGATACTGCATAAGGCAACAGGAACTCAATAAGCAATCTTAAACTCCATACCTCATCATATCTATCCTAAGTTCTCACTAATCCGTAATTGGGCAATTATCATAAGAGATTCTGAATCTAATTCAACATTTCCCATCTTTTTACAACTCTCCTAACAGAGAGAGTCTCAAAGCCGGAGTGATACCATCATAGAAAATCTATAGTTGTACCCAGTCTGCAAACATGTCTGAAGGGCACTTCTTCTTGATCATAGCCTTGTATCTCCCCCAAGCTTCATAGAGAGACTCTCCTTCAAGCTGTCTGAAGATCTGAATGTCAGTCCTCAGGTTGGTCAACCTATGAGGCGGGAAGAATTTGGTCAAAAACTTACTAACCAAATCCATCCAGGTTGCTATACTTTCCTTAGGTTATATCTCAAGCCACTGACTAGCTCAGTCTCTAATAGCAAAATGGAATAACATCAGCCTATAAACATCTACAGAAACCCCATTAGTCTTGACTGTATCACATATCCTCAAAAAATTGGATATAAATAAATTAGGGTCCTCTTGCGGGCTTCCACTAAACTGACAATTTTATTACACCAAAGAGATGAGTTGAGACTTCAACTCAAAGTTGATTGCATACACAACTGGTGGTACAATACTTCCCACACAACTCCTGGGATTGGGGTTAGTATAAGACCCCAGAGTTCTTCTAACTAGCGGGGGTGTTGTTGGGAATATTGACCACTAGATGTTCAGAATTCTCAGCCCTTAGACTCGTCCTCAAGGAAAAGTGGGATTCTCAACGTTACAGTGAAGAGAATCCCAATGAGGCACATGAAAAATGGAAGAAAAGAACTAAAAAAAATAAAGCAAAAGGGGGAAAATTTTAAAAGAAAATAAAACTAGAGAAATAAAAATTAAAAAGGAATAAAAATAAACTAGAATGAAATAAAATAATATAAAATAAAATAGGAACTAAACACAAACTAAAACAAGAAAAGGGTCTGATCTAGGCAACTAATCAACTGGTAGTCGTTAGTCACAGTTAATCCCTGCCAACGGCGCCAAAAACTTGGTCATGGAATTTACAATCCACAACTTACCAGCAAGTGCATCAGGTCGTAACAAGTAATAACTCACGGTAAATGAGTGTCGATCTCACAAGGATTAACGGACTAAGAAAGCAATGGTTGACTAGCTATTCTAGTTAGACAAGTTAAAATAAGAGTTCTGATAGTCAAATAGAATAAATAGCATTAAACTAAGGAAAGGAAATAGTAAATGGTTGAGAAAACAATGTGAGAATGGAGTTAAGGTTTCGGAGATGTTTAAACGTCCGGATTAATATTCAATGTCAACTACCTTGATCATGCAATGATTACATTTATGGTGAACCCCAAGTGATTAAATTCCTATTCCTAGGCAATCCAATCTCCTCTAATATATCTGACTGTCAATCCCTTGATCACTCAATTGTATTAGAGGGTTAAGTTCAAATTCTAGTTTATAAGCCACAAAATCCTAAGAATCCCAAAGCAGAATGCGGTCATATGTCACATACCACATTAAGTCCAGATAATTATAAGTTATGAGGAGTTAGTTTTAAGGTGTAATTCTAATGATATAATTTTTCCAAGACTCAAATAGAATTCAAGTAGAATTAGAGTTATTTTCCAATAATCACTAATCCCTAAGATGAAGAACGAAACCAAACCTTAAACAATAATCAAAGCATTAATCAAGAGTAGAAGAACAAATATTTATTAATCCATTAAAGTAAACAGAGCTCCTAACCTTAATAATGGAGATTTAGTTGCTCACGGTGCAGAAAATCCTAGTAGAGAAAAAAGTGTAAAAAGTGTGGAATGAAATTTAGGAGAGGAGAGGTCCCCATGAAGGTGGATCTCAATCCTATTTATAGTCCTAATTAAAATAGATTTAAAACTTAAATAAAACCCTAAGAGATATTTTCTAATAGTCATGTGATTTACAAAATTAAATCTCCAAAAACCTTGTTGATTTGTTGCAATGTGTGGTCCCCATCCCTGTATATGCACTCGGCACTAAACACCAGGTTTTAGGCGTTTAGCGCCACCCAGGCAACAAAGGTTAAACGTGAAATTAGTGTTTTCGCGCTAAACTCCGGTGAGTGGGTGTTTAGCGCCAGGTGCCCAAAGTTGTGGCACGAAATATGAAGCCTTAGGCGCTAAATGCCGAGTCGTAGCATTTAGGGTCACTCATCCAGAGAAGAATTGGTCCAATTATGCCCTTGTGGTCATGCGTACGTGTGACACATGCGTACGCACAATCTCTCTTTTTGCTCCAGTGATGCGTACGCATGGATAATGCGTACGCATGGTCATCTTTTGCTTCTTCATACCTTTTTCACCAATTTTTTACCAGAATACTACCTAAAATCAATCAAAAGCCACAAAACTCAAATAGTATCTAATGGGGCTGATCCACTAGAATACTCTAACAAATCAACAAAAAAGCTATATACATCACATAGAAAAGATACAAATGATGCTCACGCATCAGAGATGTACTAGAATCTGAGTCTTTGGAGGGCTCAAAGAATTTAGGGATAGGAAAACCTCAGGGACTTGAAATTTGTAGAGATTGAGGATGAGCCTAGAAAGGCACTTTAACTAGAATGGAAAAGGAAGAGGTCAGACCTGAATTAGAATGTGAAGCCAGACTCGCACCAATTTTTCCGCTTTGAGTTGTTTCACCTAGTGAGCAGCAATATTCTTCTTATCCACTTTGAGTTTCTTTGTGAAAGATGAAATGATTACCACAAGCATTATACGCATCTATCTACTACAAATAATAAAGTTATCTACCTAACTTAGTCTGAACGCAGCTTGGCTTAGCTACAAGCAATTTCTTGATATTAATATTGGGAGCTTAGCTCTATTACTCTTGGATAAGATTTATAATAATCAGCTCCTTTTCATCAAGTTCCTCAAGCATGTAATGAAAACCATTGACTCCCCCTCCAATATAAATAGAACATATACTGGGATTGCTCATTAAAATAGAAAGGTCAAAAATCCTCTCAAGGATGGATTTTAAAATAGTAATATTTGAAATTGTGAAAAGACTTTTCAAAGATCAAGAACACCTTTTGACCTTAAATAACTCAAAAAAATCCCATTGTTGCCTTTTAGAGCTAAAAGGTTTGGTTAGGTGGAATAAATAAAAGAAAAAATCCAAAGAAAAATAGAAAGATCTAGAGTACAACTAACAAGTTGGTAGATCTTCATAAAAGTCCAAGAAGGGTGAAGTTTAGTAGAGGCAACTCAGCAAGATAACAAGAAGTCCTGTTCGAGGTCGGTAAAAAGAATTTTGACACCAATCCTAAGGAAAAGACACTCATACATGAAAATAAAATAAGGGTCCGAGTTATTATGTCGGGTATAACAAATCCTCCCCTCAGGATCAGGGACAATCAAAACATAGTTCTCCTCATCCTCCCTATTGCCATAGATCGTGTGATGGAGCCTAAACTTCTCTAAGGTTTCCCTATCCGTTATAGAAATAGTCGTTAAAATTGCAGTATCTACCCAATCCAAGCCCTTAATTCTAGAAGGCATTATGTTAACTATAGAACGAGACATAGAAGTTGGTACACCTATGATGAGTCCATATTTTTCAATATATTTTGACTCAAATTAGATGGATTCTAGCACATGAACTCACACTTAATCACCAAAATAGTATACTTTTGTGTTTGATCCCTAATTTGATTCTAAAAGTGAAAACATGTGTTTTAATGCTTAGATTAGTGATTTTTTTAATTTCACTTTTATGTCATTCGATGCCGTGATATGATTTGTGAGTGATTTCAGGCCTTGGAGGCAAGAATGGATGGGCAAAAGCGGAAGAAAGCATGTACAAGGGAGAAAACATGAAGAAAACAAGGAAAAACACACACAGCGAAGTGTGCGTACGCACAGCCCTGCGTGCGTGCGCACAAGCGAGAATTTCCACGTGTGCGTGCGCACAAGCACCTATGCATACGCACAGGTCAATTTTCAGTCGAGTGTGCGGACGTACGCATCTGTGCATCCGCACAGGTCCCTGCACGTGATTGCATTAATGAAGCACGTGCTGCGCGAATTTGGAGGCCCTTGGCTCATTTTTGGAAGGCTGAAATGCTGTTTTGGAGTGCTATATAAAGGAGAATTCAACACTTATCAAAAGGGGGGGGGGACATTGAAGCACAATTTTTACATAGTTTTTCATAAGTATTAGGAGTAGGAGTAGTGTAGAGTAGAGAGCTTTCCTAGGGTTTATCAATTTCCATTATAGCATTTTATAGCAAGCCGTGATTTTGGATTTTTACTTCTTCAATTGTAAGTACTCTAATTTTTCTCTTTAATTACATTGTCTTTACTTTCATTTCCTTTTGGTTCAAGTTACTTGTTCATATTTGCAATTTTGCGTTTCTTGAAGTTTTGATCAATGAATTTTATGTTTCATGCTTCCTTTATGTTTGATTGCTTGTTTATGTTTGGTTTTATTGATAGTTGGTTATAGTTTTCTATTTTACTTTACAATTTTCCATGTTTTACTCTTATGCACACAAGGTGTTTGTGAAAATTCCAACCTTAGATTTTGAGTAGATTTTTCCACCTTGGCTTGTGGTTTGAGTTCCTAGGATACTAGAGTCATGATGTCTGACATTTAGTGGTAATTCTTAGGTAGTTATTTGACTCTTGTTTCCATTGACGCTAGCCTTTTATCAACTAGTTTGGTAAGTTGGTTAGGACTTATGGATTAAAGTCAATTA
>NC_029785.2:95744806-95761783 GCF_000816755.2 Arachis ipaensis
AGTTTCTAAAGAAACTGGCATCCACGCGATCGCATGGGCGACGCGGACGCATGCCAAGCGCGAATCAACAACGACGCGGCCGCATGACTGACGCGACCCCGCGCCTTAAGCAAAACACATATGACGCGGCCGCATGACTGACGCGACCGCGTGACAAGAAAAGCTCCGAATGACACGACCGTGTGACCCACGCGGACGCGTGACAGACGCCACGCACCAGAAATTGCAGAAAATGCTCCCAGCAATTTCTGAAGCCCTTTTTGGCCCAAATCCAAGTCCATAAGGCATAGACCATAGGTTATAAAGTGTGGGAATGCATCCATTCAAAGAGAGCTCGCCAATTTAGTTACTTCTCATGATTTAGATTAGTTTTGAGAGAGGTTCTCTCCTTTCTCTCTTAGGATTTAGGATTTCTCTTAGTTTTAGGAGTGACTCTCAATCCCAGGTTTAATGTTCCTTTACTTTAAGCTTCCCTTCACTTTTATTCATTCCTTACTTCAGTTGATTATTTACTTTTGCCATTTAATTTATGAATTCTTCTATGTTCCAAATTATTTGAATTAATGCTATTTGAGGTATTTCAGTTTATTATTGCTTTCTTTTATTTATGTCACCATTGCTTTCAATCTGAAGACATCTTTATTCTAATAGATTTACTTTTCCCCTTTTGGTCTTGGTTAAGAAATCAGTAACTCAGGAGTTATCTTAGCTCAATATAATTGATAACTGTTATCTTTGCTAATTGAATTGAGCTTCAATAATCCCAACCTTTTCTTAGGAAATAAATAGGATTCGAAGATCAAACTGATTAGTCCCTTGACTTTCCTTTGCTTTAGTAAAGGTTAACTAAGTGGAATTAAGATTCAACTTTCATTACTATTGATAAGGATAATTAACTCGAACTTCCAATTTCTCATACCTTGCCAAAAGTTTGCTTTACAGTATTTATTTAATTGCCATTTAAATTATTTGTCATATTTGTTCCTCATTCTTGAAACCTCAAATTTACAATCTCCATAACCAATAATAAGAACATACTTCCCTGCAATTCCTTGAGAAGACGACCTGAGGTTTAAATACTCGGTTATCAGTTTCAAAGGGGTTTGTTACTTGTGACAACCACAACGTTTGTATGAAAGGACTTTTGAAGGTTTAGAAACTATACTTGCAACGAGGATTTATCCGCAAAGTTCTAGACCACGCAAAAGTTCCTCTCATCAAAATAGCGCCGTTGCTGGGGAATTGCAAACGTGTGCCTTATTATTGGTTATTGTAAATATTTGCTTTTTGCCTGTTTATTTGTTTTTCTTTTTGTTTTTATTTTTTCTTCTTCGTAAATTAAGAGGTTATTGGTTTTTATTTAGTTATTAAAAAAAATTTTTTTAAAAATTTGTTCTTGGTGTACATCTTGACCTTCAAGTTGTTCTTAGTTGTTTTCTCCATTTTGATCTAAAAATTTTCAGTTTAGTGTCATTTTATTGTTTTTCTCTTTCCTCATTAAATTCAAAAATTCAAAATTTAAAACTCAAATTTCAAATTTCAAATTTCAATTTTCAAAATTCAAATTTAAAATAAAATAAAATAAAAAATTTTAAATTCAAATTTCAAAATTTAAAATTCAAAAATTTAAATTTCAAAATTTAAATTTCAATAACCTTTTAATTTAAAATTTGTTTTTATTTTTGTTTTTAATTTTTATTTGCTACTATGAACTCTCACCCCTTTGGCTATGAGTCTGGTTACAATTATATTGCAGAAAGAGGAAATTACAATGAGAATATGCATCAAGGTCAGACCAATCAAGGATGGATGGAGCCAAGAGGATCTAATCAACCCTTTAGGCAACAACACCCTCCAAGATATCATGGGCAACGACCATTATACAATGCATACCCAGCTGATAGATATGGTGGACAATCTTGTAACTACCAACAAGCCCCACCCCGTGCCTATAGACCATCCTCTCAACATAACCTCGAACCACCACACTCACAAGCTTCTCTTCACCATTCTCCACCACATGATCCTTATTTACCCCAGTTCCAATCCAATCACTCCCAAGCACCACCACCTTCCTATGTATCATGTCCAAATCCATCACCCCGAGAATCAGAGGTTCGCCTCAAGGAAACAGTAAATAAACTTCAAACAACCATTCGACAACTGGAGCAAGCAGTAATTCAATTAGCTTCTAGACGTTCGAATATTCAAGGACCAACCACAGCCCCATGTGGACAATCTAACGAAGAGCGTAGCATGAAGGAAATACTAGAAACTCCAGTGGACAAGACAGAGAATGAATTCGTACTAGAATAAGTAGAAAAAGTTTTCACTAAGCAAGAAGAAGAGTTGGTTGAAGATCTAGGAGACGCTGAACCTCCATGGGAATTCAGAGCTGAGGAGAACTCCGTCAAGGACGCTACAGTTGATGCTAAGGAGGACAATGCACAATCCCCAAGGCAAGTCGTTTATGAAGAACTAGACGGAATAACCCAGGACACAAATTCCCTTGATGATGATAGTCACAAGTCAAACTCTCTTAGTAATGAACTTGCATCCGCAAGTGAATTCTCTGAGATCAAAGAATCTTCCCCAAATGAATACGAAGATGATGCAGAGGTAGATTTCTCTCAACCTCCAATCTATGACTCGAGTGATGAGGAAGACACAGAAGACTTTGACCAAGACACAGATGCATTTGAAGAACCTTGCAAAGAAGTGGAGGAATTCACAGAAGAGCACAAGGGAGTAGAACTTACAGAACCACCGAAAACACCTACCCCAAGGCCATTACCACCCAATACAAGCTTCAAGTGGGTACAATCCTTGACTTTTAACTTTACTTTTTCACTTGAATACGATTTGCTTGAAACAGATGGCCAGCTTAGAGCTCTCTACGGCTTTAAGAGTAAGAGGGAAATGGCTCATGCTCAGAGCTGGTGCACAAGGTTCAATAAGGTTCACGCTTCAACTTGAAGTGCACGGATTGGTATCATGTTCAATTGAATGGATCTCGGAAAACGTTTGGTCACCATGGTGAGAATCTACTTTCTAAACCACCCGGATGGAAAAGTATAGATCAAGACGGAGGCGGATTTAAAAGCAAAGTTTGGGATCCTGGAATCTATTCTGACATTCGTCATTCCGGGAGCCTAAAAATTTGTTTGAAGCTGCTCAGGAGCTTTACATGCCTAGTTTGGGACCCCGAGGCAATTGGCATTCCAAGCATTGGTGGAGATTTTTGGATGAATTTAAACATAAGCCGCCATAACAGGAAGCTCTTTCAATGTCCAACTTAAGGACTTTAACTAAAAGTGCTAGGTGGGTGACAACCCACCATGGTATGATCGTTCCTTTTGCACTTTTAATTTTATTTAGTTTTGTTTGTTTTTGAGTTTTATTTTATTCTATTAAACCTGGAATTTTGCATCGCATTCATATTAATCATTGCATTCTGCATACTGCATAAAAAAAGGGTGCGCGACGCGACCGCATCACTCATGCGATCGCGTCATATTGCGAAAAACACTACCCACGCGACCGCGTCATCCATGCGGCCGCGTGATCTGGAGATCGGCATAAACATCCAACATCCAGAAAGTTGGGCTGGAATCGTGCGGCCATTGTGCGTTTTGCACAAAATGCCCACGCGATCGCATGCCCCATGCGATCGCGTCACTTGCACACAACCAATCCCACGTGACCGCGTGAGCGACGCGATCGCGTCGTATGGATTGCACAACGCCCCAGAAGGAGACAGAGAGTTGCGCGGAAACGACACTGGATTCGTGCGTTTCGCACAAATTCTAGCGATGCGATCGCATGCCCCAGGCGATCGCGTCATTCAATCTTTTTTGCTCTCCATGTGATCGCGTCACCCCCCATTTCGCTCCAGCCACGCAACCGCATGCCCCACGCGACCGCGTGGATTCAAATTTATAACCCCCTAACCACGCGAACCCTATCAGTCGCGCCCCCCCTGAAACCCTCTCCTCCCTCTCTTCCCCTCTTACCCCCTACCCTATTACCCATCCCTCCTTTCCCCCCTGCCCCGAACAGCCGTGCCTACCACCACCAGCCGCTGCGCCAGCCGCCATCACCACCACCCCCCAGCCACCTTTCTGCCTACTCTCCTTATTCGGCCTACCAGGTTCTGACAAACACCACCCTTCTATCCTTAGTCGTTATTTCAATTTTTTTCTGTTTATGTTCATGTTTAGGCTAGTTAGATATGCATGTTGTAGTAGATTTTAGGTTGTTAGATAGCCTAGGATGTGGTTAGTAGATTTAGGCCTGTTTGCTCGCACTGTTCATGTTTCTGTTTTATCAAATTTGCAATTCTGCTGTTGCTGTGATGTTTGTAATGTTCATATGCTGTGATTTCTTATTTCATGCTACTCTTTACACTGAATTTTCATGTTTATATTCCTTATATGTAATTGCAAGCTTTAATTTTAATTCATATGAACTATTTGATTGCTGTTTATTTTTCGGGACAATCCAATTTTCGCCGGAATGCTGCCCAAATTTCTGTAAAATTTTTCCTTCATGTTTTGGTTTTGGCATTTTGAAATCTGCTTGCCTCTGCTTTACCCAAACCCATTCATGAATGCCAGGCATGCATTCTTATTCTCTTTGATTTCCTGGTTCATAAATTGCATCTTTTATGTTTGATTCTAATTTTTGCTATTTCTATATCTATCTGAATCTTCATCAACCGGTTTTCCTGGTTTGGTTATGAGTTATCTATCACTTCTAATTATGAATGCTTGTTACTTAGAAACTTATCCTTATGCCACTTACCTTAACCCATTTTTCATTAACTCACTAATTCTAATTTCCTGAAATCTTTTTTAATTCTAACCACACTAACCTTTTAAAATCTTTTTTCTGGTTTTTCACTTTCTTTTAACCCTCTAACCATGGCATACTGATAATTTTTCCTACTTAACATGCCTTCTATTACATTTTGGATTGTGAATTTTTCCTTTCGAACTTCTCACTCCTATATAATCCTTAATGCACATTTACTTAACTCATTTACCTCATTCTAATTCTCCTTTGTCACTTTGTGTTTCTTTTGACTTTTGCCTATTTGTTTTCCTATTTTTATTATATCCTAGTTTTCTATTTTTCAGGATGTCAGATTCCCAGAGAAAGGGAAAAGGAAAGGCTACCACTGGCAAACGTAAAAGAGGAGAATCATCTATGTCTATCATAGATCTCATGCATGATGCCTCCTGGCGGGAGAAAAACTTTACCCCGCAGGAGAAGGCTGACCAACTGCTTCCTGTCACTGATCCAATAAAATTTGCAAACCGATACTGTGAGCTAAAGTATCCGGTGTTTGCAACCTCCAGGAACCTATACCTGGAAAGGACCTTGAAGATCCCAGAAGAACTCCAGTAATACACCTCTGATCAGATCAAACAAAGAGGCTGGTTCTTCCTGGAGAGACCCCTGACTGAGGTCAATGCATCTTGGATTAGAGAATTCTACTGCAATTACTTCAAGACCTCCCTAGATGCAGTGAACCTCAGAGGGAAGCAGATTCTGGTTACTGAAGAGGCAATTGAAGACGTTCTGAAGCTTCTGCCTAAATCTGATCAGCCAGATGGTTATCAGAAAGCTGAGGAAGACATGCGCTTTCTGAAGTTTGATTGGGATGCAGTCAGGGCCCGGATAGCCCTTGACCCGACCGTTCCTTGGATTATGGGTCAGAACACCACCATGCCCAAGGGAATCAAGCGGGCATACTTGAATGATGAGACTCGGCTGTGATATCAGATACTTAGCAACTTCATTATGCCGAGTACTCACGAGACCGATATACCTGCCGCTATGATCACCCTCCTATGGTGTGTGATGGAGGGTAAGGACCTGTACCTGCCACGCTTTATCCGGTTCTACATGGCCAGGGTCCACGTCCGATGCACTCTTCCCTTTCCATATTTGATCACACAGCTAGGCCGTCGAGCTGACGTGCCTTGGGAGGATGCTGATGAGAGGCCACCTGCTGCAGAATGCAAGAAGATTATCCCGCACAGCAGGAACTTTCTGGCCTTGGGCTACAGACCTCCAGTCCTCACTGTTCCTGGTGACACTGCCACACCATCTACCGGCCCCTCTTCCTCTACAGCTACACCTGCCACCACCACTGCACCTCCACCTGCCCCAGAGCCCATCTATCATCTAGTGCACCGCTTGTTTCGACGGCTAGACCAGATGGAGCGTCGCAACAAGCGATGCTATGAGCACCTGAAGCTGATGATACGATCTGGTGACATCCCCTCCGAGCCTGACACACCATCCAAGGCATCTGAGGAGGAGGCAGATGCGCCCGAGGCAGAGACCCACCCACAGCAGGAGGCAGAGCAGGCAGGCACCCAGCAGGCAGTACACCATCAGGAGGCTCCGCCCCAGATTCAGGCTGTAGACCCTGAGATCCCTATTCAGACAGCCCCTCCTCTACGGCGGTCAGACCCTCAGATCACCACCACAGAGACCCCAACTACCCACCCTTCCAGTGATGACACTCCTTCACACCCTGCTTGAGTGAGCATCGGGGATGATGCTACATTTTAAGTGTGGGGAGGTCACCATTTCTGGCGTTCTTTTTTTTGGTGAACCACTACATACTCTTTTTATTTATTTTGCTATTTTTTCTGTATTTTTCTTTTTATTTCTATTTTGCAGTACTTATACATTGTTATTTTCATGTATTTATACTCTATTTCTGCATTTTACATTTTTAGTTCATATTTTAGCCACTTAGTTTAGTTGCAATTCTAACTTATTAGTTATAGAAATTGTGGATTGATTAGTATAGTTTACCCTTTTTAGCATAAGATAACTCATAATAGATTGAAAAGAAAAAGGAAGTAAACTAGAGACTTTAACAGAATCAAAACAACCCACACCTTGTATATATATCATTACATGTTACTTAACAACACTTCATCAAGGAAAAACACTAGAACTTTAAAGCCATTCAATATAAGTTTTACATTGAGAATAATGGGAATTTTTAACTAAACCTGCATGACATACATAAGTGATAAATGATTTTTGAGCTAGAGAACACATAGCCTGTGAGTTTTGAGCTTAATTGTATGGTTACATTCAAACCATAATTTTTATTCCTGTGTGTTCCGCCCTTCTTTTATATTCTGGTGTTCTTTACTTTGTTTTAATCTATATGTCCGATTATAGAATGTAGATACATACCAAGAGAGTGATTGAGGCCATTATTTGATTTTAGCTCACTTAATCCCAAAATAGCCTACCTTTTACATCACCCTTGTTATCCCCCTTGAGCTTTTAAATCCCCTTTTATTCTATTAGCCACATTACTAGCCTTAAGCAGAAAAACAAAATAAAATCCCAAGTTGAATCCTTGGTTAACTTAAGATAGAAAATTATGTATAGTTTAAATGTGGGAAAACCTATTGGGAACATGGATAATAAAAACAAAAGGTAGAAAAGTTGAAAAGAATAAAATAACTCAAATAAAAAGTTTTGGGAAGCATGCTCATGTAAAAGCAATTATAATTGAATTACCATGTGCATTAAAAAAAAAAAGTGTTATGAATAAAGGGGACACAAAAAGAATTTCCCAATTATGAAATAAAGCAATGCACATGGGATAAAAATAAATATTGAGATATGAGCATGTAACATCAAAAGTGAGAAAATATGGAAAATAGGTAAAGAAGCTTTGATTTAGAAAGTATGTATGTTAGGTGAGATCTTGGTCTAATTAAGGATTCACTTATTAGCTCACTTAGCCTTATACATATACCCTTACCTTTACCTTGGCCCCATTACAACCTTACTTAAGACCTCATGATTTTTGGTATGACTATATTCTATTATTGTTGATTGGTTAGATGAAGAACAAAGTTATAGAAAGTAAGAATAAAAAGAAGAATAGAGTGATTAACCCAATAAACACTGAGTGATTAGAGAGTAAGCACAAAATCCAGTGAGGGTTCAATAGCTCATTAACATTTATCTCTGTTTAAATTGTTAATTGTCTTGCAAGTTTTTAAAATGTTTTTCTCTCCCATCTCAATTGTAAAGGCACTTTATCACTATCTAAGGTTTGGCTATATATATACATGACTCCTTGAGGATGTGAGTTAATTTAACTACATGCAAGCTTTATATGCAAGTGAATAAAAATTAGAATTGCATGATGCATCATTCATCTAGGTAGTTGCATTTAGATTAGATTGCATTGCATAACATTCCACCACTTTAACCTTACTTTTTACCTTGGATTTGGCATGAGGACATGCTATTGTTTAAGTGTGGGGAGGTTGATAAACCCATATTTTATGATATATTTTGTGCTTAGTTTGAGTGATTTATTCAATCCTTCACCCACTTATTCATATTAATTGAATGGTTTTACTTTTCCTTCCTTATTATGTGATGTATGTGAAAAACATGTTTCCTATGCTTTAAAATTAATTATTTTAATTACCTTTATTTCCATTTGATGCCGTGATTAGTGTGTTGAGTAGTTTCAGATCTTCTAAGGCAGGAATGACTCAAAGGATGGAAAGGAAACATACAAAAAATGGAAGAAAAGCACAAAACGAAGTTTCTAAAGAAACTGGCATCCACGCGATCGCATGGGCGACGCGGACGCATGCCAAGTGCGAATCAACAACGACACAGCCGCATGACTGACGCGACCGTGTGACAAGAAAAGCTCCGAATGACGCGACCGCGTGACCCACGCGGACGCGTGACAGAGGCCACGCACCAGAAATTGCAGAAAATGCTCCCAGCGATTTCTGAAGCCCTTTTTGGCCCAAATCCAAGTCCAGAAGGCATAGACCAAAGGTTATAAAGTGTGGGAATGCATCCATTCAAAGAGAGCTCGCCAATTTAGTTACTTCTCATGATTTAGATTAGTTTTGAGAAAGGTTCTCTCCTCTCTCTCTTAGGATTTAGGATTTCTCTTAGTTTTAGGAGTGACTCTCAATCCCAGATTTAATGTTCCTTTACTTTAAGCTTCCCTTCACTTTTATTCATTCCATTACTTCAGTTGATTATTTACTTTTGCCATTTAATTTATGAATTCTTCTATGTTCCAGATTATTTGAATTAATGCTATTTGAGGTATTTCAGTTTATTATTGCTTTCTTTTATTTATGTCACCATTGCTTTCAATCTAAAGACATCTTTATTCCAATAGATTTACTTTTCCCCTTTTGGTCTTGGTTAAGAAATCAGTAACTCAGGAGTTATCTTAGCTCAATATAATTGATAACTGTTATCTTTGCTAATTGAATTGAACTTCAATAATCCCAACCTTTTCTTAGGAAATAAATAGGATTCGAAGATCAAACTGATTAGTCCCTTGACTTTCCTTTGCTTTAGTAAAGGTTAACTAAGTGGAATTAAGATTCAACTTTTATTACTATTGATAAGGATAATTAACTTGGACTTCCAATTTCTCATACCTTGCCAAAAGTTTGCTTTACAGTATTTATTTAATAGCCATTTAAATTATTTGTCATATTTGTTCCTCATTCTTGAAACCCCAAATTTACAATTTCCATAACCAATAATAAGAACATACTTCCCTGCAGTTCCTTGAGAAGACGACCCGAGGTTTAAATACTCGGTTATCAATTTCAAAGGGGTTTGTTACTTGTGACAACCACAACGTTTGTATGAAAGGACTTTTGAAGGTTTAGAAACTATACTTGCAACGAGGATTTATCCGCAAATTTCTAGACCACGCAAAAGTTCCTCTCATCAGCTTGCTTGACTTACTCCTCGATGGTTGAGGTTGACTAGGCGAGATTGACTCATCATAATTACCATAGTTGTGGTTATGGCGATGATAGGATTCCTTGGACTCTCATTCCCAAGTCAAGGCTCTTTCTTGCATTTTCACTATTTTTGATCTGATCTTCTCTTTAATTGCATTAATTACAATTTTGCTCATTACTTAGTTCTTTTATTACTTAGTTTCTTTAATCTTTTGTTCTTTAACAACCGAAAGCGTAACATTTCATTTGCATTCCTAGGGAGAACAACCCGAGGTTGAATTACTCTTGATCTCGGTTACTTTTATTTAAATTTATTATTTGATTGATGTCCAATTGTTGGGTTTGGACTATACTTGCAACGGACAAATTCTATTTTTAGTGTGAAAATCCAAACCTGTGCATTTGGGCCTCTATCAAATTTGGCGCCGTTGCCAGGGAGTTGCAATGGTGTTATTTTTTGCTATTGTATATATGTTAATATGTAAATAGCTTGCTTTTTGGTTGTCTTTTGTTTTTGTCAATGGTTAGGATTGGGATCCCGGAGGATATTGGGCATTCTAGCATTAGTAGGGAAATCAAGCACAAGCCACCATAGCAAAAGCTCTCCCAATTGTCTAACTTAAAGACATTAAATAAAAGTGCTTGGTAACATTGTTCTAACTCTTCTCTTTTTGTATATATTTTGGCTTAATTGCATGTTTGCTTGTTTTGGTTAGCTTAGGATTAATTTAATTTTGAGCATTAGATAGGTTAATTTTGGTTTGGATCATGAATTTATGGGTTCCTGCATGTTTTGGTGTTTGATTTTGATTGAACTAAGGCTTGGTACCTTAGATTTTGAAAGAAAAATTTTTGCAAAATAGGGCATCTGTACATACGCACCCAGCTGTGCGTGCGCACACAACTGCGTTTTTCACCTTCTGTGCGAGTGCACGAGTGTGTGCGTCTGTATACTCCTTGCAGTGCCCTCTGTTCGCAGCGCCAGCACGCCTTGTGCGCACACATTGCCATGTTTTCTTCACCTTGTGCGTGCGCACCATCTCGTGCGTACGCACACGTTCCCTTTTTTGCACTCTCTGTGCGAGCGCACAGGCTTGTGCGTCTTCACGCCAACTTGCATCCCTTCTGGTGGGAGCGTTGGCACAGCCTGTGCGCGTGAACCCTTGTCCCTTCTCGCTTTTGTGCGTGCGCACGTACCTGTGCGCGCGCACACATGATCCAAAAAAAATCCCTTCTGTGCATGCGCACATACCTGTGCGCACGCACACGTCTTAATTCCTCTTCTGCCCAGAGCACTCACATAGAGTGTGCGCTCGCACACCCTCCTTTGTTTCGCCTAGAGTGTGTACGCACACGTACCTGTGCGTGCGCACACCCCTGTTTTCTCACTACTACACTTCTCTTCTTCTCTTCTCTCTACTTCTTCTCTTCTTTTCTCCTCCACCTCTCTCTTCTCTTACTTTTGTCCTATTTTCTACTTATTCTTGTTATTTTTATTGCATTTCATTTTTCATTATAGTAAGAATATTAGTTTTAGTTTAATAGTTGTTAATTGAATAAGTTGCAATTGTTTGATTGGTGTTGAATAGGTTGCTTCTTGCTTGAATTTGGTTTCAAGTTTGATGAATATGTGCACTGAACATTAACTCTTTGTTTAATTTCCTAATTGAATTAAGGGTTTGATTCATATGTTGTCGCGACCATATGTGTTAAACTTTATCCTTGTTTGGCATCTTGAATTGTGCACTTTCACTTTGGTGAATTGAGTTGAAATTACTTGTTCATCTTGATTTTCATATCATATGGATCACATGTCCGGTACTTGTTTCTTTTTAATGCTTTGCATTTGTTTGAGTGGCTTAACTTGATTGCTATCAAGTGTATCACTTTTTGTAACAAGTACCTATACCATGTGACTTTTTCCTTGTGTTTCATGATGAATATGTAGTTTCCTTTCCATTAACGGATCATGTGTTGTTTATTGTGCTATTTTATATCACTCTTGAGCTTTCACTTGCACAATTTCAATATCCAATATTCTTAATTCAATTCACTCTTGTTGCAATTGCCTAAGTTTGCTTGTGTTTGATTGATGCTCATTTATTGCTTGCTTCTTAGGCCATTTAGTTGAGGAACTCATGCTTACTTTTTCATTGTGTGGATGCCATGTTACCCGGCCGTTGTGTGTATTTCATACCACTATGCAAACTTCCTTAATTAGATGCTTAATTGCTCTCTCCTTTACCTTTTTGTGCTACTTGCCTATGAATTCTAATTATGCTTTATTCATTCTTTTCGAGGATGAGACATGAAGGCAAGGAGCCGGGAGAGGAGGAGGATACTGAGGAGGGAGATGCCGAGCATACATGGACTCGGCAATCTCCACACAACCCAAGTCCCCGCATCCGTCAATCGAAGGTGGAGCTCTTGAGAGACATTCTCTCCGAATTTTGTTTGTGCACGGAGAACCGTGCAACGCTTAAGTGTGGGGGAGGATTCGCCATTTTGGAGTGTAAACTTTCTTTTCCCAAACACCTTGCACTTTATTTTTACTTTTTTTAGTAGGTTTCTTGTATATATTTGGAGTGTTTTGATTGTTGCATTGCATTTTCCTTTGGTATATATATCATAGTTTATATCTAGCTATTGCATGTTGCATTTTTGCATCTTTTCCTTAGTATATATTTTATAGATAGAAGTTGTGATTGGATGATGTGAATAGTATAATGCCTAGTCAATTTTGTCCTAATTGTTCATGTTAATTTTTGCTTGTTGAAAATTAGGAATAGAACTAGGAGAGATTTTGAAATTGCATCCATCACAACATACATACATACATACATACATGCATACATATAGTAAATAAGTTTTGATAAAACAACAAAGAATTTTCAAGAAATCTCTTTTTGGGCATTCCATTGATTAGATTTGAAAATTATTTTTGAACTTTCTTGAAGTATCTTTTTATGGAACATAGAAAAGAGCTTGAACAAATACCAAGTGAGATTTGAGCTTAAATTGTGTGGTTGCATATTTTCAATCACAAAATTTTGTTCTTGTGTGTTATAAACTCCTTTTATGATTGTGGTCTTAGATTTTCTTTATTCTATATGTCCTATATTTGTTGTTTTGGATTGCATTTAGTATGATTGAGGCCATCTTTGTATAGCTCACAAACTCATTTGGCCAACCCTTACATCTACCTTTGTAACCACTTTTTGAGCCTTTAATTCCCCTTTGTTCTCATTATAAGCACATCATTCTCCCTAAGTGAAAAACCATTATGTCCATTGATTGTATCTTTGATTAGCTTGGGTTTGAGTGTGTGCGTTAATCAAGTGTGGGGGGAATTTGTGGGAAAACATTGGTAGTTAGTTTACTTTGGGTTTTCATTGAGAAAAATGTTGGAAAATGGGTAAACACTCATGCATCTATTAAGTAAGACATATGCATCTCTCTCTTTTTGTTGATAAAAGGAAAATTTTGGCGTATATACCTTTTGAAAAAAATGATAATAAGAATGTTAAATAAAGGATGCATATGTGTGTGAATTGGAAAGAAGGATACATGAGTGAATGTGAGAAAAGAAATAGATAGGAAGTTAGGTTGTTTTGTCATATATGTGGGATGATATAGGATTAGGTGGGATACTTGAGCTAATCAAAGATCCAATCTATTAGCCCACTTAACCATATTAATCCTACCCTTACCTAAGCCCCATTACAACCCTCAAAAGTCCTCATGATATTTGCATTCATTCATCAAATAATTAGTTGATTGTTAGATGACTTGAAAATCTTTGAGAAAAAACCCTACCCACTGAGCGATTAGAGTGTAAACACATCTGGTGAGGGTTTCAATTGCTCAATTCTATGTTTTCATTGCTTATATTGTATCTTCTTGCAAGTTGTTGAACTTAATTTTGAAAATTTCAAATCAAATCTTTGGACATTGATCATATTGTTATATTTGCTTTGTCTTAGCCCTAAACTTTGATTAAGATTGATTGAGATCCTTTTATTTGTTTTTGCCAAATTCAATAGGAATTATAATATATATATATATATAGTATTTAGTATAGTTGCATATATATAGCTAGTTGCATACCCTCCTTATCCTTCTCCTTTGATTGTGATTAGCACGAGGACATGCTATTGTTTAAGTGTGGGAGAATTGATGAGTCTATATTTTTTGGTATATTTTGGTTTGATTTGAATGGACTTCATCATATAAACCCACATTTATTCATCCAAATAGCACGCTTTTGTGTTCTCTCCCTTAATTGTGCCTAAATGTGAAAACATGCTATTTTGTGCTTATTTTAATCACTTTTATCCCACTTTTATGCCATTCGATGTCATGACATGTTTGTTGAGTAATTTTAGGTCCTAGCGGCAAGTTTGGCAAGGCAAAAGTGGAAGGAAGCATGTACAAAGGGAGAAAACATGAAGAAAACAAAGGAGAAGCACACATTGGAGTGTGCGTGCGCACAACCACCTGTGCGTACGCACAAAAGCCACAAAACCATGTGTGTGTACACACGACAACCTGTGTGTACGCACAAGAAGAAAATTAGCATGTGTGCGGATGCACACACCTGTGTGTCCGCACACGTCCTAGCGCGTGACTCATTTATTGCAAATCGCTGGGGCAATTTTTGGGCCTCCAGAGCCCAATTTTGGGACTTTCTGAAGCTGATTGAGTGCTATATGAAGGAAGGCCTTACTCCATGTGAACGGGGGGAGAAATTAGGGTTAGATTAGCATTATGTAGGTTGTTCTCTAGAGAGAGAAGCTCCCCCCTCTCTCTAGAATTAGGGTTTCTTAATTTAATTTCTTGTAATTTCTACTTGCAATTCTTGTTTCTATATACTTTTTCTTGTCATTTATTGTTATTGCTTCTTTGTTCATCTTCATTTCTCTTGTTATTTCTTTTATTTTGTCATTTTTATGTTATGAACACTTTTGTTATTTTAATTTCAATTAATACAAATTTATGTTTCCATGTCATTTAGGTAGCGTTTGTTTTCGGGGCAGGACACGGAGACATGGACAACACTTGTTTAAAAAGTGTTTGGAAGCAGAGACATGGACAGTGGACATATTGTCTCCGAGACAGTTTTTTATACTTTTGTGTCCACTCTTTCACGAAGGACAATGATGGACACGGGATTTGGAAGAGTAGACACGGACAATTTCATAAATTTTGTTTTCCTTTTTTTCCACTATTACCCCTTCTTATTTTTCCTATTGCGTTGTTCAGAGATACTTTTTTCTTCCCGTTCTTCCTCTATCTCTTTCTTTTACTCTCTCCTTTCTGTAGAATTTTTTATTAGGGTAGATAATTCTTTTCTTTTTATCGTTTTACTTCAATACCATTTTAATCTTATATTATATTATTTGATTTATAATAAAAATAATAACAAAAATAATTAATCTTGAAACTTTTGAAAGATAAATATTAGCAAAAATAAAATTAATCTTTTAAAATACTAAAAAATAATTTATAAATTGTAATTAATTTTATATAATTTAAAGAAAAATCAGTTTTTTATAAAGAAAAATCAGTTTTTAGATAAAAAAAATTAGTTGTTGTTGCTATTTTCTTGCTTTGATAGTTTTAGAATTTATTTTAATGTATTTTAATATTATTTTATTTTCATGCACACCAAGTGTTTGATAAAATACTTGGCTTAGTTTTTACTTAGTTTTTCTCCACCCTTGGCTTGAAATTGTTGACTTTGGTGATCCTTGAGTCATTGATGTCCATTCTTGTTTGATATATTAGAGTAGTTAGTTAATTTGGTTTCTCTTGACTCTATGTGACCCCTTAGTATTGACATAGGATTTAGGGATTGAAATCGACAATGCCTATTTGACTTATCTTCGATGTAAGGTTGATTAAGTAGGATTAATTCTCATAATCATCAAATGTTTGTGGTCAATAACTAGGATAGGTAGCCTTAGTTCTCAATTACTTGCCAAGAGGTTTCTTGCATTTGAAGTTTTATTGCTTTGACTTTTACTTGCTTCCATTTACTTTCTTGCATGTTTAGTTTTCACACTCTTGGTTGAGAAATTGGGTGTTTGGGTGGAATTGAGTTGTGGATGTCCATTCCGCATTGTGTAAGAATGGTTAATTGGTTTGGTTTCCATCGACGCTAGTCTTTCACTAAGTAATTAGTGAGTTGACTAGGACTTATGGATTGAGATCAAATTACACCTTTGACTAATTCTTAAGGAGGGTTGATTGATTTGGATTGCTTCCACACAATTGCCATGTTTGTGGTCCATAATTAGGATAGGAAACCTAGATTACTCACTTCTTGCCAAGAGTCCTTTAATTGCTTTCTTTTAATCCTTGCATGATTATTTATTTTCTTGCTATTTACAGTTCTTGCTCTCTTGCTTTCATTCCCAATCCCCATGCTCTCATGCTCTTTCATAGCCAATGATTATACACTTAATTGTAACTCCTAGGGAAGACGACCCGAGAGTTAAATACTCTCGGTTAAATATTTGGTTTGAATTGTGATAACATTTAATTGATGGTCAATTTGTTGGGTTAGAACTATACTCACAACGCCACTTCCATTTGATGATCAAATTCCTAACCTATGCAAATTGGTTGTCGTCAACCTACAAAAGAAAAAACACAACTAACTTAACATATGAAAAATTACATGAAGTCGGAAACAAAAAAACACAAGTTAGGACCGTCCTTAACAAGCAAAATCATGCAACTTTTGCCATTCCTAGTGATGGCAAGGCTGTGGAAATAACCAAATTCGCAAAATCGTAAGTGGCGCTATCATTAATGGCGATAACAATGCCACTAAGGGACCAGGTGAACCACAAAGGTCATGAATAGTAACATAATTCAACAAAACACATTATCTTATAAAAAACTTGAAGGCTACAAGCATTTTTAAAGACACCATTCTTAGAAATAAGATGTCCAGAGATTTAAACAAAATCTTTTCAGATGATAAAGCTTTGCAACAAATGCAATCAATATCATGCAAGAAATTCACAAAAGAATAAAAAAAAAAAAAGAAGGAAAAAACACCACCTTTAAAGTGAAAGAAGCAAGAACGCAGTGAGTATGTTTTGATATCTTGGAAGCAACAAAGGAATCAAGAAAACAAAAAAGCTTGGAGACATAAGAGTGAAGAAGATGAAAGTTG
>NC_029785.2:95761874-95762755 GCF_000816755.2 Arachis ipaensis
AGGGGTAATTTCAATTTATTTTAAAAGTTGCACACGGTTACAAATGTAACTGAAAAGGTGCGCAAACAGTTACAAACATATTAAACGACAACTCAATTAAATCATGTCAAATTGTCCGACTATATTTGTTTCGAATCATGTCGAGAATATAGACCTGTCCAAGTGAGAAGTAATATACATGTATGACTTCTCGATTATATCATTTGCTAGAAAAGCATTAGTTCCACAAATATCTCGTTGCTCGAGATCTAACTTCGATAATACCCAGCCAAGAGTAAGGGCACTTTTCATACCATAGTCCAGAAATAAAGTCATGACTCAATTAAAATTAATCCAGTTTCACATAGGAACCATAGAAGTTCATCAAATCCAACAAGATCAGTCCAAGAAGCTATGCGAGTCAATCTACCCCAGTTACGCGGGGCACGAGTGCCAAAGCTTGTGTCTGACGCGACTTGCATAACAAGTAAAAACCTAATTATCTACGACCCCAAATGCTATCCTTAGCTTATTTGTCCTCACCACAATATAGGATAAAGTTTTAAATATTAAGGAAGAAACCATCCACTACTACGAGTGGAGAGACTCAGGAGTGATCATATCTATAAATACCTATCAAACTTAGGTATTTCTTAATCCTAATTCACTTAAGTCTACTTAAAATTCTTGTTAATTTATGTATCAGAGTCTTTTACAGGTATCCCCAAGTGCTGTTCAAACAAGAATGTCGAATAATCCACCGTTTTGGTGAACAAGTCATAACTTTTATTTAAAAGAGTTTGGACCTCATGTCTAGATCCAAATTCACCTTAGTTTCAAGTATAACCTTAAAATAACTCTATTTAACAAAATAAACTAATTATTAATCTTTCACTTTAAAT
>NC_029785.2:95762883-95763231 GCF_000816755.2 Arachis ipaensis
AAATTTCTTTAACAAATTAAAAAAAATATAAATTTAAGTATTAATACACTAACTGTATTCTGTATATAACAGGCTTGCCACCGTTCCTCTTGGCAAAAGCGAAACAATCATTTGCAATTTTGTATCACCACCTTCCGCAGGCACATGTCTGAAATAGGTGGTCAAAGTCCCAGCAGGTATCGAGTAGGGTTCGCCCTCGAACCCAAGAAAGTCCAGAGCTTCCTCCAAAACTCCCTGATTGACCATGCCAAAAATCACGCCATTGAGCTCATACCAATCGACCTCACCACAGCCATACACCAACAACTCCCATTCCACTCCATCATCCACAAACTCCACTCCCCTCAA
>NC_029785.2:95763306-95850037 GCF_000816755.2 Arachis ipaensis
CGACTCGGTCCCCAAACTCTCCCTCCAAAACGACGTCGTTTCTGTTTCCGTCCCCAAACAAGCCGTCGCAAACGACGAGAGAACCGCCATCGAGGGACTTGATTCGGTGAACCTGCGGTTCCCGGTGATAGCGAAGCCCTTGGCAGCCGACGGGAGCGCGAGTTCACATAATCTATGCTTGGTCTTTGACCGTGAAGGGTTGAAATCCCTAAATTACCCTGTGGTGGTGCAAGAGTTCGTGAACCACGGTGGCGCGGTTTTCAAGATCTACGTTGCGGGGAGGCACGTGACTTGCGTGAGGAGGAAGTCGTTGGCGGATATAACGCAGGAAGAGATTAAGAATCTGAAGGGGGCGGTGCCATTCTCTCAGGTGTCAAACATGAAGGGGTCACGTGAGCAGGAGGAGGAAGGGGATGGTGTTGAAATGCCTCCTGAGGGGTTGGTGAGCGAGTTGGGAAGGGGGTTGAGGGAGGCTTTGGGGCTTAACCTCTTCAACGTTGATGTGATTAGAGATGCCAATGACGAGAAAAGGTACCTCGTTATTGATATCAATTACTTTCCTGGCTATGCTAAGTTGCCATGTTATGAGACATTTTTCACCAATTTCTTGTTGGATGTTGTACATGGCAAAAACACCGTCTAGGTGCTGCTACCAGCAGATGTTGTTAACACTCTTGTCAGCCTAATTGGGCTCCTTTAGTGTTTTCTTTTCTCTGTTTTTTCGAGAATAATAACGTTGTCTCTACTTACAAATTCCCCATTTTCTCTTTTTCCCACCTTGTGGACAAATATAAAATCATTTCCGACTGGAGAAGGAAAAAAAGAAGACTTGGAATAGTAATAATTTGATTATAAGTGTATTTCTGTACATCTTGGTGCTTATCTTCAATGGCGTGTCTGTCTTGATAACGTGATCAAATCAGAGCTGCCTTTGGAATCCGATTCTGTGATGATGCACTTTAATTGGAAGCTTTATTTTACAATGAATCGACAATCAACATTAACTTGAGGAGCACAAATGAAATTCAATGCCATGTCTGGGTTCACTTTTATTCTTCAGTCTCGTTATTGGCTTATTGGCTTATTGCTAATAAATTTACTTACTGAAATAATAGAGACAATTCTATGGCTCAAGGGAGTGGGAAAATGAATATCGTGCTGTTTTATTGTATGTATGCATACATGATACATCAGTAGTTATGGTGAATTGGTGATACGAAATTTAACTGCCCAAACACGATTCGCCAACTATTAAGTACAATGAAAACAACAAAGAACAAACCATAGCCTAGTCAGCTTCAGAAGTAATTACTGAATTGTAAGAATACAGCTGACAAGCATAAACTAAGAAAAAGTCAGAAGATCTTTAAGGTGTTTCTAACATGTACAACACATTAACATTAGAAAAAAAAAAAAAAGCAGCAAAATGGTTGTTTGCATCACCATTCTAGACGAAGAAGAGATTAAGCTGTGGCAGCCTTCTCTCCGGTGGTTGTTTCTTCTCCATTTGCAGTGGTTGCCTTAGCACGCTTAGCTTCGTAGTCCTTAACAGCTGCTTTAATTGCATCTTCAGCAAGCATGCTGCAGTGAAGCTTAACTGGTGGAAGTGAAAGATGCTTTGCAATTTCGCTGCAGGACATCAAACATTTGTCACTTTGAAAGCTCAGAATATCAGACAGGAACAGCTAGGAATGAATTTAGAATCAGGTAGAACAAAACAATGAGAAGGTATAAGCCGTAGAAACCAAAGGCCTTAAAAAGCATCCTATGATAAAATTAATTCTGAAATAATCAATAGGCTATGAGAGAGTAATCAGCAAGGGGATGAATAGCAGAATATAAACTACCTCAGCCCCTTTTTGCAAGACAACAAGACATTGTGAGGGGCAATACATAAGTTTAACACTAAAGATCCATGCACCTTCCAATATCTTGTCTTCCACAAGCAACCATAAAAGATAAAACAGTGATCTTCTATATAATATCTGTTCCTCAACTTCAGTCAGAACCAAATGGGAGATGTTAAAAAGGCATAAAAGAATGCTATACTCAGAACATTCTCCATGGTTGAAATTCCACCCAACAGATTATTCTTGTTAATTCTGTGAATAGAGCATATACTATACGTGCATGGTGCACCGTACCAGCAAAGCAATCATATATTACAAGTCATATTATTTCAACTTATGTGAACCCTAACTCATTAAGTTTCATATTATTAATAAAAAGAAGTACAAAAATTCTAAAATGATAAAAAGTTACCATACAATTGAACACATTTCTTGGATTAGAGAGTTGCAAGGCAGATACTTACGTGTTCTTAATGGACAAAACTTCCTCCATCTGCTTTCCCTTTACCCATTCAGTAGCTAGCAAAAGAAAACCATAAATTAGAAACATATATGTCAAATGTCAATCTAGCAATGATGACAAGATTAGATGAAACATGATAAATCAATCCACAAATCAAAAACTTATTCTTAGGTATACACACATTCTACCAACCAGTGGTAACAAGCACGCTCCACAAGATGTTTTCAACTTCGAGCTTCCTAAATCCTAATAACTACGCCCTCAACTTATTTTATGTTTTTTAAAAGATCGCCAGCTCATAGGCAATCAAATTCAAAACCATAATCGTATTATTAAGATTTTAATTACAAACAATTAAGCACTTAAACGGAAACCAATTGGAGAATAAAATAAAATAAAATAAAATATAAGCAACAGTAGCAAACAAGGGTTTACCGACAGAGGAAGAAGCAATGGCGGAGCCGCAGCCGAAGGTCTTGAAGCGAGCATCAACAATCTTGCCGGTCTTCTCGTCGACCTTAATCTGCAGCTTCATGACGTCACCGCACGCCGGTGCTCCGACCAAACCCGTTCCCACGGTGGGGTCATTCTTGTCGAAGGAACCAACGTTCCGTGGATTGTTGTAGTGATCTACCACCCTCTCATGGTAAAATCGCGGCAGAACCCTAATAGCCTGTTGGGGTGCCGGCGACGGCGTCACAAATAACCTCTTTGCGGCGACCCTCAGCATTTCCGTGTATCTGGTGTTCCTATATCGTTTTCTTCCTTACTTGGAGGTTGGAGCCCTGAATTGCAAGATGAGAATGAAAAACAAAGGAAGCCAAGAAAATAGGAAATGAAATAATTAATTAATACTTTTTCTTTTCTTGGAATATTTCAACCATCCAAAAACAAAATTGGCCAGAAAACAATTTTTGTAGATGAAATGGCCACGTGGAGGACTGGATGGTACAGATTGTTTTAATCTAGAACCTCTCTTAAGACAACACCATTTTTAACCCTTCTGTACCAAGAAAATTGTCTTCCAATAGTCTTCAAGTCAAACAGATTACTATCCCCTAGAGAGGCAGCAAGCCGATCTGCATGATGACTCGAGAAGAGGCAACCCTTAGATTCATGAGAGAATAGTACTTCATTAAAATCACCAAGAACGATCCATGGCCCGCAGAAAGACGAAGACTGAGTAACAAGATAATCCCATAGCAAAACTCTGGTATTAAATTGAGGACTACCATAGATACCACTACACCTCCAAATCACATTATTTACCTGAACCTCAACTGTAACACACTGATCGAAAGCATCAACCCATTTGCAGTGAACACCCTGTATTGCAGAAAGGAACCAAATACCCCCCTTGTGTCCTGACGCCTCCACTATACCAATAGGATGATAACCAAGTCTTTCCCAGAACATTTTCAAGTGTTGAAAAGGACAGTGAGTTTCAACCACGATAAAAATTACAGGTTTAAATTTCCTAACCAGCTCTTTACAATTCACCCGGGCTAACTTATTAGAAGCACCCCTAATATTCCAAGCTATTATATTTAAACTATCCATAATATAAAATATAAAAATATAAAACAAGGAAATCAAAGTGCTTCACCAACCTCAAACCGAGGCTTGCCCAGCGGAAGTGACTCCCGTGACCTTCAAGTTTGCCGGATCTCCATGGAATATCTCCTTAATCCCGCCTACCGACGCAGTAACAGCCGGCAATGCGCCTTCCTTCTCCAATGGAACCGCCACGGTAACACCCTCCTTCACGGTT
Organism: Arachis ipaensis; assembly: GCF_000816755.2. Classification (NCBI taxonomy): domain Eukaryota; kingdom Viridiplantae; phylum Streptophyta; class Magnoliopsida; order Fabales; family Fabaceae; genus Arachis; species Arachis ipaensis. The sequence goes on from NC_029785.2 coordinate 95,767,391, forward strand.
GCAGGAAGACATGACGATGCTTCCACCACCGTGCCTCCATTCTTCTCAACTGGCGAGCTCTGTAGGGACCCCGGCCTTGGTCGTTTCCGGAGAGAGGACCCGCAAGGCACTGGGGTGTGTCGGGTTGAGGAGATCGACGTCTCACCAACACGGGAAGCGCTGTGTCCGACCTTGACTCGTGACCCGACCCTAGCACGATAGGAGCTTGATCCATTCGTGTGAGAGAAGTGAATGGTGGGCCTGATTACTCTACCCGAATCGATTCTGGATTGAATGCCTCTTTGGACCTTGTTAGATTGCTTCTGACACAGCTTGGTTTTACCTTTCCTCACAACTTGCTCCCAGCCTGGTTCATCATGCATGCAAGCCTCATCAACATTATTTCCTTCCAAATTATTAGCCTCCAAATCTTCTTGCAAATTTGATGCAGGATTCTCGCCAGTAACGCCACCTACCACATTAGGTTCTACTTCATTTGAATTGTGACTTTTGGTCTCAGGATGTGTATTTATATTAGATTGAAATTAAACTTGTACTCATGTAAGATGTTCTTTGTGTAACAAAAATATTCTGCATGGCACTCAAATCCTCTAAAAATAAAGTATTTTTGTTACACAAAGAATATCTTTCGTAAATACAAATTTAGTTTCAATTTAGTGTGGATATATATGTCAGCATTTTCATTTCTTATGAGTACAAATGATCATTTATTCGTCATTTTTATTAGGGATACTAGTTTAGCACGGGATGGTTTAATCCAGTTGTTACATCATCACTTGTTTTTAAATTCATATTGACTTTAATAAAAACTGCATTTAACTCGGTGCATTAATAAAATATAATTCAAATTATTTAACAAAAATAATGAACCATAATATTAGTATCATAAGTACAAAATGTAACACATTAATCATAAAATAGATTAAACGATCTTTTTAACGAAAACTTTTTATTCAAAATTCAACACATATATTATGTTAAACTGTTTTCATCAATATCCAATAAGTTTGTCAATTTTATTTGATTTATTTTTGAATGATTATAGATTATTTAACCACACAAAATTACATATAATTAAACTAGTAAACGTAAAAACGAACATGTTACCAAAAATATATCAGTAAAAAAAAAATGCCAACGTGATTGTTTTGAGGGTTATTTAAAACAGTGATTTGGATCTGAAGGTGAGATCTAAATTCCTTTTGAAGTAGCATTCAACTTGTTCTAGTGCCTAGGTGTCGCCATCCGTGTTTTTTGTGAGGGGGTGGGGTTGGTACTTGCAAGAGATTTCGATGCTTAAGTTAGCATGAATTTTAGGTAGGTTTTTAGTAGATTGGAACTTGAATATATCTGAGGGTGTGAGTGTATTTATAATAAAATAGATAACCACCTTTTAGAGTAGTTTTACCTTTAAGGGTGGATAACCGTTCCCTTTTGTTGGAGAAGTTGTTGAGATCTTCCTTCTAAATAAATAGGACATATCTTAGGTGTCAGTTACTTATTTAGATAAGTGGGACTGAACTCATGTCGCTATGTCCGACCTTGTGAGGTCGGGTAGGGGTAGATCTGAACGATGTTTGTAGGCTGGGCTTTATTTATTTTATGACTGGCTAAATTATGGGCCAGTGCATGAACAGTGCCCCTACTCGAGGTCGAGCATTACAAAGTCATGCTCGAGCAATTAGATGACCAAGTCAAAATGTTGAGATGTGGATAAGTTGTTTAGTAGATTTGAGGTCTGAAATCAAGGAGATCGGTCGACTCAACATGATTTGAATGATGTAACATTTTCGTAACGTTACTCCGCAACTACTTGTGCGCTTTTTCCGTGCGCTATCATTTTGTTATAGTTTAGTTGTTACTTTCTTAAAAGTTGTCGTTTGGTGACTTGATATTACAAGTCATTTTCACATTCTGTGTAACTTGCTCTCTTTATACGACTTGTTTTTGGTCAAGTCTTTTTCTAGAACTGATTTGTACAACTCGTTCTTTCCGAGTTATTTAAGGCTTGTAGGCTCTGTATAACTGATTTTAGCAAATCTTGCTTAACCAGAGAATATTTCTTGTCCTAATTTCGTACAACTCGTTCAATTCGAGTTGTTTTGAGGATGCATGACTTGTTTTAATACAAATCACATTTCTGAAACTTATTCTAATTTTGTACAACTTGTTTTATACCGAGTTGTTTTGAAGATTGAAGATTTGTTGCATGACTTTATTTTTGGTACAAATCGCTTATTTTGAGACATGATTTTTTTTTATTGGATTTCATGCAACTCGTTTAGTTCGAGTTGTTTTGCAGTTTAATGACTTATTTTAATACAAATCATTTTTGAAACTTAAAGTATTGATTTTGTACGGCTTGTTTTGATACAAATCGTTTATTTCAAAACTCATAACTATTTCTTAGTATAAACTCGTCTAGCTCGTTCGATACGAGTAGTTTTAAGATTTTACAATTTGTTTCGTTTCAAATCGCTTAATTAAAACGTGGCTATTTCTTGATCTGATTTCATACAACTCGTTTAAATCCGAGTTGTTTTTAGGACTTCACAACTTGTTTTACAACTTGTTCACTTTGAGTCCTTTTAAAATATCAGATCATCTTTAGAGCCATCGGACTTTGTTGCTTTATCCATTGTGTCCTTGCTCGAAGTCGAGCTTTATGAAGCCGGACTCGAACAATCAAGCGGTTTGGATTATCGAATGAAGCCTTTCAATGATTTGTTCAACTTTTCATTCTAAGCTTTTTATAGATGACTTGTTTTTTATACAAGTCACTTTTTTAAAGCACAACTCGTCATATATCAAGTTGTTTTGTGCGATTTGTTTTAATACAAATTGCTTAGATCATATAGTTATTTTTTACTCGATTTCATTTAACTTATGAGCTTGAGTTGTTTTAAATCATCAAGCCGTATTATAACCATTGGATACCAATTTGAGCCTCACTGCTTTATCCGAGCGACCATTAAAAGGGTCGGCTCATGATTTTTGCACTTTGTCGAGCATAAATTTTCGCTTTAGGTGAAGGGATTATATGCTTATTCCCTTCCCTTTCTAGTTTTTACAACGGTGTTATCCTTGTTTATGATACAGCTCATTTTACCCAAACTTTTTGATTGGAGGATTATTTATACCCTTTTGATTTTTTACAACTCATTTTATATCAAGTTGTTTCAATTTTGTTTTAGTGGTTCATTTTGATACAAATCACTTTTAAAACTTTACTTTCAGTTTGACACGACTTGTGCTCGACACAAGTTCGTTAAAAATACGGTTGACTCGCATAACTCGTTTAAACCGAGTTATCCTTATGTTGTTGTGGATGCCAGAACAAGTTTTCTTTGGACAACTTGTTTGTGTGAAGTTTGTTCCATTTTATACGACTTGTTTTTAATACAGGTCGTTTATTTTCGGAACTTGTAGAGATAAGCTCGTAGGCTTGGAATTTTATATGATTTATTTGTTACTTGTGTGGGTCGAGTTGTTAAATCGTATTTACGCCTCAAGGGCGTATTTATTTAAGTTACTTTTGCACTTGTTCTAAGTACAACTTTTTCAACCTGAAAGAAGAATTTATACCAGTTCAGAATTTAACAAAATAATTTCGTTGTGAGCATAGCCCAAACCGACAATTGATCCTCAATCAAAGTTTAATTTTGGTTGTCACAAGTCCAACCCAATAAAAATAACCGAGAGTGTTAGTCCCGGATCGTCTTCTCAAGGAATTGCAGTGAGGTATGCATATTATTGGTTATGGTATCCAAGGGGTTGGGTTGGTAAAAAGGGGCAAGAAAATAAACCAAGCAATTAAAGATAACAACTACTAAAAAGTGGCATTCATGGCAAGGATTGAGAATATAGGCTTTCTATCCTAGTCATTAATTAGCATATAATAATTAACAAGAGCTAATCCTATTTAGTCATCTCCAACATAAGAAGAAGGTATAATGTTATCTTCACACGAGAGAAAGTCAAATAAGACTAGTTAATCTCAATCCAAAAATCCTAATCGACTTACTAATTGAATTAGCAAGAGATTAGAGTCAATGAAAACAATAGTAACTAACAACTCTATATCACCAACGTAAGTTGGATATTAATGACTCAAGAGCACCTAATTCCTCTTTCTAAGCCAAGAATGTAGAAAACTACTATACAACTAATGGAAATATTTTATCAAACACCTAGAGTGCAACAAAAATAAACATCACAAAATGCAAGAATTAATAAAATCTACTACTACACAATGCAAGAAATTATTAATAACAACTAAAGAAAGCACATTAAACCTGAAATACCTCAAATTGCATTAAAAGAAATTGAAATTGACAAGAGTGCATGAACATAAAAGTAACCAAAATGAGAAATTAACAAGAAGAAATAGGAAAATCAAGACAATAGAACAAGAAATTGTAAATAAAACAAGATGGAAACAAGAAATTAAAACCTAAATCTAAAAGAAAATTAAATTAAGAACCCTAATTTCTAAAGAGAAGAGGGAGCTTCTCTCTCTAGATCTAACCTAAGGCATGCTTCCTACACTAACTAATTGCTCCCCCATGACCCATCTTGAGTTCTGCACCAAATAGCTTCAGAAATGAGTTGGACTTGGGTCTGGAAAGCTCAAAAATTGCCCCCAGCGAATTCACTTTAAGTGAGTCACGTGACGCTCATCATGCGTGTGCATGTACGACGCGTACGCGTCGCTGGCAAATTTCCACCTCACGCGTACACGTGGATGACGCGTGTGTGTGGCCATGAACCTCCTTCTCATGCATACGTGTGGACGACACATGCGCGTGGCCTTGATTCCTCCAAATGCTCATTTCTTCATGAATACCACTTTGCATGCTTTTCTCTTCATCTCTTCGATCCAATACTTGCTTTATGAATCTGAAATAACTTAACAAACATATCAAGGAATCGAATGGAATTAAGGTGAATTAAATTTAGCTATTTTAAGGCCTAAAAAGCATATTTTTACACTTAAGCACAAATTTAGGGAGAATTACAAAACCATGCTATTTCATTGAATAAATGTGAGATAAGTTGATAAAATTCCCTAAATTAAGCACAAGATAAACCACAAAATTGGGGTTTATCAAACCTCCCCACACTTAAAACCAAGCATATCCTCATGCTAAACTCAAGAAAGAAACAAAGGGTATCGACATTTATTCAATGCAAACTATCTATATGCAATCTACCTACATGCACCTATCTAAATGAATGCAACCACTTGGTCAAAATAAATTAATTTCCAAGAATACATATATAAGCATAAGGGCTAAAGGTATTAACAACCAAGTCAAATCCACAATTGATTTGAGTTATTGAACAGAATTTACAAACTTGCCAGAAAAGATGATCATGGGTGAAAACATGTAATTGGGTAATCGAACCCTCACCGGATGTATATCCGCTCTAGTCACTCAAGTGTATAGGGTTGATTCACTTAATTCTCCCCTAATCATGCTTTCTAAGATTTATTTTTCATCTAACAATTAACAATTATTTCATGCATGTATACAAATATCATGAGGACTTATCCAAAGGTTGTAATGGGACTAGGGTCAGGGTGAGATTGTATTTGGTCAAGTGGACTAGAAATTTGAATATTTGATTAACTTAAACTTCCCACCTAACCTATATAACAACCTATAAAATTCTAAAGAAACCTAACTACCCATAATTCTCACTTTTTCACACACTCATGCATTCTCTGTTTTATCACAACTCATATGCATTGATTATTATTTAACTTCACTTTGGGGCATTTTGTCCCCTTTTTATTGCTTTTCTTTTTCTTTCTTTTTCTTTTTCTATATATTTTTCTTTTTCTTTGTCATCATTTTTTTTCAAACTAAAATATAAAGAGCATCAATGCATATGGTTTAACATTCAATGCATGAGTATGTACCCAATTCCCAATATTTTCAATAGAAATATAAAAACACTTTTTTATCCAAACCAATGTTTCCAAATTTCACACATTTAAATGATAAACACTCTCACTAGCCTAAGCTAATCAAAAATCGAAATTAAGGATGATGGTTTTTCAGTGGCTAAGAGAAGGGGGGGTTGAATCTTAGCCCCTTTTTTTGCTTGTTAAAATTTGCTGGTCTTTGTAACAACTTCTGGAGACTTTTTGATTTTTGTCTCGTACCCAGCCACAGACCTTTTCTTTTTATCTCGTAACCCGGCACGAGATATTTTCAGTTTTATCTCCTAAGCAGCAAAAACAGAAATGGAGTAGAAGAATGAGAGAGAATCACACCACGATATATCCTGGTTCAACTGCCAAGTGCAATGTAGCCTACATCCAGTCTCCATCACAACAATGATGAAATTTCACTATAATCTTCATGATTACATACACCAATTCTCCCTAGGAACTACCCTTCATATCCGGGACAAGTCCAGAATCTAAGCCCCAATCCTGAACTTGACTTGGTCACTGCCAAGCTTTCAACTGCTAAGTGCTAACCCAACTTGCAAGGAGATTCCCACAGAATCATGAAACATAACACAGATGTACAAAGGACCTCTAAGGACATCTATGACTTTTCTTTTAATTTTGTACTCTCTACCTTTTTTCCGCTCTATGGCTTTTTCTTACAAATTTCACTGTTTGCCTTTTTCCATGAGACTCAAGACAGACAAAATTAAACAGAAAATTACAAAACAGATAACATTGAAGCAGAAGAACTTCTGTCAGCTTAGGTAGCTATGAGAACTTTGTGCCTTGCACTCTCACTCCTTGCTTCAAGCCCTGACTGTTCACCCTTATTTATAGAGGGGGAAGCCTCCACGGTTGAAACCAAAAGAACCAAGCTAAGCTTCTTCTTCTTCATGAAAAATCGGTTCGGCCAGAGAGAGGAGAGATAACCGAATGCTAAAACCAATATGCAATTACCTCTGAGTCTTCCCTTTACACCAAACTTCATCAATCTGAGCCATCCATCTTGACTTGCACTCCAAGAAGGATTCCTAGCCCTTGATGCTTCTTGATGCATGACAGCTCCTTTTGCTCCACTTTTGCTTCCTCCTTCACGTAGCCTCCCTAGCTACCTTCTGTGATGAGTGAACACAAAGCAGAGTCGAGCCATCTCTCTGAGATTTTCTTCCACTGACCAAAATTTTCTTCTTCCATTTTTGGTATGGAGAAGCTGAGATCTCTTCACCAAATCTTACCATTTGTAGTAAAAATCTCAGCCACAACATACTTTTTGTTTTCTTTTTCTTGCCATCATTACAATGGTCTTGTTACTTGCTTCTTCTTCTCTTCGGTAGCTTGCCATAGCTTCCATAGTTTCCTCTGTGATATGACTGAATGAAGAAGAAAGAAGAAAGAGAAGAGAGATAGAAAGACATAAATTAATTGTTTCGAAACCCAACCCTAGAAGCGTGTAGAACACTTAAGGTAATCACACCATTTTTTCATTTTCTCTTTCCTATTTCCAATGTCTGCATTAAGTGCAATGAAACATAATTTGAAATCCATCCAAAGATGCATATGATATCCATGGAAACATGCATGGATCTCTCTTTCTCATTTTCAATTTGGACCAAGCTAGTGGATCTGTCCATCAAAGTTGATTTGGGCTAATAGATATCAAATCAGGCCCAACAAGAATAATAATAAATCAGCCATAACAATTTCACACCAAGATTGAAAAACTTATCCCAATGGGCTTGCTATATTTCGGCCCAACAGCAAAAACCTGCATAGCAAAATTATTTTAATTAACACATATGGATTAAAATCAAATTAATAATTTTGCAACTAATTATTTTAATAATGTTTGATCATCATCAATTTAAATTGGAGTTTTCCAAACTCATCAATCTCCCCATTGATGACAAACATTATTGAAAAAAATTAAAATGGAAAGAGATTAAAGATTAGAGTACTCCCTTTGAATACTTGGATTCCTTCCTTTCCAATTGTTACATGGCTCCCCCTTAATGTATGCTATTTTACCAAGGGAAGCTTTACCTGTAACTTTTGAAATCAAGCTTAAGGCAACTGTGTTATTCAACATATAAAATTCTGTAATGTTGAATGGCTTGATTTATGAGCAAAGTTGAGGATAAACAAATACTTAATTTGTTATCATAAAATTTTTTTTGCTCAATCAAAACAATAAAAAAAGAAGCATGCTTGAGTACCTTCAGAGTACTTTTCAACATATATTAAAAACTCAACATACTTTGGATCAAACTAACTCTTGTAAAAAGTAGTTTCTTGCCAAAAGGATTTGCCAAACAGTAAATTACAATCTATGAAACTGTTTTAGGTCATCACCCAAACTGAATAAGATTTGCAAATTATTTAAACTAAAATTATCAGAGTTTAAACAAACTTATCACAGCCAAAAACAGATCATTATAACCATAAACTTGCAAAATTAGTATAAAAATATAAACTTAAATCAGAGCAACATAATCAGATCATCACATCAACATAATCAGAACAGCACACATGTACAGGGGTAATCATGAATCAACCTGATTTCAGCCCCTGTTTTTAGTTCTAACTACTTTTCAAGCAACTTTTTCAATTTTTTTTGGCTTTCTTCAGCTTTCCTCCCCCTTTTGTCATCAAAGGGAAACCTGCAAAAACACAATGATATGCAACAGATCCAAAATATAACTTGTACCAAAATACCAAGTATCACAGTTCTAAAGTATCCATAACATCCTACAAAGTATCAAAATAAACAAAGCCAAAAATCAACAATAAACATAGTGATCAATCATCAGATAAATTGTACTCAAAGCCATCTGCATCATCATCATTGGCACCCCCCATCTCTTCTTCGAAATTCTGCAGCATTAGGCCCACCCTCTCTTGGCATTTCATCCACGTCCTTTCACTTTCAAAAGCTTGTTTGCGTGGAGCCTTGTATGAATCCACCATTAGTTTAGACATATTCGAAAACTCAGTGAGTACTTCTCTTATTAAATCTGTCACTTTGGATGGCTCGGCCGGTCAGCTTTCTAGGTCACTGTCAGAGGGCATTGCTTTTTTTCCCTTTGGTGCCTTTTATTGTACTTGAAACTCCTCCTCCCTTAATGATTGAGACCTTATTCTCTACAACTTCATTTGTTAGATCAACTTTAAAATATTCAAAAATGCTGGTGAGAAACATGCCATAGGAAAGATTTGCCTTTTTGGTACTTTTAACAGCTTCCCGCATATGCCTTATCATAAGGTATGCAAAAGAAATAGAAGAGGAAGTAACAATAGCAAAAAGCACAAAAGAGTCAGAAATATTTACTCTGTTATGTGAGCCACTCTGTGAAGTCAGAATATGAGTAATGATTCTATGCAGTAATGAGTTTTCAGGACCTAGGGCCTTGTGAGTAGGGATGGTGCCATCCAAGCCAGACAAGTTCTCATGGATTTGTTGCAGAGCAATCTTGTATGTGACTCCAACCTGAGAGTCCCATTTTTCAGACATGTACGCTCTTGGTCCCTCATCAGTGTAGCCTAGGGCAGCATTGATCGTCTTCGAGTTCAGAGTCATATATACCCGCTTTACGTATGAGTGAATGGTACCATCGATCAGCCTCATATTAGCATAAAATTCTCGTACCAATCCTGGGTAAACGGGTTTCTGAATATAGAGCAGAGGGGTCTATTTCAGATTCTCAAATAGAGGAGAGAAGTTGATTCTTTTGGCTGCAAGTGAGTCCAGATTCACCAGGTGTGAGACACACAAGTGACGTTTCTCCAATACTTCCTTGTGGAACTCATAGGAGGTACACGAATTGAATCTAGCAGGATCAAAGTGTGAATGGTTTGTTGAATTTATTTTTGAATTCCAATGATTCCAGATTAGCTGGTTCCCTCGTGTCATGTAACACAAAGCTTTTGGTCTTCTGTGAACTTCGTTCAGGGGTTGCCTTCTTCGGTGGTGAGAGAGGTGGTGAGGTGTGAGACTCCTCTTCCTCTTCAACCACGGGTTCCTTCTTTTTTCTTGATGAAGTCTTCGTTGCTATCATTTTTCTCCTCATGGTGTCTGTTTGCTTAGATGATGATGAGAGAGATGATGAAGATGTAGAATGAATGTGTATATGAGTGTGGGTTTGAGGGGTGGAGGATTTTTTGGAGAGAAGAATTCGTTCACTTTTCCTTGGAGCAGTTTTCTTTTTCATGATATTAAAAATGGAGAAGTGGAGAGGGGAAGGTGAAGGGAGAACCGAAGTGAGTGGAGAGATGTGGGAGGTTAGGGAAGCATTAAATGCTAATTGGAGAGAGAGAAGTGGGGTAGTTATTACCCATTATGGCTCGGTTATTAACCAAGAGAAGTTTCTTTTTAAAATTAAAACTGAAGGATTAGCTCCTAGAATCAAGGGATGAGGGAAGGATAAAAGATTTGATTTGACAATAGCCTCTTCCAACAAGATTTGATATGACAACTTAAAAAAATGTGATTAACACAAAGAGGAACTTAAAACAGGTCAGAGTAAGGTCAAAGAGATTTGGTGGGGCCCAAGATAATTAACATTAGTTCAGTCTCCCCCTGAATCATGGCCCGTTCCTCACGTCCTAAAAATGTCTCCTGCCTTCCTATGAGATAAAACTAAACAGTGTCAAAAAATTTCACAAATTATCAACAGAACTTAATTCTATCATTCCCAAACTTTTTTTCAAAGAGCATAATCTGTCTTCACAAAAGGGTTTAGTAAAAATGTCTGCAAGTTGATCTTCAGATTTTACAAATTGAATATCAATAGTTCCCTTTTGCACATGTTCTCTAATAAAATGATATTTAATTTCAATGTGCTTTGTTCTTAAGTGCATAACAGGATTTTTAGAAATGTTTATAGCACTCATATTGTCACAGAATAAGGGTATACTATTGATTTTTAATTTGTAATCTTCCAATTGAGTTTTCAACCAAATTAATTGTGAACAACATGCAGATGCAGAAATATATTCAGCTTCGGCTGTAGATAGAGCTACGGTGGCTTGTTTTTTGCTTGACCACATGTTAAGTGAGCTTCCAAGGAAGCAACACATGCCGGATGTACTTCTTCTATCCACTCTATCTCCCGCATAATCTGCACCACAAAACCCTACTGCACAAAAATTATCAGATTTTGGATACCATAAGCCATAATCACTAGTTCCCTTAATGTATCTAATGATGCATTTAACGGCTGAAAGATGGGATTCTTTTGGGTGAGATTGAAATCTTGAACATACACCCACGCTTTGAACAATATCCGGTCTAAAGGAAGTAAGATACATGAGTGAACCTATCATTCCTCTATACTTAGTTTCATCCACATCTTTACCATTTTCATCCTTTTCAAGTTTAGTGTTTGGATGCATTGGAGTACCCATTGGTTTGGAATTTTCTAGGCCAAATTTTTTGATTAATTCTTTAGCATACTTTCCTTGGTGAATAAAGGTGCCACTAGGAGTTTGTTTAATTTGGAGACCAAGAAAGAATGTTAGCTCTCCCATTAAACTCATTTCAAACTCACTAGTCATGAGTTTTCCAAACTCTTCACACAAGGACTCATTGGCCGACCCAAACACAATGTCATCCACATAAACTTGAACTAGGAGAATATCATCATTAGATGCTTTTATAAATAAAGTAGTGTCAGTGGTACCCCTTTGAAATTGATTTTCCAACAAGAAGGCACTAAGCCTTTCATACCATGCTCTTGGAGCTTGTCTAATGCCATAAAGAGCCTTTGGAAGCTTGAAAACATGGTTTGGAAATTTTTTATCTTCAAAATCGGGGGGTTGTGCCACAAACACTTCTCTATTAATAAAGCCATTAAGGAAAGCACATTTGACATCCATTTGAAAAATTTTAAAACCCTTATGGGAAGCATAGGCAAGAAGCAACCTAATTGCTTCCATTCTAGCTACCGGAGCAAAAGACTCATCAAAATCTATACCCTCTTCTTGATCGTAACCTTGGGCCACTAATCTAGCCTTGTTACGAATAACCTTTCCATCCTCACCTAGTTTATTTTTGAAAACCCACTTAGTACTCGTTACCTTCTTACCATCCGGATGAGGTACTAATGTCCAAACCTCATTCTTGTCGAATTGAGCAAGTTTTTCTTGCATGGCTTTGACCCATGATGGATCTTCAAGAGCTTGCTTTACATTGTTGGGCTCCATTTGTGACAAGAGGGCAAAGTTGCTTGGTTCGGATTGCTTTTTGGTTGAGGATCTTGTTGTCACACCTTGAGAGGGATCACCAATAATAAAGTCGTGAGGATAACCCCTCATGGACTTCCATTCTCTTGGTTTCCGAAGTAGTGTTGAGCTTTGATGAGCTTCATTGGGTTTTTCTGTTCCAGATTCTCTTGCTGGCTCAGGAGATAAAACAGAAATGTCTCCTCCATTCTGATGAGACAAAACTGGACGGACAGATTCTTCATTTTGAGCAGACTTGGGATTTTCCTCACTTGTTTCTTTGTTGACAGCATCTTCACAATCTGAATCATTTTCTATCACAATGCTGGGAATTGAATTAGAATCACAAAAAGTTACATGTATGGATTTCTCTATAGTTCTATGTTCTTTGAGGTAAATTCTCTAAGCCTTGCTGGTAGTGGAGTATCCAACAAACATCCCTTCATAGGATTTTGGATCAAATTTACCAAGATTTTCTTTGTTGGTAAGTACAAAGCATTTGCATCCAAAAACATGGAAATACTTAAGATTAGGAGGGGTTCCTTTCCATAGCTCATAAGGAGTTTTCTTTAACCCTTTTCTAATAATGGTCCTATTCAAAATGTAACATGCTGTATTTACAGCTTCAGCCCATAAAAATTTTGGAATCTCATTTTCACGTAACATGGCCCTAGTCATCTCTTGAAGGCTTCTATTCCTTCTTTCAACCACCCCATTTTGTTGGGGAGTTCTAGGACATGAAAAGTTATGAGCAATTCCAAAGTCATCACAGAATTTTTCAAAATCTTGGTTTTCAAATTCTTTTCCGTGATCACTTCTCAAATAGGCAACTTTTAAATCTTTTTCATTTTGAATTTTTTTGCAAAGGGTTGAGAAATCATGAAAAGCATCATTTTTATGAGCAAGAAAAAGTACCCAACCGAATCTAGAGTAGTCATCCACCACCACTAGACCATAATGTTTACCTCCTAAACTTTGAGTTCTTGTTGGACCAAAAAGATCAATGTGTAACATCTCTAATGGCCTCTTGGTTGAAATTCCATCTTTTGGTTTAAAAGAGAATTTTACTTGTTTGCCTAATTGATAAGCATCACAAGTAAGATCCTTATCAAATTTAATATTTGGAATTCCTCTAACCAAGTTTTTCTTAACTAGCTTAAAAATTTAGTACATGCTAGCATGACCCAATTTCTTACGCCACAGCCATTTCTCAGATTCAAGAGAAGTAAAACATGTCACTTTTTGTTCTTTCAAGTCCTCAAGAGTCAATCCATACACATTATTGCACCTTTTAGCCTCAAACAAAATATCCCTAGATTTTTCACAAACAACTAAGTACACAAACTTTCTAAAAACAACCTCACATCCAAGATCACATAGTTAACTAACACTTAGTAAATTATGTTTCAATCCATCAACAAGAAGTACATCATTTATACAAGAAGAAAAACTTTTTCCAACTTTTCCAATGGCCACTATTTTCCTTTACCATCATCACTGAAAGTGACAAACCCTCCATCATACTCATCAAGCCTAATGAAGAAGGTTGTCTTTCCGGTCATATGCCTAGAGCATCCGCTGTCCATGTACCACATGTTGTCCTTCCTTTTGGATGCTAGGCATATCTACAAAATAAGCTCAAGTGACCTTAGGTATCCAAATTTTTTTGGATCCTTTTACATTAAACCATCTCCTTTGTCCCAAACCATTATAGTCAAAAATAACTTTGCAAACTTTGTCACCAATCATTCTTTCACCAAAAAAACATTGAATGGAAAAGTGGCCATTTCGGTTACACAGTCTACAAAATCTTGGAGTTGCTGTTTTGTTAAAGCTTGCTAGGTTTTGAAACCTTATATCATTAGAAGATGAAGCAATGTTTTCAAAAGAAGACTTTTCAACAGCTTTGAGGAAACCCAAGCCAGCTATCATAAAGTAGTTTTTGACTAGCCAAGATTTGATTTAGATTTTCAGAACTTTGAGTGAACTTAGCTAAGTCTTCTTTAAGCTTATTAACCTCTTTAAGCAACTCTTCATTTCTTTTAAAACAGTCTACATATGTGATAAACCCTAATTTTGTGGTTTATATTGTATAGAATTTGGGGGGGGGGTTTGTCAATATTTCTCACACTTATTCATAAGAATTGCATGGTTTTGTGTTCTCTTCCTAATTTTGCTTCATGATGAAAAACATGCTTATTTTGCCTTAGAATTGCTACATTTTGATCCTCTTTTATTGCTATTCGATGCCGTGATGTATTTGTTGAGTGATTTCAGGATTTATAGGATAAGAATGGCCTAGAAGAGAGAAACAAAGTATGCACAAGAGGAAGGAACATGAAGATTTGGATTTTGGGAACTTCATCATGGGCGCGCACGCGCACTTCACGCGCACGCACACTTCACGCGCACGCGTGGATGTAGATAGCTGGAAGCGGCACGCAAGGATGGACGCATCTACGCAGATTAGGAAAATCCATACCGGCGCGCACGCGTACATGGCAGGCACGCGTGGATCACAAAAGCAATCGGCGCGCACGCACGCATGGCGCGTACGCGTGATAAGTTACACGTGACCTCATTAAAGGAAATCATGCCTGGCGATTTCTTAGGCTCAAGATGCCTAAATTCAAGCTATTTCTGCATGGAAAAGACCCAAGGATGCTAGGGGGAAAAGGGGGGATCATTCATTTTACACTTAGACATAATTTTTAGCTAGTTTTTTGGTTCTTGTTCTTCTAGAGAGAGAAACCCTTGTTCCTCTCTAGATCTAGCTTTGATTTGATCTTCCCTTGTTGAATTCTGAAGTAGATCTTGTTAATTACTAGTTTTAATTGCTTAATTTGAATTCTTTAATATAATTTTGCTTAGATCTTGTGTTAGTTTTATAATTTCTTGTCAATTGTCATTTATTACCCATTTCATGAATGTTGTGAATCTTGACTTGCTAATGTTGCATTGATGATTTTTATGATTAATTGTGTTGTTTGAGTGATTGTATGTTGATAATTGTTAGTGGGTACTTGTAGTTCCAATTTAATTGAAAATTGAATATGTCTTTTGTTAATACTTACCATGTGTTTGATGAAATGTTTCCTTTGATTATGGAGTAGTTCTCTTTACTCTTAGCCTAGGCTAAGGGAATTGGGTAAACTTGAGTCATTGGGTCTAATGGATTTGATGATTTGGAAACCCTTAGTGGTCAATTTGATAGCCATTGACACTAGCCAACTACTAGGTTAATTAGTAGTGAGGTTGGACCTTATGGGTTGATGTTAACTAAACCATTTAACATACTTCAAGTATAGAAGTAGACTTAATGAGTTTGGTTCCTTATAATTGTCAAGATATGGTTGTTAGACAAGAATAGTAACCCCAATTCCCATGTCTAGCCAAGAGTTGCTTTTTGTATTCATATTTGAAAAGCCAAAATTCCTAATTGCTTTGTCTTAGTTATAGTTAATTATTTAGTTTTAGAATAGAATTATATTGAATGTTATCTTGTTAGTTTGGAATTTCTCACATCTTGTTTTAGTTGTTTGAATTAGTTTCTTGCACTCCAAGATTACTTGCTTGTTAAAATTCCTAGTTTAATTTCTCGCTCATGACTCACAACCCCGGAATTTTAACCAATGTTGTTGCACATGTTTTCCCATTCCTTGTGAGACGACCCGAGGTTTGAATACTTCGGTTACTTTTATTGGGGTTGAACTTGTGACAACCAATTCCTTTCTAAATTTGATTCGCGGATTATTTGTCAGTTGAGGGCTATACTTGCAACGCGGAAATCTTGTGAAATTCCTTACCGACGGTACCCGTGTACATCAAATTTTTGGTGCCATTGCCGGGAAATGGTTGCAACATATTCCTTGATACTGGTTATGTGAATATGTGAACATTGTAGATAGTTTACTTTCTTTCACTACTTAGCTATAGTTTATATTTCTTTTATATGTGTGCTATGACTCCCAAGTTTGATGACTCGGTCTCAACTGAATTCTAGCTTAGCCGAGTTTGACCCTGAGATTGAAAGAACCTTGTTGCACACTTGGCAAGCTAGACGGCGGTTGGACTATACGGCTAGTACTTCGGACTCTCTTGAGGAACATACCGAATCACTAGGCGGTACCGAGAGTGACTTGGAGTCTGCTACTTCCTATTCTTCTGTTGGCACTACTAATACATCTTTGTATCCCACAGGTGAACCATACATGGCGGAGCCACGGCGGATCACTTTGCATGAGCAAGGAGCTCCAGATATCATACTTCAACCTTTGCAAGCAAGGTATCCTAACCTTGATCCAAACTTTGAATTGAAGAGTAGCTTGATACATCTACTTCCTAAATATCATGGGTTGCCGGGTCAAGACCCCATCCGACATCTAAGAGACTTTCAAGTTGCTTGTTCTACGGCCCGAAGGCATGGAGCCGATGAGTTGGCTATTATGGTTTTTGCCTTTCCTTTCTCTCTTGAAGGGCATGCAAAAACATGGTTTTATTCGCTACCAGATGAGATTGCAACTAATTGGGATTTCTTGAGAAGAGAGTTTTTAAATAAGTTCTTCCCACCAGAGAAGATCGATTATGTCCGGAAGGAGATCTCGAGTATAATGCAAAGAGACCAAGAGAGTTTGTATGAGTATTGGAATCGGTTCAAGAGGCTATTGGAATCTTGTTCACATCATGGATTGAACACTCACTTGCTCATTAGCTACTTCACCGGAGGTCTTTGTGTGGAAGATAGAAGTTGCTCACCGCTTCTAGTGGTGGTTCTCTTTCGAAAAACAAGACGGAGGGAGAAGCTTGGAAATTGATAAATGATGTTGCCGAGGCTACACAACATGTAAGGGTGAGAAGTAATCCTCTCAAGGGTGTGGTAGAACCATCCCCTTCCGAAGCAAGCTTGACCAAAGCGCTTGGGGACATGGCCACTATCCTCACGCAAATACAAAAAGATAAAAAGGAATACTACTCCATCCAAGCCATCCAAGCCCCATCCTCAATTGCTCAACTTGAAGGCCCTCCTAGGATTTGTGATTTGTGCTCTAGCACCACACATTATACCGATCAATGCCATCAAATTCAAGAGGAGCCTGCCCTTGTAGTGGCCAATGTGAATTACAACAACCGTCCACCCTATCCTTCTCAAGGCCAAAATAACTACCCTCATGATAGTAATCAACATCAAGGGTGGAGGGATAATGCACAGGGGAGCAATCAAAACCAAAGATGGAATAACTCTTCTTCTTATTACAACAACAACCAATCTTCATCTCAATACTACCATAACAACACCAACCACCAAGCCAACCAAAATCACACCAACCAAAACCAAAATAACTACACCAAATACCAAGCACCACACCATAGACAACAATCCAACCAAACCTCTTCATCTTCCACCAATCAAGTTGATGAGCTTAGAGCCGCTATGGAGAAACGGAACGAGAGTAATAAGGCTCAATTTGATGCCTTGGGCACTCAATTGGCCAATCTCACCAACATGCTTTCAAAGATGACCATGCCCCCTCCAACAACAATACCAACCAACCCTCAAGTTCTTCTAACCTTCCATTCCAACCCCAACCAAACCCCAAGGGTAGTCTCAACGCCATCACTCTACGGTCAGAGACTACATTGGAGGAGATACCTCCTAGGGTCATGGAAGACATTCATGAGGAAGAAGTGGTTGTTGAAGCTCCACATAAAGAAGAAGAGGTAGACAAAGGCAAGAGGAAGAAGGAGTAAGCCTTAAGGAACCCAAGAGGAAAGCTATAGTGGATGAGTCCATTCCTATTCCATTCCCTTCCATGGTGAAGAAAGCAAAGAAAATACCGGAATTTGATTTGAACATGCTTCAAGTGTTCAAGAAGGTTGAGGTAACCATACCACTTCTTGATGCTATCCAACAAATTCTGAAGTATGCAAAATTTTTGAAAGACTTGTGTACACACAAGGATAGGATAGGAGAGTTGGAGACATTATCCTTGGGTAGTTCAATTTCTTCCTTGATGGAGCCTATTCTAAAGAAATGTGTTGACCCTGGACCTTGTTTGGTGTCTTGTTGTATTGGTGGACGCATTTTTCATGATTGTATTTGTGACCTAGGAGCTTGCATAAGCATCATGCCGCTTTCTATCTTTGTGCGGTTGAAATTAGCTCCATTAAAGAAGTCGACGGCGAAGTTTGCCTTAGCCGATAAAAGTGTGATCATGGTGATGAGAATAGCAGAAGATGTACTTGTGGCAATCAAGGACTTGGTCTTTTTGGTTGACTTTTACATCCTTGAAATGCCTCCAACAGAAAATAGAAGCTCATCTTCCGTTATACTTGGTAGACCCTTCCTTAAGACCTCTAAATTCAAGTTAGATGGCTTCACTGGCACATATTCCTTTGAGGTTGGAGATAAGACTATCAAGTTCAATTTGGAAGAAGCCATGAAGCATCCTCTCGAAGAGCATTCCGTTCTCCAATGTGATGTAATCGATGAAGTGGTAGCGGAAGTGCGAAAAGAAGACTACAACAAGTTGTGCTATCCTATTGTTGAAGAGGCGGATGATCAAGAGGATGAACAAGAGAAAGTTGTTGAGAATGAATTCCGTTAGTGGTTCACGAAATTGTGATCATCAATGGCGCCAACAACTTGGTACACACAATTGTAATCTCAACTTTTTGTCACAACTCCGCACAACTAACCAGCAAGTGCACTGGGTCATCCAAGTAATAAACCTTACGTGAGTAAGGGTCGATCCCATGGAGATTGTCTGCTTGAAGCAAGCTATGGTCATCTTGTAAATCTCAGTCAGGCGGATTCAAATTGTTATGGAGTTTAAGATAATTAAAATATGAATAAAACATAAAATAAAGATAGAGATACTTATGTAATTCATTGGTAGGAATTTCAGATAAGCGTATGGAGATGCTTTGTTCCTTCTGAACCTCTGCTTTCCTATTGCCTTCATCCAATCACTCATACTCCTTTCCATGGCAAGCTTTATGTTAGGCATCACCGTTGTCAATGACTACTTCCCGTCCTCTCAGTGAAAATGTTCCAAATGCGCTGTCACCGCACGGCTAATCATCTGTCGATTCTCGATCATGTTGGAGTAGGATCCATTGATCCTTTTGCGTCTGTCACTACGCCCAACACTCACGAGTTTGAAGCTCGTCATAGTCATTCCTTCCCAGATCCTACTCGGAATACCACAGACAAGGTTTAGACTTTCTAGATCTCAGGAATGGCCGCCAATAATTTTAGCCTATACCACGAAGGTTCTAATCTTAGATTAGAAACCCAAGAGATACCCATTCAAGCTTGATTGCATGTAGAACGGAAGTGGTTGTCAGGCACGCGTTCATAGGTGAGAATGGTGATGAGTGTCACGGATCATCACATTCATCAAGTTGAAGAATGAGTGTATATCTTAGAGAACAAGTAGGCGTGAATTGAATAGAAAAACAGTAGTACTTTGCATTAATTCATGAAGAACAGCAGAGCTCCACACCTTAATCTATGGTGTGTAGAAACTCCACCGTTGAGAATACATAAGTGAAAATAGTCTAAGCATGGTCGAATGGCCAGCCTCAAAGGTCTAAGGACCAAACGTCCAAAGATTTCTCTAAATACAATAGTAAAATGTCCTATTTGTAGAAAACTAGTAACCTAGGGTTTACAGAAATGAGTAAATGATGCATAATCCACTTCCGGGCCCACTTGGTGTGTGCTTGGGCTGAGTATTGAAGCTTTCACGTGTAGAGACTTTTCTTGGAGTTAAACGCCAGCTTTTGTGCCAGTTTGGGCGTTTAACTCCAGCTTTTATGCCAGTTCTGGCATTTTGAAACAAAGTATGGACTATTATATATTGCTGGAAAGCCCAAGATGTCTACTTTCCAACGCAATTGAGAGCGCGCCAATTGGGCTTCTGTAGCTCCAGAAAATCCACTTCGAGTGCAGGGAGGTCAGAATCCAACAGCATTTGCAGTCCTTTTTCAGCCCCTGAATCAGATTTTTGCTCAGGTCCCTCAATTTCAGCCAGAAAATACCTGAAATCATAGAAAAACACACAAAATCATAGTAAAGTCCAGAAATGTGATTTTTATTTAAAAACTAATAAAAACATAATAAAAACTAACTAAAACATACTAAAAACATACTAAAAATAATGCCAAAAAGCGTATAAATTATCCGCTCATCAGTGAGCCTGAAGACAAGGAACCTCAGCTTGAGGCAAAGAGTGAATTGAAACCTCTTCCATCTTATTTGAAATATGATTTCTTAGAGAACAACCAAAATTTTCCGGTCATTATTGCTAGTGAGCTTTCTAGTGAAGAAGAAGGGAAGCTCCTAGATGTTTTAAGAAAGCACAAGAAGGCAATTGGATGGAGCCTAACCGATATTGTGGGGATTAATCCTCGCAAGTGCATGCATCGTATATTTTTCTGAGAGGGAGCTCGGCCGGTTAGGCAACCGCAAAGAAGGCTCAACCCAACCATCTTCGATGTGGTAAAGAAGGAGGTCAGGCTACTTGATGCGGGTATCATAAACGCAATTTCTGACAGTGAATGGGTGAGCTCGGTCCAGGTTGTTCCCAAGAAATCAGGCATCACTGCGGTTAAAAAGGATGATGGTGAAGTGGTCACCAAGAGAGTACAAAATGCGTGGCAAGTGTGCATCGATTATAGAAGATTGAATGCCGCTACAAGGAAGGACCACTACCCATTGCCCTTTATCGATAAGATGTTGGACCGTTTGGCGGGTAAATCCCATTATTGTTTTCTTGATGGATTCACTGGTTACTTCCAAATTCACATTGCTCCTGAGGATCAGGAAAAGACCACATTCACTTGCCCTTTTGGCACCTTTGCCTACAAAAGGATGCCATTTGGACTGTGTAATGCACCTGCTACTTTTCAGCGGTGTATGACGAGTGTCTTTTCCGATCTAATGGAGAATTGTCTGGAAGTCTTTATGGATGACTTCAGTGTTTATGGAAATTCATTTGATTGTTGCTTAGAAAACTTGGCCAAGGTCTTAGCTAGATGTGTTGACACTAACCTTGTCTTGAATTTTGAGAAATGTCACTTTATGGTAAGACAAGGTATAGTGTTAGGACATGTAGTATCTCATGAAGGCATTTCTGTAGACCTGGCCAAGGTTGATGTTATCACAACTTTACCTCCCCCCTCATCTGTGAGGGAGGTCCGCTCGTTTTTGGGACATGCAGGATTCTATAGGCGCTTTATTAAAGATTTCAGCAATATTGCTTTGCCATTGTCGCGCCTACTCCAAAAAGATGTGGACTTTGAGTTTGACAGTGCATGTGTGAAAGCATTTGAAGAGCTAAGGAGAGTTCTTACCACGGCAGCGATTGTGCGAGGCCCCGACTGGACACTACCATTTGAGATAATGTGCGATGCGTCAAACCATACTGTAGGTGCCACGCTTGCACAACGCGAAGGTAAACTCCCTTATGTCATTGCTTACTCTTCTAAAATACTGGATGCATCACAATCCAACTATACCACTACGGAAAAGGAACTCCTAGCTATTGTTCATGCTTTAGATAAATTCAGATCTTATTTGCTAGGGTCCAAGATAGTGGTATACACGGATTATGCAGCTTTAAAGTACTTATTGACAAAGAATGAGTCAAAACCAAGACTCATACGTTGGATCTTACTTTTGCAAGAATTCAACATTGAGATTAGGGACTGGAGTGGGTCTCAAAACTTACTTACGGATCATTTAAGCCGCCTTGAGATTTAAAATTTGACCCATTTCCGATCGATGACTCATTCTCATTGGATAGTTTGCATGCTGTGTCAGATAGCTTTCCTTGGTTTGCTCCAATGGCGAACTACTTGGTTGCAAAACTCTTCCCTTCTAACTTTTCTAAACACAAAAGGGATAAGTTGAGGAGTGATTCCAAATACTATATTTGGGATGACCCTCACTTGTGGAAGAGGAGAGTGGATGAAGTAATTCGAAGATGTGTCCCAGAATCTGAAATCCAACCTATTCTTGAAGCTTGCCATTCGTCTGAATGTGGTGGCCATTTTGGCCCCCAAAGAACAGCTAAAAAGGTGTTGGATTGTGGATTCTTGTGGCCAACCTTATTCAAGGATGCTAACCGGTTCCGTGTGTCTTACCATCAGTGTCAGAAGTCGGGAAACACGTCCCAAAGGGATGAGATGCCTCAGCAACCTATGTTGTTCTGTGAGATATTTGATGTGTGGGGTATTGACTTTGTGGGACCATTTCCCAACTCAAGTGGGTATCTATATATTCTGTTAGCAGTTGACTACGTGTTAAAGTGGGTAGAAGAAATACCTACCCGCCTTGATGACGCCAATACCGTCATGTCTTTTATTAGAAATAACATTGTATGCCATTATGGGTTGCCACGAGCAATCGTGAGCGACCAAGGATCCCACTTTTGTAATAGAAAAGTAGAGGCACTGCTCAAGCGTTATGGAGTATCGCATACGGTTGCCACTGCTTATCACCCACAGACTAACGGACAAGCGAAAGTGTCCAACTGGGAGATTAAGAGAATCTTGGAGAAAGTGGTCAATCCACAAAGGAAGGATTGGAGCCTCTGGTTAGGAGATGCACTATGGGCGTATAGGACGGCCTACAAGACTCCGTTGGGGATGAGTCCCTTCCGGATCGTCTATGGTAAGGCATGTCACCTGCCAGTGGAGATTGAGCATAGAGCCTATTGGGCGGTAAAGTAGTGCAACATAGATTTAACCAAGGCGGGAGTGGCCAGAAAATTACAGCTAGAGGAGCTCGAGTGTTTGAGGAACGAAGCGTATGAGAATGTCCAGATTTACGAGGAAAAGACTAAGGCATTTCATGATCATCACATCCGGAAGAAGGACTTTCAAGAAGGTGATGAGGTTCTCCTCTACAACTCGAGGTTTCAATTCATGCCTGGCAAGCTCCGTTCTAGATGGGAAGGACCCTTCAAGGTGAAGGAGATAAAGCCCTATGGAGTGGTGGAATTGTTTGATCCCAAAAGTGAAGCAACTTTCAAGGTGAATGGACATAGAGTGAAGAAGTACCATGGCTACAAGCTCCCAAAAGAGCTAGAGGTGTTCCTATTAACGGATGCACCTGTAGGAGGAGAAGCTTGAGCGTCTGACCGTCCAACTTAAGGACGTTAAAGAAAAGTGCTTGGTGGGAGGCACCCCACCGTGGTAAGATCTTCCTTGTATATACCGTCTTGTTTTTAGCTCTAGATTTTTGTGTATTTTGTAACTTCTTGATGTTGTTGATTGCATAGGAATTCTAGTTTTGTTAATCTTGTTGGATAATTAGGAAGTTCATATAGATTTCATCATTTTGGTATGGATGAATTGTTGAAGTAAAGAGAATGCTATGCTTTGAATAAGTGCATGAATTTGAGTGTGTTCTCTTGACTAGTAGCTTAAACACCTGTCAAAAATGTGTTAGAATAGCTTTTTCTATGTTGTGTTTAAAAAAAAAGAAGCAAGGAAAAAGGGCATCCGCACACGAGCGCACTGTGCACGCGCGCGCCGATGGTGCATTTCCTACTCCTGGGCCTAAATCCCGAGAGTTATGCCCACTTTGTGCCCATTTCGTGCCAGGCACCCACGCGCCAGCATACATGCCGCCTGCGCGCCCCTTGCAAATTGACCATCGACGCGCAAGTGCACTATGTGCTCGTGCACCGATAGTGCAATATGAACTCTCTGGTACAAAAACCAGAGAGTTATGCCAAAGTTGTGCCTAGCCTGTGCCCGCACCGACGCGTCCGCGCACTACGCGTGTCCGCGCCGGTAGCCAATTCGATCAGGCACGCATCCGCGCACAGTGCGCGCCCGCGCGCCTGTGCTGCATGCCAACCCTGGTACAACTCACCCAAGACTTAGGCCTACTTTGTGCCAACCCTGTGCCAGGAGCCCAACTTACCTCGCGCGTACGCGCCTTGGACGCGTACGCGCCCCTCGCTCCACCCTCACCGACGCGCTAGCACACTGTGCGTGCGCGCGCCGGTCGCGCGAATTAGTTTTAAAAGATGGCGCGCCCTGTTCTGTCCTCCTCCCACCTTCCTTCTTGTTTGTTTCTTCTTCTTTCTCCATCTCCCTTCTTCTTTTCTTCTTCTTCCACAATCCACCACCGCCGTCTCCGGCTACTCACCGGTGACCACCACCACTTCCGGTGGCACTACATCTCTTCTATCTCTTTTTTACTTTCACAAAGAGAAAATTCTACCTTATTCTTTTACACTTCTCAAGGTTCTACTTCTTCCATATCTCATCTATTATTTTCTTTGCATAATCTCTTCTTCTAGTAGATTTTTCTTATTGATTTACTTACTTTCTCTTTTAGTCACATGATTATACTACTTGCTTTTTGTTTGTTTACTTTTCCTTTTTCTTGCTTTTCCATGGATGTTGAATTTTAGTTTTGAATTGCTTTAATAGTTCTTCTTGATTGTCTTTCTTTATCTTTGTCAGTAAGTGATGTGTGTGATGATTGTTCTTTTATTTTGGGCTTCTAATTGGTTGAGTATCTCATAATTGCTCATTGCTTAATAATTTCACGCCAAGTGTTCGAGGAAATGCACGAATGCCATTTTGGTTTACTTTAATCATGTATCTTCAAGTTGGTGCTTCCTCCTCACTCACTTGCTTTCTTCTAAATGCATTGAGTCCACGTTGCTTTATGCTTGCCAATTAGATACTCATTGAACATGACTTGCTCTTTGTTATGGATGCCTGAGATTATTCTTCTCATACCTTATTGCATGCTTTACTTCCTCTTGCATCCCATGCCAAGTGTTGTGACCCATGCCTCTATGATCATTTTGTGACACATTTCTTTTGGGCACTGATGAGCGGATGATTTATACGCTTTTTGACATTGTTTTTAGTATGTTTTTAGTATATTTTAGTTAGTTTTTATTATATTTTTATTATTTTTTATTAAAAAATCACATTTCTGGACTTTACTATGAGTTTGTGTGTTTTTCTATGATTTCAGGTATTTTCTGGCTGAAATTAAGGGACCTGAGCAAAAATCTAATTCAGAGGTTGAAAAAGGACTGCAGATGCTGTTGGATTCTGACCTCCCTGCACTCGAAGTGGATTTTCTGGAGCTACAAAAGCCCAATTGGCGCTCTCTCAATTGTGTTGGACAGTAGACATCCTGGGCTTTTCAGTAATATATAATAGTTCATACTTTGCTCGAGATTTAATGGCCCAAACTGGCGTTCTAAGTCAGCATAGAAATCCTGGCGTCAAAACGCCAGAACTGGCATAAAAGCTGGAGTTAAACGCTCAAACTGGCACAAAAGCTGGCGTTTAACTCCAAGAAAAGTCTCTACATGTGAAAGCTTAGCCCAAGCACACACCAAGTGGGCCCGGAAGTAGATTTCTGCATCATTTACTTATTTCTGTACCCCTAGGCTACTAGTTTTCTATAAATAGGACCTTTTGCTATTGTATTTTAATCTTTCAATCAATCTTTAGTCACGTTTTGATGATTGAACCCTCTTTGGGAGGCTGGCCATTCGGCCATGCCTAGACATTTTGTTCTTATGTATTTTCAACGGTGGAGTTTCTACACCCCATAGATTAAGGTGTGGAGCTCTGTTGTTCCTCATGAATTAATGCAAAGTACTATTATTTTTCTATTCAATTCAAGCATATTTCTTCTCTAAGATATACACACGTTCTTCAACCTGACGAATGTGATGATCCGTGACACTCATCATCATTCTCACCTATGAACGCGTGGCTGACAACCACTTCCGTTCTACTTGCAATTACTTGAGTGCGTATCTCTTAGCCTCCTGATTCATGACGCATGGTTACCTCGCCTGACAACCGAGCCTTCCATTCCATGAGATCAGAGTCTTCATGGTATAGGCGAGAATCAATTGGTAGCATTCTTGAGATCCGGAAAGTCTAAACCTTGTCTATGGTATTCCGAGTAGGATCTGGGATGGGATGACTGTGACGAGCTTCAAACTCGCGAGTGTTGGGCGTGTGACAGACGCAAAAGGATCAATGGATCCTATTCCAACATGATCGAGAACCAACAGCTGATTAGCCGTGCGGTGATAGCGCATTTGGATCATTTTCACTGAGAGGACGGGAGGTAGCCATTGACAACGGTGAAACCCAACATAAGCTTGCCATGGAAAAGAGTATGAATGATTGGAAGAAGGCAATAGGAAAGCAGAAGTTTAGGAGGAACAAAGCATCTTCATACGCTTATCTGAAATTCTCACCAATGAATTACATAAGTATCTCTATCCTATTTTATGTTTTATTCATCTTTTAATTATCAATTCTCCATAACCATTTGAATCTGCCTGACTGAGATTTACAAGATGACCATAGCTTGCTTCAAGCCGACAGTCTCCGTGGGATCGACCCTTACTCACGTAAGGTTTATTACTTGGACAACCCAGTACACTTGCTGGTTAGTTGTGCGGAGTTGTGACAAGTAGTTGAGATTACAATTGTGCGTACCAAGTTGTTGACGCCATTGATGATCACAATTTCGTGCACCAAGTTTTTGGCGCCGTTGCCGGGGATTGTTCGAGTTTGGACAACTGACGGTTCATCTTGTTGCTCAGATTAGGTAATTTTATTTTATGTTTAAGCTTTTTACTTTTTATTTTTCGAAAAATTTCAAAGAAAATAATATTTCTATTCTGTTCTTTAGAGTTTTTAAGAATGAATTCTAGAGTTTCATGATGATTTGTTGAAGTCTGACTGGTTGTGAAACCATGTGTAAACTTTTGGACCAAGGTTTCAACTTATCATCACAAGAGCTTGTTGATTTCTATCAATTTTACTGTTGAAAGTAATGATCTGCTAAAGCTTGGCTGGCCATTGGCCATGTCTAGTGTTTTGGACCGAAGCTTTCACTGAAAGCTTGGCTGGCTAGTAAGCCATGTCTAATTCCTGGACCGGAGTTTTAGACTAACATTGCATGATTCCTGGAGTTCTCATTAAAAATTTTGAATCTCTTTATTATCTTTCCCATATAATTTTCGAAAAATCACAAAAAAATTTATAAAATCTTAAAATAAAAAATATTTTATGTTTCATGTTTGAGTCTAGTGTCTAATTTTAAGTTTGGTGTCCTGCTTATTTTTAATTTTCTTGCATTTTTCGAATACATGTATTATGTTCTCCATTAATCTTCAAGTTATTCTTGATGATTCCCTTGCTCTGATCCTTAAATTCTCTTGTTTTGAGTGTTTAGTTGTTTCTCATATGCATTCTCAATTTGTTAGTGTTTCTAATATGAAAATTTTTAAGTTTGGTGTCTTGCATGCATTGTTTGTTTGATCTTAGTTTTCATGATTAGTTGCATTTTGATTATTTCTCATCAACAAAAATTCAAAAAAATTTTTCAAAACCATGTCTTTTCAAGTCAATAATACAGAGAATTGAAGATTCAGAACATTCAAGAGAGGAATTAAACAGAAAAAGCTGGGCGTTCAAAACGCCCAGTGAGGAAGGAAAATTGCCGTTTAAACGCTAGCCAGGGTACTTGGCTGGGCATTAAACGCCCAAAAAGGTAGTATTTTGGGCGTTAAACGCTAGAATGGATACCATTCTGGGCGTTTAACGCCAGGATGGCATAAGAGGGAAGATTTTGTTTTCAATTCAAATCTCTTTCAAATTTTCATAATTTTTCAAAATCAAATCTTTTTCAAATCATATCTTTTCAATCATATCTTTTCAAAATCAATTTCTTTCCATTTTCTATTTTTTACTATTTACGAAAATCCTTGCTACAATTAATGATTTAATTCAAAATTTTCAAGTTGTTACTTGCCTATTAAGAAAGGATCAAATTTTAAATTCTAGAATCATATCTTTTAATTTCTTGTTAGTCAAGTAAACAACTTTAATTTTAAAATTTTCTTTTTTAATTTAATTCTCAATCATATCTTCTCAATCACATCTTTTTCAAAATAATTTTCAATCATATCTTTTTGATTTCTAATTTCAAAATCTTTTTCAAAAATCACTTAACTACTTTCTCAATTCTAATTTTCGAAAATCATCAATCAATTTTTCAAAATTTCTTTTAATTATTTCAAAATTATTTTAATTTATTTTTCGAGAATTCTTCCCTTCTTCTCACATCCTTCTATTTAAGGACTAACACTCCTCCACTATCAGCAATTCGGACTCTATCTTGATAAGTTCGAATTCTCTCCTCTCTACCTCCTCCTTCCATTCATCTTTTCCTCTGACACCTCAAGGAATCTCTATACTGTGATATAGAGGATTCCATACTTTCTTATTCTACTCTCTTTCATATGAGCAGGAGCAAGGACAAAGGCATTCTTGTTGAAGCTGATTCTGAACCTGAAAGGACCTTGAAGAGAAAGCTAAGAGAAGCTAAAGCACAACTCTCTGTAGAGGACTGATGAGCGGATATTTTATACGCTTTTTGGGGATAATTTCATATAGTTTAGAGTATGTTTTAGTTAGTTTTTAGTCTATTCCTAGTAGTTTTTAGGAAAAATTCATATTTCTGGACTTTACTATGAGTTGTGTGTTTTTCTGTAATTTCAGGTATTTTTCTGGCTGAAATTGAAGGAGCTGAGCAAAAATCTGATTTAGGCTGAAAAAGGACTGCTGATGCTGTTGGATTCTGACCTCCCTGCACTCAAAGTGGATTTTCTGGGGCTACAGAACTCGAAATGGCGCGCTTCCAATTGCGTTGGAAAGTAGACATCCAGAGCTTTCCAGCAATATATAATAGTCCATACTTTGCACAAGGATAGACGACGTAAACTGGCGTTCAACGCCAGCTCTCTGCCCAATTCTGGCGTCCAGCGCCAGAAAAGGATAAAAAACTGGAGTTGAACGCCCAAACTGGCATATAATTGACTTCCTGACTAAGATTTACAAGATAATCATAGATTGCTTCAAACCAACAATCTCTGTGGGATTCGACCCTTACTCACGTAAGGTATTACTTGGACGACCCAGTGCACTTGCTGGTCATCTGTGCGAAATTGTAAGAGAGTAATCTGTGCAAAATTGTAAGAGAGTAACAATTTTGTGCACCAAGTAACAATTTTGTGCACCAAGATTTTGGTGCCGTTGCCGGGGATTGTTCGTGTTTGAACAACTGACGGATTATTTTGTTGCTTAGATTAGGAAAAATTTTCTCTTTTTTTTTTTTGGTTTAGAGTCTTTTATTATTTATCCCTTGTTAAAACACTTTAAATTTATAGCTCAGTTAATTAGAACATGGTGTTTATGTTCATGGTAATTGGCTATCATATTTTTCAAAACCTTTTTCAAAAATAATTTTTTTTATTAAATCCTGTGCCAAACTTTAAGTTTGGTGTTTTCAAAAATAATCTTTCTTAAAATTTCTTTTAAAGGTCCCATAACTCATTTGGCTAGAACATTAATTTGATTGGGTTAGAATCTTTTATACTCTTTTCAAAACCTTCTTTTTTTCAAAAATATTTTTTCTATTAAATCTTGTGCCAAACTTTAAGTTTGGTGTTTTCTTGTTGATTCCCCTTTGATTTTCGAAAATTTTGGTTTGGTTTTCTAAAAATTTTAAGTTTGGTGTTCTTCCTTCATGTTCTTGTGTTCTTGTGAGTCTTCAAAGTGTTCTTGAGTTTTCCTTGTATCTTGATCTTAAAATTTTTTAAGTTTGGTGTTCCTGGGTGTTTTCCCTCCAAATTTTTCGAAAACAAGGAGCATTAGATCTAAAAATTTTAAATCTTGTACTATCTTATTGTTTTTCTCTCTCCTCACTAAATTCAAAAATATCTTTTCAAAATATCTCTTCTAACTTCCTAACTTCTTATCTTTTCAAATTTGTTCCAACTAACTAACTAACTTTTTGTCTGTTTCTTAACTTTTTCAAAACTACCTAACTAACTCTCTCTCTCTAATTTTCGAAAATATCTTCCCTCTTTTTTCAAAAATTTCGTTTTTTTTAACTAATTATTTTTAATTTTTTTTTACGAAAAAAAAAAAATTTCAAAATTCAAATTCTTTTTAGTTATTTTATTTTAGTTAAGTATTTACTTCTTATAAAATAAAATAAATAAAAAGATAAATCAGTCCAAGTTATATCCATATATCCATCATGGACATAAGTGGAAATGAACAGTCCAAGTAAGAGCCCAGGGAAAAATAATTCTGGCACTAAAACGCCAGAAAATGGGTGGAAGGCTGGCGCTGAATGCCCAGACCATGCCCAAAACTGGCGTTCAGCGCCAGAAACAAGGCAAGATTGGCGTTCAACACCAGAAATGCTGCAGAATCCAGCATTGAATGCCCAAAATGGGCACATTTCTGGCGTTCAGGCGCTAGGAACAGACAGTGAGTTGGCGTCTAACGTCACTCCAGCTTCTAACTCTGGTACGCAATTGCCAGAGAGGGATCAGACACACATAAGTGCTGATAACAACCCCTCTAAAAAGGCTTCTTTAACCACTAAGGTTGAGGAATATAAAGCCAAGATACCTTATCCTCAAAAACTCCGGAAAGAGGAGCAGGATAAGCAATTTGCTCGCTTGGCAGATTATCTAAGGACTCTTGAAATAAAGATTCCATTTGTAGAGGCACTTGAGCAAATACCTTCTTATGCCAAGTTCATGAAAGAGATCTTGAGTCATAAAAAGGAGTGGAGAGAAACAGAAAGAGTTCTCCTCACTGAAGAATGCAGTGCAGTCATTCTGAAAAGCTTTCCTGAAAAGCTTAAAGACCCTTTGTTTATTCGCAATTCAACTGATAAATATAATTGACTTCCTGACTAAGATTTACAAGATAATCATAGATTGCTTCAAACCAACAATCTCTGTGGGATTCGACCCTTACTCACGTAAGGTATTACTTGGACGACCCAGTGCACTTGCTGGTCATCTGTGCGAAATTGTAAGAGAGTAATGTGTGCAAAATTGTAAGAGAGTAACAATTTTGTGCACCAAGTAACAATTTTGTGCACCAAGGACCAAACAGAAATTTTCAAACAAGAAGAAGCCATGGCAGCCGAAAATAACAACAATGCCAACAATGCAAGGAAGGTGCTTGGTGACTTTACTGCACATACTCCCGACTTCTATGGGAGAAGCATCTCAATCCCTGCCATTGGAGCAAACAACTTTGAGCTTAAGCCTCAATTATTTCTCTAATGCAACAGAATTGCAAGTTTTACGGACTTCCATTGGAAGATCCTCATCAGTTCTTGGCTGAATTCTTGCAAATCTATGACACTGTCAAGACCAATGGGGTTGATCCCGAGGTCTACAGGCTTATGCTTTTTCCCTTTGCTGTAAGAGACAGAGCTAGAATATAGTTAGATTCACAACCTAAGGAAAGCCTGAACTCTTGAAAAAAGCTGGTCAATGCTTTTCTGGCCAAATTCTTTCCACCTCAAAAATTGAGTAAGCTAAGAGTGGAGGTCCAGACCTTCAGACAGAAGGAATGTGAATCCCTCTATGAAGCTTGGGAAAGATACAAGCAATTGATCAGAAGGTGTCCTTCTGACATGCTTTCTGAATGGAGCATCATAGGTATCTTCTATGATGGTCTGTCTGAACTGTCTA
This sequence comes from Arachis ipaensis, assembly GCF_000816755.2. Taxonomy (NCBI): domain Eukaryota; kingdom Viridiplantae; phylum Streptophyta; class Magnoliopsida; order Fabales; family Fabaceae; genus Arachis; species Arachis ipaensis. The sequence goes on from NC_029785.2 coordinate 95,799,155, forward strand.
AGATGTCATTGGACAGCTCTGCTGGAGGATCTCTTCATCTAAAGAAGACGCCTACAGAAGCTCAAGAACTCATTGAGATGGTTGCAAATAACCAATTCATGTACACTTCTGAAAGGAACCCTGTGAATAATGGGACAAGTCAGAAGAAAGGAATTCTTGAGATTGATACTCTGAATGCCATATTGGCTCAGAACAAAATATTGACTCAGCAAGTCAATATGATTTCTCAGAGTCTGTCTGGAATGCAAGCAGCTACAAGCAGTACCAAAGAAGCTTCATCTGAAGAAGAAGCTTACGATCTTGAGAATCCAGCAATAGAAGAGGTGAATTACATGGGAAAATCCTATGGAAACACCTTTAATCCTTCATGGAGAAATCACCCGAATCTCTCATGGAAGGACCAACAGAGGCCTCAACAAGGCTTCAACAATAGTAATGGTGGAAGAAATAGGTTTAGCAATAGCAAACCTTTTCCATCATCTTCTCAGCAACAGACAGAGAATTCTAAGCAGAGCCACTCTAACTTAGCAACCATATTCTCTGATCTAATTAAAACCACTCAAAGTTTCATGACTGAAACAAGGTCCTCCATTAGAAATTTGGAGGGACAAGTGGGTCAGTTGAGTAAGAAAGTTACTGAACTCCCTCCTAGTACTCTCCCAAGCAATACAGAAGAGAATCTAGAAAGAGAGTGCAAGGCCATCAACATAACCCACATGGCCAAACCTGGAGAGGAGGAAGAGGCAGTGATTTCCACTGAGGAAGACCTTAATGGACGTCCACTGGCCTCTAAGGAGTTCCCTAATGAGGAACCATGGAAATCTGAGGCTCACAGTAAGACCATAGAGATTCCATTGAATTTACTTCTGGCATTCATGAGCTTTGATGAGTATTCTTCCTCTGAAGAGGATGAAGATGTTACTGAAGAGCAAGTTGCTAAGTACCTTGGAGCAATCATGATGCTGAATGCCAAGTTATTTGGTAATGAGACTTGGGAGGATGAACCCTTTTGCTCACCAAAGAACTGGATGACTTGACTAGATAGAGATTACCTCAAAAGAGACAGGATCCTGGAAAGTTCTCAATACCTTGTACCATAGGCAGCATGACCTTTGAGAAGGCTCTGTGTGACCTAGGGTCAAGCATAAACCTCATGCCTCTCTCTGTAATGGAGAAGCTAGGGATCCTTGAGGTACAAGCTGCAAGAATCTCACTAGAGATGGCAGACAATTCAAGGAAACAGGCTTATGGACTTGTAGAGGATGTCTTGGTAAAGGTTCAAGGCCACTACATCCCTGCTAATTTCATAATCCTAGACACTAGGAAGTGTATGGATGAATCCATCATCCTTGGCAGACCCTTCCTAGCCACAGCAAAAGCTGTGATTGATGTTGACAGAGGAGAATTAGTCCTTCAAGTGAATGAGGACTCCCTTGTGTTTAAAGCTCAAGGATCTCCTTCTGTAACCATGGATAGGAAGCATGAAAAGCTTCTCTCAATGCAGAGTCAAATAGAGCCCCCACATTCAAACTCTAAGTTTGGTGTTGGGAGGTCATCATCATGCTCTGAGTATTTGTGAGGCTCTATGAGAACCCACTGTCAAGCTATTGACATTAAAGAAGCGCTTGTTGGGAGGCAACCCAATTTTATTTAATCATATCTATTTATTTTCTATTGTTATTTTATGTTTTCTGTAGGTTGATGATCATGTGAAGTCACAAAAACAACTGAAAAAGCAAAAACAAAATGAAAAAAGTATTAAAAACAGCACACCTTGGAGGAGAAGCTTGCTGGCGTTTAAACGCCAGTAAGGGTAGCAGAATGGGCGTTAAACCCCCAGTCTGGCACCATTCTGGGCGTTTAACACCAGAAATGGGCACAGAGCTGGCGTTAAATGCCAGAAATGAGCAACAACCTGGCGTTTAATGCCAGGATTGGCAAGCAAGGGGTGTTTACACGCCAATATGGTGCAGGGATGAGAAATCCTTGACACCTCAGGATCTGTAGACCCCACAGGATCCCCACCTACCTCATCTCTCTCTCTCTCTTCTTCACACCTTCCCATAACACCCTTCCCCAAATACCCTTCACCAATCACCTCAATACCTCTTCCCCAAATGCCCCTCACCTATCAAATCCTACCCTCTTCTCCATAATCTCTTCACCAATCCACATCCATCCATCATAAAACCCCACCTACCTCACCATTCAAATTCAAACCACTTTCCCTTTCAAACCCACCCATACATGGCCGAACCCTACCCCTCTCTTCACTCCTATATAAACCCATCTTCACTCTTTCATTTTCACACATCATAAACACTCCTTCTCCCCCTTGGCCGAACCACTAAGCACCCTCCATCTCCTCTAATTCTTCTTTTTCTACTCTTTTCTTTCTTCTTTTGCTCGAGGATGAGCAAACCTTCTAAGTTTGGTGTGGTAAAAGCTAAAGCTTTTTGTTTTTCCATAACCATTTATGGCACCTAAGGCTGGAGAAACCTCTAGAAAGAGGAAAGGGAAGGCAAAAGCTTCCGCCTCTGAGTCATGGAAGATGGAGAGATTCATCTCAAGGGTGCATCAAGACCACTTCTATGAAGTTGTGGCCAAAAAGAAAGTGATCCCCGAGGTCCCTTTCAAGCTCAAAAGGAGTGAATGTTCGGAGATCCGACATAAGATTCAAAGAAGAGGTTGGGAAGTTCTCACCAACCCCATTCAACAAGTCGGAATATTAATGGTTCAAGAGTTCTATACAAACGCATGGATCACTAAGAACCATGATCAAAGTATGAACCCGAATCCAAATAATTGGCTTACAATGGTTCGGGGGAAATGCTTAGATTTTAGTCCGAAAAACATAAGGTTAGCATTCAACTTGCCCATGATGCAAGGAGATGCACGCCCCTACACTAGAAGGGTCAACTTTGATCAAAGGTTGGACCAAGTCCTCATAGACATTTGTGAATAGGGCGTTCAGTGGAAGAGAGGTTCAAGAGGGAAGCCGGTCCAACTAAGAAGGCATGACCTCAAGCCTGTGGCTAGGGGATGGTTGGAGTTCATCCAACGCTCAATCATTCCTACTAGCAACCGGTCTGAAGTTACTATAGACCGGGCTATCATGATCCATAGCATCATGGTTGGAGAGGAAGTAGAAGTTCATGAGGTTATATCCCTAGAACTCTATAAGGTGGCTGACAAGTCCTCCACTTTGGCAAGGTTAGCCTTCCCTCATCTCATTTGTCACCTCTGCAATTCAGCTGGAATTGACATAGAAGGAGATATCCTCATTGATGAGGACAAGCCCATCACTAAGAAAAAGATGGAGCAAACAAGAGATCCCACTCATGGGCAAGAGCATGAGGAAATGCCTCATCATGAAATTCCTGAGATACCTCAAGGGATGCATTTTTCTCCACAAAATTATTGAGAGCAAATCAACACATCCCTAGGAGAATTAAGTTCCAACATGGGACAACTAAGGGTGGAGCACCAAGAGCATTCCATCCTCCTCCATGAAATTAGAGAAGACCAAAGAGTCATGAGGGAGGAGCAACAAAGGCAAGGAAGAGACATTGAGGAGCTGAAACACTCTATAAGATCTTCAAGAGGAAGAACAAGCCGCCATCACTAAGGTGGACCCGTTCTTTAATCTCCTTGTTCTTATTTTTCTATTTTTCAAAATTTGTGCTTTATGTTATATCTATGTTTGTGTCTTTATTATATGATCACTAGTGTCTATGCCTTAAAGCTATGAATGTCCTATGAATCCATCACCTTTCTTAAATAAAAAGTGTTTTTAATTGCAAAAAGAAAAAGAAGTACATAAATTTCGAATTTTAAAACAGATTAATTATTTTGATGTGGTGGCAATACTTTTTGTTTTTCTAAATGAATGCTTGAACAATGCATATTTTTGAATTTGTTGTTTATGAATGTTAAAATTGTTGGCTCTTGAAAGAATAATGAAAAAGGAGAAATGTTATTGATGATCTGAAAAATCATAAAATTGATTCTTGAAGCAAGAAAAAGCAATGAAAAGCTTGCAGAAAAAAAAAAAGAAGAAGAAAAGAAAAAGAAAGAAAAAGAAAAAAGCAAGCAGAAAAAGCCAATAACACATTAAACCAAAAGGCAAGGGTAATAAAAAGGATCCAAGGCTTTGAGCATCAGTGGATAGGAGGGCCTACAGGAATAAAATCCTGGCCTAAGCGGCTAAACCAAGCTGTCCCTAACCATGTGCTTGTGGCGTGAAGGTGTCAAGTGAAAACTTGAGACTGAGTGGTTAAAGCCATAGTCTAAAGCAAAAAGAGTGTGCTTAAGAGCTCTGGACATCTCTAATTGGGGACTCTAGCAAAGTTGAGTCACAATCTGAAAAGGTTCACCCAGTTATGTGTCTGTGGTATTTATGTATCCGGTGGTAATACTGGAAAAAAATGCTTAGGGTCATGGCCAAGACTCATAAAGTAACTGTGTTCAAGAATCAACATACTGAACTAGGAGAATCAATAACACTATCTGAATTCTAAGTTCCTATAGATGCCAATCATTCTAAACTTCAAAGGATAAAGTGAGATGCCAAAACTGTTCAGAAGCAAAAAGCTAATAACCCCGCTCATCTAATTAATACTGATCTTCATAGATGTTTTTGGAATTCATTGTATATCCTCTTCTTTTTATCCTATTTGATTTTCAGTTGCTTGGGGACAAGAAACAATTTAAGTTTGGTATTGTGATGAGCGGATAATTTATACACTTTTTGGCATTGTTTTTAGTATGTTTTTAGTATATTTTAGTTAGTTTTTATTATGTTTTTATTAGTTTTTATTCAAAAATCACATTTCTGGACTTTACTATGAGTTTGTGTATTTTTCTGTGATTTCAGGTATTTTCTGGCTGAAATTGAGGGACCTGAGCAAAAATCTGATTCAGAGGCTGAAAAAGGACTGCAGATGCTATTGGATTCTGACCTCCCTGTACTCGAAGTGGATTTTCTGGAGCTACAGAAGCCCAATTGGCGTGCTCTTAATTGCGTTGGAAAGTAGACATCCTGGAATTTCCAGAAATATATAATAGTCCATACTTTTCCCGAGATTTGATGGCCCAAACCGGCGTTCTAAGTCAGTATAGAAATCTTGGCGTAAAAACGCCATAACTGGCATAAAAGCTGGAGTTAAACGCCCAAACTGGCACAAAAGCTGACGTTTAACTCCAAGAAAAGTCTCTACATGTGAAAGCTTCAATGCTCAGCCCAAGCACACACCAAGTGGGCCTGGAAGTGAATTTCTGCATCATTTACTTATTTCTGTAACCCTAGGCTACTAGTTTTCTATAAATAGGACCTTTTGCTATTGTATTTTAATCTTTCAATCAATCTTTAATCATGTTTTGATGATTGAACCTTCTTTGGGAGGATGGCCATTCGGCCATGCCTAGACCTTTTGTTATTATGTATTTTCAACGGTGGAGTTTCTATACCCCATAGATTAAGGTGTGGAGCTCTGCTCTTCCTCATGAAGTAATGCAAAGTACTATTGTTTTTCTATTCAATTCAAGCCTATTTCTTCTCTAAGATATACACTCATTCTTCAACCTAATCTGTGATACTCATCATCATTCTCACCTATGAATGTGTGCCTGACAACCACTTCCGTTCTACTTGCAATAGCCTGAGTGCCTATCTCTTAGCCTCCTGATTCATGACGCATGGTTGCCTCGCCTGACAACCGAGCCTTCCATTCCATGAGATCAGAGTCTTCGTGGTATAGGCGAGAATCAATTGGTAGCATTCTTGAGATCTGGAAAGTCTAAACCTTGTCTGTGGTATTCCGAGTAGGATCTGGGAAGGGATGACTGTGACGAGCTTCAAACTCACGAGTGTTGGGCGTATGACAGACGCAAAAGGATCAATTGATCCTATTCCAACATGATCGAGAACCAACAGCTGATTAGCCGTGTGGTGACAGCACATTTGGACCATTTTCACTGAGAGAACAGGAGGTAGCCATTGACAACGTTGAAACCCAACAAAAGCTTGCCATGGAAAGGAGTATGAATGATTGGAAGAAGGCAATAGGAAAGCAGAAGTTTAGGAGGAACAAAGCATCCTCATACGCTTATTTGAAATTCTCACCAATGAATTACATAAGTATCTCTATCCTATTTTATGTTTTATTCATCTTTTAATTATCAATTCTCCATAACCATTTGAATCTGCCTGACTGAGATTTACAAGATGACCATAGCTTGCTTCAAGCCGACAATCTCCGTGAAAACCGGCAAAGGATTCTTCAAGATTCCCCAACTGCTTTTGTGAACTTGTGTTCCCAGCCATGGTTGAGAGGAACTATCATGCCGAGCATCTACTCGCTCTGCCGGACAAGGTTGCTCCTTGTATTTTTCCCTGCATTGAACGGCGAGGATGGGATTTTCTTCTAAGAAAACCACAGGAGGTCAACCTCTCACGGGTGGTAGAATTCTACACTAACTACCAACTTCCCTCTCTTCAATTGGTATACATGTGCTGGAAGCAAGTCCCAGTTTCAGAAGAGGCTATTCAGCAAGTGCTTAATGGCTTACCGGTACCAAGTGACATGGATGGCTACCAAGAAGTCTTACGTCAGCGAGAAAAGTTTGGATTTGATTGGGACTCGGTCCTCTAAGTCATTGCTGAACCAGAGGCATTTTTGACCCATGGTCGACTCTGGATGAGGCCCAAGTGCATTGACGCACGTTTTCTCACTGTAGAAGCTAGAGCTTGGGCCTAGATTCTATCCTACTATGTGCTACCTAGCACCCACAAGTCGTCCTTCACGGCGGATCTCGCCTTGCTTGTTTGGTGTGTTCTCACGGAGAGACCGGTGAACATTCTGCTTCTTGTCAAGCTAGCGATGGGTCAAGTCCAGGCCCGGGACAATTTGCTATTTCTAGCATTGGTATCTGATTTAGTTACTGCTGTGGGTGTTCCTTGGGAAGACTTGGACACGAAGGCTATAATTCCGGCTAAGGGCGATGTGGTCCCAAGTGGAAAATACTTACATCTTCCTATGAACAACCGAAGCCTTGACATAGCCCTTCCATCTACTATTCCTTCCACCTCATCGTCACCACCACGGCAAAGATCCACCATCAAAGGATAGAAGATCTACACCGGAAGATTGATAGATATGAGCGGCGCAACCAACGCCGATACACTTACATCAAGAAGCTTCTGCGTTGTGTTACCCCTAGCATGGAGGAACCCGAAATATTCACATCCACCTCAAACCCAAGTGATGGGAGCTCTGATGAAGGGGATAGTGAAGGTTCCGGTCCCGACTGTCCCTTGCACATTGTTGGTAGCACGGAAGACCGTGCTAAATTCTAAGTGTGTGGAGGTCGTTCGACCGATCTCCATGGGTAATAATCTCTTCCTTTCAACACCCATGGATTCATCTTTTGCTTAGTAGTTAGTGCATTGAATGTGTAGTTAGTCTTGCTTGTAAATACTCCTTGCATGATAGTTAGTCTTTATAGAGTTGCTTTGCCAAAATAATGAGTTCTTCCCCAAGAAACTGTGTTTTGGGGTACCCTACCAATTTTGAAAAATTTTTGCAGTATACTTGCTTCAAGAATGTATTTTAGAACATAGTGATTGAGCTAAGAGCACAAGCATGTAAGTTTTGAGCCTATTGTGTGGTTATATCTTCTAACCATTAATTTCCATTCTTGTGTGCATTATTCTCTCTCTATGATTGTAATCCTTGCTTTGTCTGATTCTATATGTCCATTACTTTATGTATGAATGTATTTACATGATTGAGGCCATCATTTCAATAGTCACTTCTCCCAAACAGCCTTAACCCTTTTATCTACCATTGCTAACTAATTTTGAGCCTATGATAAACCCTCTTTGTTCTTAAAAAGAGCACATCAACAACCCTAAGCAAAAAACAATGAATGTCCCAGGATTTGGATCCTTGATTAGTTTAGATAAGTGAAGGTGTGTATCATTCAAATGGGAGGGTGCACTTGGGAATTTGGGTAGATGTAAAGAGGTATATTGTAGTTGTAATTGAAAATTCTAGGATTTGGGAACATACTGATAAATGATAATTTTGTGGTTTATCTTGTGCTTAATTTGGGGGATTTTATCACCTTTTTCCATATTTATTCAATGAAATAGCATGGTTTTGCAATTCTCCATTGATTTGTGCTTAAATGTGAAAACATGCTTTTTAGGCCCTAAAATTGGTGATTTTAATTCACTTTAATTCCATTCAATGCATTAATATGTTTGTTGAGTGATTTTAGGATCATAAGGCAAGTATTGGATGGAAGAAGTGAGGAGAAAAGCATGCAAAGTGGGAGAACTCATGAAGAAATGAAGGAACCGTAAAGCTGTCAAGCCGACCTCTTTGCACTCAATTGACAATAACTTGAGCTACAGAGGTCCCAATGAGGCCGTTCTAGTTGCGTTGGAAAGCTAACATTCGGGGCTTCGAAATGATATAAAATTTGCTATATGTTGCTTCGCGTTTAGGGGCGCGCACATGCCATGTACGCGTGCGCGCCGATGGAGCACGTGGTTCATTAAAGAGAAATCGTGGCCAGCGATTTTGCAGCCCATTTTCGGCTCAATCTAACTCATTTCTGATGCTATTGAACCCAAGGATTGAGGGAGGAATGAACCAATTAGTCATAGTTTAGTTTTCATCATGTTTTAGGGTAGAATTCTAGAGAGAGAGGCTCTCTCCTCTCTCTAGATTTATGATAGCAATTAGGGTAAAGTTAGGTTAATCACTCTCAAATTCATCTTTCAATTCTTGTTTTGATTTCAATTCTCTTTACATTTTAGTGTTCTATTGTCTTTGATCTTGTAGTTTCTCTTGTTAATTTCTTATTTTTCTCTCTCTTATGTTGATGAACAATTGTTGGATCTTAATTTTCTTTAATGCAAATTTATGTTTCCATGTTCTTTTATGTTGATCTTGCTTGCTATTATTGATTTCTTGCTTATGATAGTTATGAGTTTCCTTTTATTCTTGAATTTTATGATGTTTACTTTTCTTGCATTCTAGGTGTTTGATAAAATGTTTTCTCTAGTTTTTGAGTAGTTTCCTTCACTCTTGGCCTAGGTTAAGGGAATTGGGTGACCTTGAGTCATTGGGTCTCAACGATTTGGTGATTTGAGAATCCTTGGTGATCAATTTGATACTTATTGACACCAACCCACTACTAATCTAATTAGTAGATAGGTTGGGACTTATGGGTTGATGTGATCAAGCCTATTTGACGTACCTCAAGCTTAGGAGTAGATATTACATACTTAAAGCTTTTGGAGGTAGACTTAATAGGTTGGCCTCTCATAATTATCAATGTTATGGTTTGTTGACAAGGATGGTGATCTCAATTACCTATGTCTAGCCAAGAGTACTTTTCTTTTATTTTATTAGTTCTTGCCATTTTACTTTCTTATCACTTAATTTTTCTTGCCATTTACTTTTCTTGCAAAAATATAAAACCCCATTGCATCTTCATAGCCAATAATTGAGCATTTCATTGCAATTCCTTGTGAGACGACCCAGAGTTCAAATACTTCGGTTAATTTTTATTTGGGGTTTGTTACATGTGACAACCAAATTAAATTTGATTTGAGGATTGACTATTGCTTTGGACTATACTAACAACGGAATTATTTTGTGGAATTCCGAACCGTTAAAATCCTTGTATCAAATTAATGGCGCCGTTGCCGGGGAGTTGCAATGGTGTTACATTATTGGATATTGTGAATATTGTGAATATGTTTGCCTTTTACTTATTTGTTAGTTTTTGTTAGCTTTAGGACTTTGTTGCTTATTTTTGCTAGCTTTTGTTTTTACTTGCTATTATGAATTCTCACCACTTTGGCAATGAGTTTGGTTCAAATTATGTTGTAGGAAATGGGAGCTACAATGAGGATGTGCATCAAGGATGGAACAATCAAAGATGGGAGGAGCCTCAAGGGATTGATCAACCTTCTTGGCAACAACCTCCTCCGGTTTCTTATGGGTATAATTCTAATCCTAATGCATATCAATCTAATGGATGTGGTGACCCTTATTGTGATTGTCAACAACCACCACCACATGCCTATGAACCACCCCCTCAACATGACTTTGAACCACCTTACTCACAAGCTCCCTACCACCAAACACCTCATTATGACCCCAACCCATATCCACCATACCAACCACCTTGTGAACCATGTGAACCATATGAAGAACCACCCCAATTCCACCACCAATACCCTCAAGAACCACCACCTCCATATTATCACCAAGATGAATCACCTCCCATGTATGATAACTTTCAACCACATAATGAATTTCCCTTTCCACCACAACCCTCCAAGGAAGAACACCCATATCCATCCATCCAAGAGCCAATGGATCATCTCAAGAAATAATGGATTGGCTTCAAGCAATAATCCGTCAAAAGGAGCAAGAGGAAGCCTAAAACAGTTATGAAGCTATCGAGGCTAACCTTGCAAAAATTAAAGCCAACTTGGACTCATGGGACTCATGCAATGAGAATTCATATTGTGTGAAATTCTATACCGACACGACAATTCTCTTTAAATCACATACTCATGTATTGAATGATTGAACCATATGCATTGAAACTTTTATACATGAAACCCCAAGAAAAAAAGGGGACAAAAAAAAAAGAGAGCAATGAAAGGGGACAAAAATGCCCTAAGACAAAGTACTAATAACAATGCATATGGGATGTGAATTGAAAAGAATGCATGAGTATGCAAAAAGTGAAGCTCATGGGTAGCTAGGTATTGTATTGTTGTTGTATAGGTTGTTCTATATGTCTAGTGGGATCTTAGGTTAATCAATGACTCAAATTTTAAGCTCACTTGACCATATACATCCTTACCTTCACCCTAGCCCCATTACAACCCATGAATAAGACCTCATGATACTTGTAAACATGTATTAAGTAATTGTTAATTGTTAGATGAAAGACAAATCTTGGAAAGCATGATTAGGAGAGGATTGAGTCACGAACCCTATACACTCGAGCGAATAGAGTGGATACACTTCCGGTGAGGGTTTGATGCTCAACTCCTTGTTCCCGGCATTCACAAGCGTTCATCTAGCAAGATAATATGCACTTCATAGTAATATTCAAATTGGTAGGATTCGTGAACTACATATTATTTCTACCCCGTATGCTCATATGTGTTCTTGGAGGATAGATTTACCCTTGACCAAGTAGATAGATGATTTTACATTAGTTGCATGCATTCACTTAGAAAATTTGCATTTCATAAACCCTTTCTTACCATGATCTTTGGTCTTTTTATTTTAAGCATGAGGACATGCTTGGTTTAAGTGTGGGGAGATTTGATAAACCCCAATTTTGTGATTTATATTGTATAGAATTTGGGGGTTTTATCAATATTTCTCACACTTATTCACAAGAATTGCATGGTTTTGTGTTTTCTTCCTAATTTTGCTTCATGATGAAAAACATGCTTATTTTGCCTTAGAATTACTACATTTTGATCCTCTTTTATTGCCATTCGATGCCGTGATGTATTTATTGAGTGATTTCAGGATTTATAGGACAAGAATGGCCTAGAAGAGAGAAACAAAGCATGCACAGGAGGAAGGAACATGAAGATTTGGATTTTGGGAACTTCATCATGGGCGCGCACGCGCACTTCACGCGCACGCGTGGATGTGGATAGCTGGAAGCAATGCGCAAGGATGGACGCATCCGCGCAGATTATGAAAATCCACATCGGCGCGCACGCGTACATGGAGCGCACGCGTGGATCACAAAAGCAATCACCGCGCACGCACGCATGGCGCGTACGCGTGATAAGCTGCACGTGACCTCATTAAAGGAAATCGTGCCTGGCGATTTCTTAGGCTAAAGAGGCCCAAATTCAAGCTGTTTCTGCATGAAAAAGACCCAAGGATGCTAGGGGGAAAAGGGGGGATCATTCATTTTACACTTAGACATAATTTTTAGCTAGTTTTTTTGGTTCTTGTTCTTCTAGAGAGAGAAACCCTTGTTCCTCTCTAGATCTAGCTTTGATTTGACCTTCCCTTGTTGAATTCTAAATTGGATCTTGTTAATTACTAGTTTTAATTATTTAATTTGAATTCCTTAGTATAATTTTGCTTAGATCTTGTGTTAGCTTTATAATTTCTTATCAATTGTCATTTATTACCCATTTCATGAATGTTGTGAATCTTGACTTGCTAATATTGCATTGATGATTTTTATGATTAATTGTGTTGTTTGAGTGATTGTATGTTGATAATTGTTAGTGGGTACTTGTAGTTCCAATTTAATTGCAAATTGAATATGTCTTTTGTTAATGCTTACCATGTGTTTGATGAAATGTTTCCTTTGATTATGGAGTAGTTCTCTTTACTCTTGGCCTAGGCTAAGGGAATTGGGTAAACTTGAGTCATTGGATCTAATGGATTTGATGATTTAGGAACCCTTAGTGGTCAATTTGATAGCCATTGACACTAGCCTACTACTAGGTTAATTAGTAGTGAGGTTGGACCTTATGGGTTGATGTTGACTAAACCATTTAATATACTTCAAGTATAGAAGTAGACTTAATGAGTTTGGTTCCTCATAATTGTCAAGATATAGTTGTTAGACAAGGATAGTAACCCCAATTCCCATGTCTAGCCAAGAGTTGCTTTTAGTATTCATATTTGAAAACCCAAAATTCCTAATGCTTTGTCTTAGTTATAGTTAATTGTTTAGTTTTAGAATAGAATTATATTGAATGTTATCTTGTTAGTTTGGAATTGCTCACATCTTGTTTTAGTTGTTTGAATTAGTTTCTTGCACTCCAAGATTACTTGCTTGTTAAGATTCCTAGTTTAATTTCTCGCTCATGACTCACAACCTCAGAATTCTAACCAATGTTGATGCACATATTTTTCCATTCCTTGTGAGACGACCCGAAGTTTGAATACTTCGGTTACTTTTATTGGGGTTGAACTTGTGACAACCAATTCCATTCTAAATTTGATTCGCGGATTATTTGTCGGTTGAGGGCTATACTTGCAACGCGAAAATCTTGTGAAATTCCTTAGCGACGGTACCCGTGTACATCAATATGAAACAACAGATGATCACTTTCACAATTTTTAAGTTGGGCTTTCAGCTGCTTGTTTTCTTCAACAAGTTCAACAACAGTTTCAGCCTCCCTTAATTTATCTTTGAGAAAACTATTTTCTGCTTTAAGAATGGTAATTTGTTGTTCAAGATCTTGGTTATCAAGCAAGAAGCATATAATTTTTTCAGAAAGGTGGCCTTTCATAAGATGAAGAGCTTCAATATCAGGGTTATGAATGACTACCTGTTCAACGTGGTCAGCCACAAGACATGGTTGAGACTTGGTTTCTGATTCTTCATCATCTTCTGAATCGTTTTCCAGATCCTCCCAAGAAGCTATCTGACCTTTCTTCTTTCCTTTCTTTGGCTTCTCTTATTTCTTCAACTTAGGGTAATCTGATTTGAAATGCCCAATTTCTTTGCAGTTGTAACATATCACCTTACTGAGATCTTTTCTTTGTTTCCTAGAGCTGCTTCCCTTGCTTCTCTCCTTAAACTTCACCATTTTCCTGAATTTTTTGGCAAACAACACAAATTCATTTTCAGAGGAATTATCACTGGATTCATCATCCAGGGGGTTAGTAACAGATGTAAAAGCAATTCCTTTCTTTTTTGAATCTTTTTTCAAATAAGTGTTTTCGAAAGCAAGTAAGTTTCCTCTCAAGTTATCATATGTCATAGAATTAAGACCACTATTCTCAGATATTATCAATGCTTTTGTTTCCCACTCTTTAGTGAGACATCTTAGAACTCTCCTCACAAGCACAGAATCAGGATATGTAATTCCTATAGCATCCAAGCCAACAATGATAATGTTGAATCTTTTGAACATTTCATCTATTGATTCTCCTTCCTTCATTGAGACATTTCATATTCTCTGTTCAGCATGTCTATCCTGGTCTTCTTCACTATGGTGGTTCCTTCATGAGTGATTTGAAGTTTGTCCAAGATTTTCTCTGCCGTTGTACATCGTGACACCCGTCGGTACTCCTCGAAACTGATAGCACAGTTGAGCAAGTTGACAGCCTTGGCATTGAGCTCCACCTTCTTTCTGTCTTCTTCAGTCCAGCTTGCTTCGGGTTTAAGAGAAACTACTCATTCAGCACTTGTGGTGGTTGGAAATTGAGGACCCTCCAAGATAATCTTCCAGAGCCTGTAGTCTACTGCTTGCACAAAGATCTTCATTCTCTCCTTCCAATAGGTATAGTTTTTCTCATTGAAAAGAGGAGGTCTATTGCTTGACTGTCCTTCTGTCAGATTGTAAGACACCAGATTTGAGCCGCTATTTTCTGCCATCTGGATCTGTTCCGAGGGTTACCTGAAACTGTAGGTCGATCTCGGACGAGATCTTCTGTACTGGTCAGAGATGACGTGTCCGGTTGGTGGGTGGCGGCCGGAGCTGTTGTGTCCGACTTGTTGGACTGGCTATGCTGCTGATCCTTTGTCACCGGAGGGTGGTGGTACCTGCAAGGGACTCCGATGCTTAAGTTAGCAAGGGTATTAAGCAGGTTTTTATTAGAATCAGAGTATGAGTTATACTTGGGTGCTCCAGTGTATTTATAATGATGAGGAGTGACCTTTCTGGAGATAAGATAATTATCTTATCTTATCTTATCTTTGGGTGAGGTCATCTTTTCTTCAAGGGAACCGCCCTTATCTCTATAGGCTTTGGGCTACCTTTGGATTTGGGTCGTGTTCCTCTGTTCGGGCCCTTATTGGGCTTTTCTGGTGATTTGGCCGAGCTCTTTGAGAAGAGGTCGGATAGTCTGACCTGAAGAGGTCGGTCGACTTGTCGCTAAACATCCCGGGTCGGACAGCTCGACCCAGGGTATGAACAATGCCCCTGCTCGAGCTCGGTCTTTCTTTTGAGGTCGAGTCTTTAGTTTTAGGATTTCGATCCTTCTTTGGTGAAGCCGAACTCGAGCATTTTGTCAACTTCTTCTTTGTAGAGTTTTCTTTTGAATGCGGAACATTTTTCCTTTGCTCTTTTTAAAATCGCACGTTTTTGCCTTCTTGTCTTGGAAATGTGCGAGGGTTTAATATCCTCATTAATTAGTTTTTAATGCCCCATTTCTCTTGCCTCTTTTATTTTGAACTTTACACAAAAATGGTTTTCTCTTCTCTGTAACTTCCCCCCTTTTCTCTCTATCTTTCTGATTTGCCTGAGCCTATTTCACGCTTCTCTTCGTGGCATCATTGGTGGTTACTGGAGCTTCCTCTGTTTGAAAGGCAATTTCTGGATTTTGCGCCCCTTCGTCTTCAACTTTCTCGTCGCTTCCTCTTTCAGGTTGGTTCTTCTTTCTATTTCTTTCTTTCGCTTTTTGTTCTATCTTTGGCAAAGTTTCAATTTTGCTTGAATGTATGTTGGAAAGCTTGAACCTTTTCGTTTTCTTGTGTTTGCTTCTCACTGCGGTGTATTTTTTTATCTTTTCTTCTGATGGTTAAGGCTTTTTCTAGGGCTTTACATGTTTGTTGCCTTACTATTTGATTTTGTAGTTTTGTTTGTTTCTGGAAAAAAGGTTGCGTCTTTGGTGACTTCCGCTTGGTATGTTTTGTTGCTTGGGAGTTCCTCTGCTTATAGACTGAAACTATAGTTGAGGGATGGCTTCATTTTGGCTTTTTCTTTTCGGAGTGTTGATTGGAAGAGGGTTTTTATTTGTTTGGGGGATGTGTAGATTTTCCTTGAGTCCTTGTTCTGTTATTGCCTCCAAAGGATGCCCCTGGATTTTTGGTGGGGGTCCTGGGGTTTCCTTTTGTTGCTTTGTCTGACTTCTTGACACTTATGTGCTTTAGTTTGAGTTGTATCCATTTATGCCCGAGTTGCTCTCTTTAACTTGCCCGAGCTGTTTGATTAGTAACCCCCTTTTTCTTTTTTCTTACTGTAGGATTTTAGTTGACCCATGTCGTCTCGCAAAAATATTGTCGAGACCTCTTCCAGAGTCTCCGAGGGCATGTCGGACTGGCTGGATTCCCTCGTGTTGATGTGTGTTTCTGTGGTAAATTCTGAATTCTGTGTGGAGCTGAGAAAGCATTACAGGATTTGTAGTAATCGGGAGTAGGAGAAAAATTATGAGCTAGTAGCACCTGATTCTGATGAAAGGGTCTGTTTCCCTACTTCGGTCCAGGGGGAACGTCCCTTCTTTTATGCCTATGACTATTTCTTCAGCTAAATGAACATTACCTTTCCCTTTACTCCTTTTGAGACCAATTTGTTGTGGTCGTGCAATGTGTCTCCATCCCAACTCCATCCGAATTCATGGAGTTTTGTTAAGATTTTCCAGTTGTTGTGTCAGAAACTGGATGTTAAGCCTTCCCAAACTCTGTTTCTTTACCTTTTCGTTTTGACCAAGCCTGGAATTTCTGCCAAAAAGAAAGCTTCCTGGGTTTTTTTTTGGTCTGCCCAAGGAAAGAAAGTATTTTCGATGTATGATGAGTCTTTTAGAGACTTCAAGAATTATTTCTTTAAGGTTCGAGCTGTTGAAGGAGCTCGCCCCTTTTTTCTGGATGAGAATGACGAGCCCGCCTTTCCTTTAGGGTGGCAAAAGAATGTTGTGGTGTCGAGGTATACGTAGGAGATGTTGGACGAGGTCGAACAGGCCTTTGTTAACGTGTTGGAGGAGAACTAGGGACAACCTCCTTATCTTGACACCAAAAGGTTTTTAGGGGATCCCTCGCTTCTTTGAGCTGAGCTGGGTAGTGGTTGACTTATTTTGGTTTCGTTTTGTTTCATTTTTGTCGAGCTTGTTCTTTTTCTCTCAATTTTTAACTGGGTTTTTGCTGTGTTTTTTCCGGAGATGGTTAAAAACAATGATTCCATGAAGGCCTTCAAAAAGGCGAGGAAGGCGACCCTGCGGCCCTAAACATCTCAGCCAAGGTGGCTGGGAAAGGATCCTCTCATGTTTTACCAAAGCCCTTTGTACCGAGCTCTCTTAGACCGAGGAAGACGATTCCCACCCCTCGGGTTCATTTGGTCGATCCTCCACAGACTTCTGCTGCTACCTCTTCTCCTACCGGTGCTCCTTCTCTAAAAAAACAAAAAATAGCTGAGCCCTTTAACCTTGATGCCCCTGACTTTGATGCTGTCGAGTTTGTGGACCAGCAAATCGGTCCTTATGGTGCTATCCCCATTGACGATGTTTCTCTTCTTTGCCATCTGGATTTTATTACTCGGAACAGCATCAAGATGGCACACATGGGGGCGGCTTTATATCGGACTGCCCAAGATCTTCCCATTTATGCTACAAAGGCCTTTATGGAGGAGGCTAAGTTGGAGTTCGACCGGATGAAGGGTTTAAAGGAGGAGCTCGAGGTGAAGGTGACCAAGTTGGAGAAAGAGCTGGAGGGTGAAAAAACTAGAGCTATTGCCTTGGCGGCTTCTGCAAAGTTAGCTGAAGATACAGTGTTGAAGTATAAAGAGAGCTATGTCACGACCTACAGGGAGATGATGCATCTCAAGGAGGATTTGGAGTCTGCCCGAGCTAGTTATGCCGAGCTCCAGGGTCATCTTGTGGGCAGTGTCAATGCTGCTTATGAGAATTTGAAGGATCAAGTTCGAGTCCTTGCGCCCAATCTCGACCTCTTTCTCTTCAGCTTGGACAAGATTGTGAAGGATGGTAAGATTGTCCCTAATGACCCTGATGATGATGATGACATCGAGACTCCTCCTGTGCCTACTACCAAGGTCTTTGTTGCGCCGACTTTTTCAGCCCCTACAGTTGTTCATCCCGAGTCGGATCTTGATTGTCAAATCTTGAACCAGGATGATGGGACGGTGGATGCGGTGCCCCTTCAGACTCGTCCTCCTTCACCCCGGGATGCTACAACTGGGAACTCTTTGGATCCTCTCTGACTTAATATGGATGTTTTTGTATATAGCCTGGGGTTGTGGGCTTTGAACTTTTTATTTTTTGTAACTTGTGGTTTCTAACTGTTGGACACTTTTAGTTGCTTTTCTGTTAGCAACTTTTTTGAAAAAACAAAGTAATTTCTCAAGCTCTTGGAGCTGACTTTTGGTGGCTTCTTGAGCTCTTGTTATTACTATTATAACTTGTTCTTTTCGTAATATGCTTGTCCGCACTTATTTGATATCTTCATGATTTTTTGGGAATGTTGGAACCTTGTTTGTCCGACCTCTTTTGACTGCTTTTGTATTTTCATACTTATGAGTCTTTTGAGATTGTGAATTTTTCTGGATCCAACTTGCGTGCCTTCTGTCGGCCGTCTTCTTTCTCTTGGCCTTATTAATCCATTTTGTTTGGACTTTTTGTTAGGTCTCTCTTAATGGATTATTTTCTAGTAGTCGATTGAAAGCTGCCTTCATCATGTCGGTTTGGTCTGAGTTATTCCTGGCGATCTATTTTCTTGGACCTTGGTCAGGCCTCTTTTATAGATTACCTTTTAAAACTTTGTGACTTTGTTGGGATGACCTTATTATGTCGGTCCCTTCTAAGTTATTTTTAGCAATCCTCTTTTTGGACCTCTGTCAGGTCTCTTTTAGGGATTACTTTATATAACTTTTTGGTTTTGGGCCGACTTCATCACGTCGGTCCCTTCTAAGTTATTTCTAGCAATTCTTTTTTTGGGACCTCTGTCAGGTCTCTTTTAGGGATTACTTTTTATAACTTTTTGGTTTTGGGCCGACTTCATCACGTCAGTCCCTTCTAAGTTATTTATAGCAATCCTCTTTTTTAGGGCTGGCCAGGCCTTTTTCCAGGGATTTGCTTTTTATAACTTTGGTTATTATGGTCGACTGGTCCGACTTCTTTACGTCGGCCTGTCTTTTAAGTTATTTTTAGCAACCCATTTTATTAAGACCTCATCAGGTCCTTTCTATGGATCACTTTCGATAACTTCTTGCATTATTCTGTTTTTGTCGCTTTTTCATATTTGCCGACTTTGTAGGAATTGGGTTTGGTCCCTGTTTGGTCGATCTTTTGATGAATTTGGTTTTCATCCTTGTTGGTCTTTATCATGATCGTGTAGTGAATTTGATTTTCACTCTCTGCCGATCTGTAGCTTTATAATCGGGCGATGAATTTTTGCGTTTCAGATTAATGCGTCTTGTAAAAGAGGATTTGTAGAGAATCTGAAAAAACTTTATTCAAGATAGGAAATATGCAAATATATACATGTGGGTGTTTTTCCCTTTAAGTCAGGCGGTTTGTAGATCTTGGCTTGGTGCCTCGTTAAAAAACCTTTTCAGGAAAAAGAGTTCCCTTTATCCTAAGATCCTTATTACCTCTAACTATAATACCTTCGTAGGTTGCAGGCGTTCCATGACCTTGGAAGCTCTCGCCCTTTGAGTTCGGATAGCCTGTAGTAGCCCTTTCCAAGTACTTCTATGACTTGGTAGGGTCCTTTCTAGTTTGCTGCCAGCTTTCCTTTTCCAGGTCGAGTTGTTCCGATATCATTTCGGATTAGGATGAGGTCGTTCTCAGCAAAACCGCGTGGCACTACCTTTTGATTGTATCTTGAAGCCATTCGACATTTTAATGCCACTTCCCTGATTCAGGCTCTTTCTCGGATTTCTGGGAGTAGGTCGAGTTCTTCCCTTTGAAGTTGGGAGTTGGCCTCTTCGTTGTAGTGGATTACTCTGGGCGACCCTTCTTCTACCTCCACTGGGATCATTTCCTCTATTCCGTAAGCTAATCGGAAGGGTGACTCTTTTGTGGTGTAGTGTGGAGTTGTCTGATATGCCCATAGGACTTGTGGGAGCTCTTCGACCCAGCCTCCCTTTGCATATTGTAATCTCCGCTTTAGCCCGGCTAATATGACTTTGTTAGCAGCTTCTCCTTGTCCATTGGCCTGGGGGTGTTCTACGGATGTGAATTGGTGTTTTATGTTTAGATCGGCCACCAGTTTTTTGAAGCCTGCATCTGTAAATTGAGTGCCATTGTCTGTGGTTATAGAGTATGGAACTCCAAACCTTGCGATAATGTTTCTATATAGAAATTTTTGACTTCTTTGAGCAGTGGCGTTAGCTATGGGTTCTGCCTTGATCCATTTTGTGAAGTATTCTACCCCCACTATGAGAAATTTGACTTGTCCTGATCCTTGAGGGAAGGGTTCGAGAAGATCGAGTCCCCATTTTACAAATGGCCATGGTGAGGTTACGCTGATGAGCTCCTCTAGTGGGGCGATACGAAAGTTGGCATGTTTCTGACATGGTGGACATGTCTTCACGAATTCTGTTGCTTCTTTTTGTAAGGTCGGCCAATAAAATCCAGCTCGGAGTACTTTCTTGGTGAGTGCTTGTGCCCCGAGATGGTTGCCACAGATGCCCCTGTGTACCTCTTCTAAAACTTCCTTTGTATTGGAAGTCGGCACGCATTTTAATAGTGGTGTTGAAATTCCTCTCTTGTATAGAGTATTATTTATGATGGTGTAGTATTGTGCTTCCCGTTTTAACCTCTTTGCCTCCTTCTTATCTGTAGGGAGTGTTTCTGTTTTGAGATAATTAATTATGGGAGTCATCCATCCTTGATCCAGGTCTGTTATGGCTAAGACCTTTTCTTCTTCCGAGATTGACGGGTTCTGCAGCATCTCTTGGATGAGGCTTCTATTGTTGCCCCTAGTTTGGTGCTGGCTAGTTTTGAGAGTGCATCAGCTCGGGCATTCTGTTCTCAGGGTATGTGGTGGACCTCATATTCCCCGAGTTGTCCAAGCTGTTCCTTGGTTTTGTCCAAGTACTTTTTCATGGTGGGATCCTTGGCTTGGTAACTCCCTGCGATTTGTGAAGTAACTGCCTGTGAGTCGCTGAAGATGATGAGCTTTTGAGCTCCAACCTCCTTAGCCAGCTTCAAACCAGCTAGTAGTGCCTCATACTCAGCTTGGTTGTTTGAGGCAGGGAACCCGAATTTGAGGGAAAGTTCGATTTGGGTTCCCTGGTCGCTTTCAATTATCACACCCGCGCCGCTTCCAGTTTTGTTTGAGGAACCGTCTACATAGAGATTCCATTCTATAGGGATTTCTGGGGTGTCTGTAAATTTTGCAATGAAGTCGGCCAAATATTGTGATTTGATGGCTGTCCGAGCTTCATATTGAAGGTCGAATTCAGACAACTCGACTGCCCATTGTAAGATTCTTCCTGCTAAATCTGTTTTTTGCATAATGCTTTTTATTGGTTGGTTGGTCCGAACCCTTATAATGTGGGCTTGGAAATATGGACGAAGTCACCGAGATGTTAATATGAGAGCATAGGCAAATTTTTCCATTTTTTGGTAGTTCAGTTCGGATCCTTGTAGTGCCTTGCTGATGAAGTATACAGGTTGTTGCCCACTGTCGTCTTCTCGGACCAGTGCCGAGGCTACTGCCCGACTTCCTACTGCGAGGTATAATATAAGTGGTTCTCCTTCCCGTGGCCGAGTTAGGATAGGTGGTTGTCCCAGGAACCTTTTGAAATCTTAGAAATCTGGACAAGACTGCCAATTTTCCATTGAGTTGTTGTACCTCTTTGATGCAAGTCGGGCTCTTCATGTCGAGTATGGTCCGGCATTTATCCAGATTTTCCTTGATTCTTCTTTGTGTGAGCATAAAACCCAAGAATTTGCCAGCTTCTACTGCGAAGGTGCATTTTGAAGGGTTAAGCCGCATGCCATGTCTTCTTATAGTGTCGAATACTTGGGTGAGGTCTGACAGTAATGTCTCTTCACTTTGTGTTTTTATTAACATGTCGTCCACGTAGACTTCCATGATTTTCCCGATGTGGTTTGCAAAGACCTTATTCATTAATCTTTGATAAGTAGCTCCTGCGTTTTTAAGTCCGAAAGGCATGACGACGTAGCAGTAGTTTGCTTTTGGGGTTAAGAATGAAGTTTTTTCTTGATCAGGTGGGTACATCGGGATTTGATTATATCCTGAGTAGGCATCCATAAACGAGAGGTATTTGTATCCGGAGGAGGCATCCACCAGAGCATCGATACTTGGGAGTGGATATGGATCCTTTGGGCAGGCTTTGTTGAGGTCAGTGTAGTCGGTGCACATCCGCCACTTCCCATTTGATTTTTTCACCAAGACGACGTTAGCTAGCCATAGCGGGTACTTGACTTCTTTTATGAATCTTGCCTCCAGTAGAGCTTGTACCTGCTCTTCCACAGCTTAGGATCATTCTGGTCCGAGCTCTCTACACCTCTGCTGTACTGGCCGAGATCCTGGGTAAACTGCCAGCTTGTGGCACATTAACTTAGGGTCTATGCCCGGCATGTCTGTGGCCTTCCATGCAAAGAGGTCGACATTATCTCATAAAAACTGTACGAGTGTTTCTTTCATGTCTCCTATTAAGATCGTGCCAACATTGGTTGTTTTGTCTGGGACATCTCCGATCTGGACTTTTTCTACCTCACCTTCGGGTTGTGGACGGAGTTCTTCCCGCCCTCGAACTCCACCAAGTTCAATGGTGTAGAATTCTTCTCCTTTGCCTCTGAGGTTTAGACTTTCGTTATAACAGCGGCGCACCGTCTTCTGATCTGCTTTTATTGTAGCTATTCCTTCTGTGGTTGGGAATTTCATGCACAGGTGTAGAGTCAAGACTACTGCGTCGAGCTGATTTAACGTTGTTTGACCTATTAAGGCATTGTAGGCTGAACTCACGTCGAACCACGATGTAGTCTATTTTGAGCGTTCTTGACTGGTTTCCTTTTCCAAAGGTCGTGTGTAGTGAGATGTACCCAAGTGGTTGGATTGGAGTGTCTCCCAGTCCGAACACACTGTTCGGATATGCTCTGAGTTCTTTTCCTTCCAGGCCGAGTTTGTCAAAGGCAGTTTTGAACAAGATGTCAGCGAAACTTCCCTGGTCGACCAGTGTGGGGTGGAGATTTGCGTTGGCCAATATGATGGTGATGACCATGGGATCGTCGTGTCCTGAGATGATGCTAGCTGTGTCCTCCTTAGTAAAAGTAATTGTGGGGATGTCGGGTGCCTCCTCTTTTCCCTCGACATGATATATTTCTTTAAGATATCTTTTGCGAGATGATTTGGAGATTCCTCCTCCCGCAAATCCTCCGTGTATCATGTGGACGTGTCTCTCTGGTGTACGAGGTGATCGCTCAGTTCGTCCGACATCTTCGTCCCTTCTTCTTTTTCTTTGCTCATTGACTCGGCTGGAATTTCCCTTCTCTTACTAGTTTTTCTATGAAATTTTTTAAGTCGAAGCATTCATTGGTGGAATGTCCATGGATTCGATGGTATTCAAAATATTCAGTCCGATTTCCTCCTCCTTTTTCGCTTTTGAGTGGTCGAGCTGGGGGTATTTTTTCAGTATGGCAAACTTCTCTGTAGACATCCACAAGGGACACCCGAAGAGGGGTGTAATTGTGGTATTTTTGATCTTTTCCCCATGTTGATCTTCTTTCTTCTTGGACTCTTTATCCTTATCTCGGGAGGAGTAGGAGAATCCGGATTTTGAAGTCTCTCTTAGTCGAGAGTTTTGCTCCATGTTAATGTACTTCTCTGCTCGTTCTTGTACTTTGTTCAGAGATGTGGGATGTTTTTTTGATATAGAGTGGCTAAAAGGTCTCTCTCGCAAGCCATTGATGAGACCCATAATAGCGGCCTCTGTTGGTAGATTTTGTATGTCCAGGCATGTTTTGTTGAATCTTTCTATGTAGCTGCGGAGACTTTCCCGATCTTCTTGCTTGATTCCTAATAGACTTGGGGCGTGCTTAGCTTTCTCTTTTTGGATGGAGAACCTGGCCAGAAACTTCTTGGCTAAGTCGTCGAAGCTTGAGATAGACCTAGGGGGTAGATTGTCGAACCATTTAATCGCGGTCTTTGTTAAAGTAGTCGGGAATGCTTTGCAGCGGACTGCATCTGAAGCGTCGGTGAGGTACATTCTACTTCTGAAATTACTGAGATGATGGCTGGGATTTGCTGTGCCATCGTATAAAGTCATGTCGGAAGTTTGAAGTCTTTTGGGATTTTGGTCCTCGTGATCATTTTGGTGAATGGGTCTTGGTCCTTGCGAGTCTCATCTTCGTGATTGAATTGAGTATTTTTGGCCTTGAGATCTGCTTCGAGTTTTAGGAGTTTGTCCTCTAACTCGCGGCGTCGCCTAACTTCCCTTCGTAGGTCTTTCTCAGCTTCTCATTGATGCTCCACCTCTTTTTCGAGTTGTTTTATGCGGTCTTGAAGTGCCTCCATGGATCTTGCATTTGGTGAATTGTTATCTTTGTTAGGTTGAGGAGTATCTTTTGGTGTAGTGTCCGCATTTTTGTGCGGCGTTCTGTCCTCTAGATCGGAGTCGTGGTTGTTGTCAAGGTTATCCGTCATGACGATGGGATGACTTCTAGGGTCCCCGGCAACGGCGCCAATGTTTCGAGGGTTACCTGAAACTGTAGGTTGATCTCGGACGAGATCTTCTGTACTGGTTGGAGATGACATGTCCGGCTGGTGGGTGGCGGCCGGAGCTGTCGTGTCCGACTTGTTGGACTGGCTATGCTGCTGATCCTTTGTCACCGGAGGGTGGTGGTACCTGCAAGGGACTCCGATGCTTAAGTTAGCAAAGGTATTAAGCAGGTTTTTAGTAGAATCAGAGTATGAGTTATACCTGGGTGCTCCAGTGTATTTATAATGATGAGGAGTGACCTTTCTGGAGATAAGATAATTATCTTATCTTATCTTATCTTTGGGTGAGGTCATCTTATCTTCAAGGGAACCGCCCTTATCTCTATAGGCTTTGGGATGCCTTTGGATTTGGGTCGTGTTTCTCTGTTTGGGCCCTTATTGGGCTTTTCTGGTGATTTGGCCGAGCTCTTTGAGAAGAGATCGGATAGTCTGACCTGAAGAGGTCGGTCGACTTGTTGCTAAACATCCCAGGTCGGACAGCTCAACCCAGGGTATGAACAGGATCTTTTCTCCAAGCTGCAAAGCTTGATCTCTTTGAGACCAAGTTCTGATACCAATTGATGGTTTTTCAGTGGCTAAGAGAAGGGGGGTTGAATCTTAGCCCCTTTTTTTGCTTATTAAAACTTGCTGGTCTTTGTAACAACTTCTGGAGACTTTTTGATTTTTGTCCCGTACCCAGCCACGAGACCTTTTCTTTTTATCTCGTAACCCGGCATGAGATATTTTCAGTTTTATCTCCTAAGCAACAGAAACAGAAATGGAGTAGAAGAATGAGAGAGAATCACACCACGATATATCCTGGTTCAACTGCCAAGTGCAATGCAGCCTACATCCAGTCTCCATCACAACAATGATGGAATTTCACTATAATCTTCATGATTACATACACCAATTCTCCCTAGGAACTACCCTTCCTATCCAGGACAAGTCCAGAATCTAAACCCCAATCCTAAACTTGACTTGGTCACTGCCAAGCTTTCAACTGCTAAGTACTAACCCAACTTGCAAGGGAATTCCCACAGAATCATGAAACACAACACAGATGTACATAGGACCTCTAAGGACATCTATGGCTTTTTTGTTAATTTTGCACTCTCTACCATTTTTCGCTCTATGGCTTTTTCTTACAAACCTCACTGTTTGCCTTTTTCTATGAGACTCAAGACAGACAAAATTAAACAGAAAATTACAAAACAGATAACATTGAAGGAGAAGAACTTCTGTCAGCTTAGGTAGCTATGAGAACTTTGTGCCTTGCACTCTCGCTCCTTGCTTCAAGCCCTGGCTATTCACCCTTATTTATAGAGGGGGAAGCCTCCACGATTGAAATCAGATGAACCAAGCTAAGCTTCTTCTTCTTCATGCAAAACTGGTTCGGCCAGGGAGAGAGGAGAGATAACCGAATGCTAAAACCAACATGCAATTACCTCTGAGTCTTCCCTTTACACCAAACTTCATCAATCCGAGCCATCCATCTTGACTTGCACTCCAAGAAGGATTCCTAGCCCTTGATGCTTCTTGATGCATGACAGCTCCTCTTGCTCCACTTTTGCTTCCTCCTTCATGTACCCTCCCTAGCTCCCTTCTATGATGAGTGAACACAAAGCAGAGTCGAGCCATCCCTCTGAGATTTTCTTCCACTGACCAAAATCTTCTTCTTCTATTTTTGGTATGGAGAAGCTGAGATCTCTTCACCAAATCTTACCATTTGTGGTGAAAATCTCAGCCACAACATACTTTTTGTTTTCTTTTTCTTGCCATCATTACAATGGTCTTGTTACTTGCTTCTTCTTCTCTTCGGTAGCTTGCCATAGCTTCCATAGTTTCTTCTGTGATATGACCGAATGAAGAAGAAAGAAGAAAGAGAAGAGAGATAGAATGACATGAATTAATTATTTCGAAACCCAAGCCTAGAAGCATGTAGAACACTTAAGGCAATCACATCATTTTTTCATTTTCTCTTTCCTATTTCCAATGTCTGCATTAAGTGCAATGAAACATAATTTGAAATTCATCCAAAGATACATATGATATCCGTGGAAACATGCATGGATCTCTCTTTCTCATTTTCAATTTGGACCAAGCTAGTGGATCTATCCATCAAAGTTGATTTGGGCTAATAGATATCAAATCCGGCCCAACAAGAATAATAATAAATCAGCCATAACAATTTCACACCAAGGCTGAAAAACGTATCCCAATGGGCTTGCTATATTTTGGCCCAACAGTAAAAACCTGCATAGCAAAATTATTTTAATTAACAAATATGGATTAAAATCAAATTAATAATTTTGCAGCTAATTATTTTAATAATGTTTGATCATCATAAATTTAAATTAGAGTTTTCCAAACTCATCAAAGGACATTTATTGTTTTTCGCTTTAAGGCTTGTGATGTGCTAAAATTAAGAACAAATGGGTTTAGCATATGCTCAAAGTTGGCTAACAATGGAAGATAAAAGGTAAGGCTATTTGGGTAAGTGAGCTAATTGAAACAATGGCCTCAATCATATAAGTGCATTCATACACCAAATAATGGACATAAAGAATCAAACAAATCAAAGATTACTATCATAGAAAGAGAATAATACACACAAGAATGAAAATAGTGGTTATATGATGTAACCACACAATTAGGCTCAAAATTCACTTGCTTATGTGTTCTTAGCTCAAAACATGTTCCACAATATATAATTCAAGCACGTTATAATTTTTTTTTTCAAATCAATTAGGGTGCCCATAGATAAAATCCTTAAAAATTTTTATTATTTTGACTAAGCTTATTGTATATATTTGCAAAATAAGAAAATGCAACTAAAAATTCTAAAAGACCTAAAAAAAATGCGAAAATGTTGAGATTAGAAATTTGTCACCCAAAAATGTTGATCGGTCGGACGACCTTCCCACACTTAAAATTTTGCACCGTCCTCGGTGCATTCAAAGATGAGCAAGGGGGTATGGCGACTACACGAGTTGCCACCTTCATCTGGTGGATCAACCGGCTGCTGCGTATTCTTTCTCCTGCTTCTGTTTTTGCTTATGGCAGTTTATCCTGAAAATAGAAGACAAGATAAGGAGACAAATAAATGCAAGAGCAAGGAAGCATATATTGTTGGAATGAGGTAATAATCTCTAGAATTGAGTGAGTGAATTAATGTGACATTGATGAAAAATAGGTGTGTGAGTTCTAAGATTGCCTGCGGTTTAGAACTCACACCCTAGTATTTAAAAGCCATGTCACAATTATACAAAAGAAGGGTGCACTTCACTCATTCTAGTGTGCTTGAAATACTTCAAAGAAAACTTGTAGGTTAAGATAAACAAACAAGTAATAAAGAAGCATGAAAGCACTCAAGCAAAAGATCAAATTGTGAATTGGATAATGAATGGACATTGATTGGTATGTAAGTAAACTTAGTGAACCAAATAGAATATGAAACTTACACCTTTAATCAATGACACATGTTGAAGTTGTTGCAACACTTAAGTGACATAGAGGTGGAACACATGGGTGCTATGAAACTTAGGAAAAAGAGGATAGAAGCGAAAACCAATCACATAGTAAGCATGGTCCACAAAGCTTAGAAAGCTAAAAAATATGGTACTAGGTAAGCTTATGGTCCAATTTCACAATTTCACGATATCAATGCATGAAATAGGTGATGTAAATAAAGGTCAATCATAAACAAGCATTAGCTAACAAAAAATGCATTGATAATACACAATTGTCTCATCATAGATAATGAAATCAAATCACATGCTGGCCAAAACATGCAATTTAAAAGATTTAGTTTACTTGAGGGCAATGTCATACACTTGCTATCCAAAAATATTAAGCATTAAGAACTCAAAACCAAGTAACAAATTGTAACCTCAAGAAAGAATCCAACAATGAAAATTAACAACAATGATGTTAAAATAACATCTTATCAATAATCAGCAGCAATAGATAGCAAACAAGATCAATAATCCAACACTTATCATGAAAAACAAAAAACTAAAGAGAAATTAAACTAACTAAATAACTAACTATCTAACTAACTAAAAGAAATAGTGATAGATGGTGATTGGTAGCGTTGGATGATGGTTGAAGGAAAGAAAGAAAAGAGGAGAAGAGAGAAGAAGGAAAGAAATGGAAAGAAGAGAAGAAATGGAGGTGGATGGAACAGGGTGCCCACGCGTATGCGTGGAGTGACGCGTAAGCGTGGTGAGGTGAAAGGGGTGCGACGTGTACGTGTGGGTCACGCATATGCACGATGGTCAAATCAGAGAGAGGCGACGCGTACGCGTGGAGTGACGCGTACGTGTGGGTGGATTTTGTGCTAGAGGCACAATTCCAGCCCAAAACGTGCACAACTCTCTGGAATTTGTATGGGAGGTGCAGCATTAGGGGTGTCACGCGTACACATGGGTGATGCATATGTGTGAGTGGCTGAAATGTTGATGTCACAGTATGCGTGGAGTGACACGCGCGCGTGGTTTGTGCTCTGTTTTTCAAAAATTTTCAAGTTCTAGCACTTAACCAAGCATTCCAAACACTCAAACAGCTACCAAAACACCATAAAACCTTATTTAACATACTGGACTCCCAAATAATCTCAACTAACTAAACAAAACATGAAATTAAACTTATTTTACCAATATTTATAAAAGAGAAAAATGAAAGTATTTTACCATGTGTGGTGTCTCCCACCTAGCACTTTTGTTTATTGTCCTTAAGTTAGACTTATGGGGAGCTCTCATCAAGGTGGCTTGTGCTTGAATCCATTCTTGAACATCCACCAATGCTTGAATCTCCAATAAGCTCCATCATTCAAAATTAATAGCTCTAAGCTTTGATGGTGTTCTTCACAAACCATGAGCTCCCAAAATTGATCCTCTTTGTGAGATCCGGGATCCCACACTTTGTTTTCACACCCGTCTTCAAGTTGATCATGGTAATTCCCTCCTGGTGGTAAGTTCTTAGAATTCTCACAAGGAAACCCAAACATCCTTCTAGATCCATACAAATTGGTTCTACACCAACCATTGCTCCCAAAGTTGGAGTTTCCAACCATAATGAACCAAGGATTGTGACGCCTACCACTAACCAACTCTTTCTTTCTTTCCATTCCACAAAGAGCTCTAAGTTGGCCATCAATTTCAATCAAACCATATTCAAACGGAATTAGAAAGCTTAGAGATAAGAATTTTACCAACTTGAATGGTGTAAAGGATGATGGTGACTTAGGAAGGGAGACCTCCCCACACTTTGACAATGCTAGGTCCACTGCCTTGTGCTCTTCTTTGTTACCTCCACATCTTGACAAGCATCTTCCATGTTCACCTCTTGACAAGGTTCTTCACATTTAATCACTTCCTCACCAACCTCTTCTAACTCTTCTCTATTCTTCATGTCACAACTTGGAGGTAATGTGGAACTTATCTCAATATCAACCTCAATTTTGATGGGAGAAGACTCCTCAAATACCAAAGGAACATGCGTTGGTGTGGAATCATCATCAAGAGGGAGATTTGTTGCTTGCTCAACTTCTTCCACTCTTCATCATTCCCCATGTGCCTTGGAGGTTGCGCACCCTCCTTGACATTGCTCTCAAGCTCAATGGAAGAAGCCTCAATGGGATCTTCGAGGTGATTTGTTAGTGATGACAAGAACTCATCGATGATTGAGTCCGATTCTTGATCAACCTCTCCTAGTTCTTCAACCGCTCCTTCCGGTTCAATTAACTCAACTTCCTCCTCTTGTTGCACTTCTTGCTTCAACTCCTCTTCTTCACCTTGAAGCTCTAAATTCTCCTTCTCATTGTGCTCCTCAACTAATCCTCCACATTTAACAATAAGGATATCTTGGATAGTTGAGCACAATAATGCCAATTGACTCACCACTTCGGTTAAGCTAGGCACGGCTTCCCTTTGCTTTTGGCAATGAGTTAGAAGTTCTTGTTGTTTTTGGATTAGGGGTTGGAGAGATTTGTCCAATGAAGGTGATGGTGGAAGAGAGTGTTCATTGTTTGGGAGAAAGGGTTCATAATTGGAAGGTGGTTCATCTTGGTAAGGATATGGAGGTGAGGTATATGGAATTGATAGTTCTTGAGAATATTGATGTTGGAATGGTGATGGCTCTAAGTATGGTTCATATGGCTCATAAAGTGGTTGGTATGGTGGATAAGGATTAAAGTCATATGGAGGTGTTTGGTAGTAGGGGGCTTGTGAGTATGGTGGTTGAGGACTATATTGAGGAGGGGGTTCATAGGCATATGGTGGGGGTTGTTGGTAATCACAAGGAGGTCCACCATAGCCATTGGATTGGTATGCATCATGGAATGGCTCTTACTCATAGCACATTTGGGAAGGTTGTTGCCAAGAAGGGCGATCAAATCCTTGAGGCTCCTCCCATCTTTGATTGTTCCATCCTTGATGCATGTTGTCATTGTAGTTCTCATTTCCTATAACATAGTTTGACCCAAACCCATAGCCAAAAGGATGAGAATTCATAGTAGCAAGAGCAAATGAAAACAAAATATAATAAGAAACAAAGAAAACCAAATCCTAAAACTAGCAAATAAACCGAAAATCAAGCTATCTATAATATTAACATATGTACAATAACCAATAACAAGAACTCAATGCAATTCTCTGGCAACGGTGCCAAAAACTTGAAAGAAGGATTTATACCGGTTCGGAATTTAACAAAATAATTTTGTTGTGAGCATAGCCCAAACCGACAATCGATACTCAATCAAAGTTTAATTTTGGTTGTCACAAGTCCAACCCAATAAAAATAACTGAGAGTATTAGTCCCGGGTCATCTTCTCAAGGAATTGCAATGAGGTATGCATATTATTGGTTATGGTATCCAAGGGGTTAGGTTGGTAAAAAGGGGCAAGAAAATAAACCAAGCGATTAAAGATAACAACTACTAAAAAGAGACATTCATGGCAAGGATTGAGAATATAGGCTTTCTATCCTAGTCATTAATTATCATACAATGATTAACAAGATCTAGTCCTATTTAGTCATCTCCAACATAGGAAGAAGGTATAATGTTATCTTCACACGAGAGAAAGTCAAATAAGACTAGTTAATCTATATCCAAAAGTCCTAATCGACTTACAAATTGAATTAGCAAGAGATTAGAGTCAACGGAAACAATATTAACTAACAACTCTAGATCACTGTTTCGAGGGTTACCTGAAACTGAAGGTCGATCTCGGATGAGATCTTTGAGTGTGATCAGAGCTGTTGGATCCGACTTGCTGAATCTTGAGATACTGCTGATCCTTGGTCACCAGAGGGTGGGGGTACTTGCAAGAGACTCGATGCTTAAGTTAGCACGGGCTTTAGGCAGGTTTTTTATGTAGAATTAGAGAGTCAGTTATACCTGGATGCTCCAGTATATTTATAGTAGTGTGGAGTGACCTCCCCTGAGATAAGTTAGTTATCTTATCTTATCTTTTTATGGGTGACTTCACTTATCTTTGGCCAGCCGCCTTCAGGTGGGCTGTGATCTTTTGCTTTGGGCCTGCTTAGGCCCTTATAACAATTTAGCCGAGCTCTTTGAGAAGAGGTCAGAAACGAGCCAACCTTCCAAAAAGGTCGGTCATTTTTGTCATCGTCCAACCCGGACCGTACAGCTCGGCCCAGGGTATGAACAGTGCCCCTGCTTGAGCTTCGATCTTCCCTTTAAGGTCGTGTTTTCAGACTTTGACCCCTTTGAGAAAGTCGTGCTCGAGCATTGCTGTAGTTGGTTGTGAGTAGCTCCTCCTTGGGCGAATCTAGCGTTTCTGCTTTAATACGATGTGTTTCTAGTCTTTTAATTGCGGCGTGCTTTTGGGATGCGTTTAGCTTCCTTGGAATGTGTGAGCATTTTAAAAGTCCATTGATTAGGCTTTTATTTTGTTTTGCCGTTCCATTCCCCCGCTTTTGAAATTAAAAAAAGCCTTAGACCTTGGTTTTTAGTTTTCTTGCTTTCATCCGTTTCATTTGCTCAGTGAAGAAAAGCTTCCTTTTGTCCGTCCTTTGCTTGCCCCAGTATTCCAAAATCGTTCCTTTCTTGGATTTTTGGAGTTTCCATTATCTTTAGTGAATATTTGTTCGTGGCATGCTGCTTGCTTTATTCGTCTTCTCTCGCAGGTTGGTGCTTTGCTTCTTATCCTTTCTCGCTTTTACATGCTTTATTTGTCGTCGTTCTCATCGCTTTTACTCTTGCATGCTTAAAGTTTTGATCTTTTGTTGAGCTTCTTTTGAAAAATGTTGAAACTTTCTTGGCAATTCTTGTGTGCCTCTATTTTTTTATAGTTACAGTCTTTTTATCCTGCTGTTTCTATGAAGAAATATTGGTATCTAGGTTTCTATCTGCCCCCTTGTGTTTTCTTTCGTTTTGAGAGGGTTAGAGCTTTTGCGTCGTTTCCTTTTCTGCATTCTGCTCTTGTCGTTGCCTCCAAAGGGTGCCCCTGGGCTTTTGGTGTTGACTTGTTATTCTTTGTGAGTCCTGGGGTTCCCTTGTTGCCATACTTGACGCTGGTTGGTTGTTCCTTCGTTTTCTATTGCTGTCCGAGTTGTTTTTGGTAGTGACTCCTTTTATTTTTCTTGTTGTAGGTGTAGTTGCTTTATGTCTTCTCGTAAGAATATTGTCGAGATGTCTACCAAGGTCCCTGCTGGTATGGCCGATTGGCTAGACTCCATAGTTCTGATGTGTGTTACTGTAGCTGACCTCGAGTATTGTGAGAAACTTAGGCGATTTCATAGGTTCTGTGAGCGTAGGGAGGACGAGAAGAATTATGAATTGGTGTCACCTGACCCTGAGGAGAGAGTTAGTTTCCCTCCCTTAGATCGGACATAGCGTCCTTTCTTCTATGCCTATGACTACTTCTTTAGCCAGCTAGGTATTACCCTTCCTTTTACTGCCTTTGAAACCGAACTTTTGTGGAACTGTAATGTGGCCCCTTCTCAACTTCATCCAAACTCTTGGGACTTTATAAAGATCTTTTAGTTACTGTGCCAAGAACTGGGTGTCCGACCTACCGTTCCCCTTTTTCTTTACTTATTTGTGCTAACTAAACCCGGGGTATCCAAGAAGAAAGCTTCTTGGATCTCTTTTCGAGCTACCCAGGGGAAGAAAGTGTTCACAATGTTTGATGAATCCTTTCGCGACTTTAAGAATTACTACTTCAAAATCCGAGTTGTTGAAGGTTCTCAGCCTTTCTTTTTGGATGAGAACGAAGAGCCAACCTTTCCTTTATGGTGGCAGAAAGAACCTGTAGTTCTTAAGTATCCCTGGGAGAGTTTAGATGAGGTAGAACAGGCCTTTGTGGGTGTTTTAGAGGAACATTGGGGGAAACCTCCTCATCTAGATACGAAGAGATTTTTTTAAGATCCTTCCCTGCTTCGTGCTGAGCTAGATAGGATCCGACCTCTTTCTTTACTAATAGCTTTCTTCTATTGTCTATGAATTTATCCTTTTTCAGCTATGTAATTGTTTCCCTGGCTTCTTTTTAGAGGTGGTTAAATCTTCAGATCCTATGAGGTCTTTTCAAAAGGCGAAGAAGGCGATGGCTGCTCACAATCTGTCAAATAAGACGTTGGGGGAGGGCTCTTCGGAACAGTTGCCTCCAAAGAAATCGGTACTTGAGTTGCAGGGTCCGAGGAAGATTATCCTGACCCCCAGGGTTCGGCCGGCCTCCTCCAAACCGCCTCAGTTGACCTCAGGTGCTATTTCTTCCCATACTGCTGCTGGTCCCCCTCCCAAGAAGCAAAAGACTATTGGGACTTACAACCTTGATGCCAAAGAATTTAATGGTGTGGCCTTTGCCACAGAATTGATTGCTCCGTTTGGTAAAGTCCCTCTGGACGACATTTCGATCCTTCACCACCTTGACTTCATAACGAGTAATAGTATTCGGATGACCAATCTGGGAGCGGCCTTATCCCGAGTTGTCTGAGAGTCTCCTATTCATGCTACAAGAGCCTTTATGGAGGATGCTAAGTCTGAGTATGATAGGATTAAGACTTTGAAAGATGAGCTGGATGCTCGGGTGGCTAAATTGGAGCTTGATGTTGAGAAGGAGAAGTCTCGAGCTACTGCGGTGGAAGCAGCTGCGAATCTGGCCAAGGAGACGGCTAAGAAGTATAAGGAGAGCTATACCCGCATATATGGTGAGCTCCTGGTGACTAGAGAGAGACTTCAGTCTGCTCAGGATGATCATGCCGAGCTTCAAGGTCACATGGTGAGCAGTATGACCGAGATGTATGAGATCCTGAAGGCTCAAGTCCGAGTTCTTGCTCCCGAGGCCGATCTCTCCTTATTCAACATGGATAATGTAGTAGAGGATGGCAAGATTGTGCCTGCTCCCGATGATGATGATGACGGTCCTCCCCCTGTGTCAACGGCCAAGGCTTCTGTAGCTTCAGCCTCTTCGACTCCTTCTGGTGAGGTGGTCCCTCTTAAGCCTGAGCCAGATGTGGAGATTCTGAACGGGCCAGACGGAGTTGTCAATGCCACTCCGATCTCTACCATGCCTCCTCCTCCTCCAAAGGATGTTGCTACTGGGGCGAACTTGGATCCCCTGTAATTTTGTTACTATAACTTTGTTTTGTTTATGTATTGGTAAAGTCCGTCCTGTGGACTTTGTTAAACTTGTTTTTGTAAGTCTTTGTGGATGCCTTTCTGTGACATTTGGTTGCTTCTTTGCAACTTTTAATTTAGAAAACAAACACCTTAAACTATAGGGTTGTCATTTAGGCAGCCTTTGAGTCTTTTAATGTTTTAATATGAAGGATGCATTTTGCGGATACGTCAATCAAACCTTTGACGAGTTATTTGATGTTTGGAGGTTGTACCTTCATTGCTTTTTTATCCTTGCAATCCTTGCAAATTTTCTAGAGGTTTGGTACTTCCCAGTCCGTCCTCTTTTGAGTGGTGGTGTGGGTTTTCTACCCATGCCTTTTGGATCACGCCTTACTTTAAGTTTGTGTTGACAATCCTTTGTTTTAGTGAAGTTATCCTTGCGGCTTGGTATCCAGGCTTTTTAGTGACTTGTTTGATAACTTTTTAGTATTCTTTGCATAGAACCTTTTTAGTTTGTTTGGACGACTTTTTAGCGCTGCTTTGAGATCGTGTCTTCTTTGAGCGGATTTGTACCCTTCTAGCTAAGCACTTTTGAGCCTTAAGTTGTTTTTTCAACCTTTTTGGCTTTTTGCTTGTTCCTTTTTCTAGGTCGTCTTTGTCTTTTTGGGTCGCGCCTCTTCCTAGCTGACGTTGACCTATATAGCTTTGTTGCCCGAGCTTTTTGTCATACTCCAACAACTTTTTAGGTAGTGTTCCGAAGGAGAACCTTTTCTTTATAGTTTGTTTGGATGACATTTTAGCTCTGTTTTGTGCTCATGCTTTAAGTAAGATCCTTTTTCAGGACTTTGTACCTTTTTAGCTGAGCATTTCGGGCCCTGGTTTTTTTTTAACCTTTCTTTGGCCTTTGCGAGATGTTTTTGTCCCTTTTCAGTGATCCTTTCATTGGTCCGACTTCTCTGTCAGGCCTTCTTAAGTTATTTTTAGTAATCCTATTTTTAGTTAGACCTCGTCAGGTCACTTTTTATGGGTTACTTTTTATAACTTCTTGTATTGACTTGCTTCTATCGCTTCACCTTGCCGACCTCTTTGTAATCGGGCGATGAATTTTTGCATTTTATGAGCTTAGATTAATGCGTCTTGGTAGGAAACTTTTTAGCGAACTGATAACTTTCATTCAAGTAATAATGAGAAAAAATAAACATGTGTACATATGAGGGCTTACCCTTCTAGGTCGGGAAGTTTTTTAGATCTCGGCCTGGTACCTCATTAAAAAACCTTTTTTAGGAAAAGAATGTGCCTTGAACTAAGATCTTTACTATTTTATAGTTATAGTACCTTCTTAGGTTACAGGCAGGCCATGACCTTGGTAGCTCTCGCCCTTCGAGGTCGGACACTTTATACTAGCCTTTTCATAGTACTTCTGTAACTCGGTATGGCCCTTTCCAGTTAGCTGCTAGCTTCCCTTCTCCTGACCGACCTGCTCCGATGTCATTTCGGATTAAGATGAGATCGTTAGTGGTGAAGCTTCGCTGGATTACCTTTCGATTATACCTTAGAGCTATTCGACGCTTTAGGGCTTCCTCTCTGATCCGAACTCTTTCTCAGACTTCTGGAAGTAGGTTGAGCTCTTCCCTTGAGCTTGGGAGTTGGTGTCTTCGTTGTAGAGGACCACTCTAGGGGATCCTTCTTTTATTTCCACGGGAATCATTGCCTCCATTCCGTAAGCAAGTCGGAATGGTGATTCTCCGGTGGTTGAGTGTGGAGTTGTCCGATATGCCCATAGAACTTGCGGGAGCTCTTCGGTCCAAGCTCCCTTGGCATCCTGTAGTCTCTGTTTTAACCCAGCCAGTATGACTTTGTTGGCGGCTTCCGCCTGTCCATTGGCTTGTGGGTGCTCTACAGAGGTGAATTGGTGCTTGATATTCAGGTCGGCTACCAGGTTTCTGAAGCCCATGTCGGTGAACTAAGTGCCATTGTCAGTGGTAATGGAGTATGGGACCCCAAACCTTGTGACAATATTTCTGTACAAGAACTTTCGACTTTTTTGGGCGGTGGCAGTGGCTAAAGGTTCAGCCTCAATCCACTTTGTGAAATAGTCTATTCCTACAATGAGGAACATGACTTGCCCTAATCCCTGAGGGAAAGGCCCGAGGAGGTCGAGCCCCCACTTTGCGAATGGCCAGGGTGAAGTAACACAAATGAGTTCTTCGGGTGGTGCGATGTGAAAGTTGGCGTACTTTTGACATGGGGGGCATTTTTTGACCAACTCTATTGCTTCCTTTTGCAAGGTCGGCCAGTGTTCCGAGGGTTACCTGAAACTGTAGGTCAATCTCGGTCGAGATCTACGGCAGTGGCCGGAGCTGTCGTGTCTGACTTGTTGCGCTTGGTGGTGCTACAGATCCTTCGTCACCGGAGGGTGG
The DNA here is from genome assembly GCF_000816755.2 of Arachis ipaensis. NCBI lineage: Eukaryota > Viridiplantae > Streptophyta > Magnoliopsida > Fabales > Fabaceae > Arachis > Arachis ipaensis. The sequence goes on from NC_029785.2 coordinate 95,836,594, forward strand.
TGGTACCTACAAGAGACTCCGGTGCTTAAGTTAGTATGGGCTTTAAGCAGGTTTTTTTTTATGTAGAATCAGAGTATGAGTTATACCTGGGTGCTCCAGTGTATTTATAGTAGTGTAGGCTGACCTTTCTAGACAAGATAAGTTAGTTATCTTATCTTTATCTTTAAGTGAGGTCATCTAATCTTCAGGGGAACCGCCTTTATCCTTCTAGGCTTTAACTACCTTTAGATTAGGCTGTGTCCCTTCATTTGGGCCTGTTTGGGCCTCTCATGTTGATTTGGCCGAACTCTTTTAAGGAAAAGGTCGGGGATCCTGACCTGAAGAGGTCGGTTGCTTTGTCTTCGATCTCCCTAGGTCGGATAGCTCGACCCAGGGTATGAATAGTGCCCCTGCTTGAGCTCGATCTTTACTTTTTTTTAGGGTCGTGTCTTCAGACTTCGACTCTTTTGGAGAAGTTGAGCTCGAGCATTTTGCCTTTTGTCGATCTTTATAACTCCTGCTGGGTTCCTTTGAATGCGAAGCGTTTTCCTCCTTTTTAATTGTAGCGCGCGTTGCACTTTCCTTGGAAACGTGCGAGGGTTTTAAAAGCTCATTAATACCCCTTTGCCATTTTCTTTTTCCCTCTTTGGTACCTCGCTTTGAATTTTTTCAAATCATTCACTTTACAATTTTCTAACTTTTCTCCATCTTCTTTGCTTGTTGTTCGCAAGACATTTCGTTCCTCTACACTCTTTTGTTTTCGCATCTCTGTGTTTCCCTTTCCTCGCTTTCGAAAGCAGCTGTTTGGAGTGGGCTTGTTGCTATTTTCTTCCTGATCCTCCTCTCGTGCTTGTTTCTTCTTCTTCTTCAGGTTAGCATTTTCTTTTCTTTTATGCTTTTTGTTGCCTTTTTGTGCGTACTTGCTGTTGCATGTGATTTTTATTTTGCTTCTGAGTCTTGATCCTTTTGAGAAAAGATTGTATCTTTCTTTTCGTCATTTGTGTTTTTACGATTTCCTTTGAACAAGCTTGCATCTTTGTGGTGATCCCTGCACCTTTGTTGTGATACATGTGCCTGGTAGTTCCTGTTTTCTTAGGGTTTTATTCTCTTTTGGTTGCGTTTCCTTTATCAAAGTCTTGGCTTTTGCGGATTTGCTGGTATATTGGTGGTTTATGATTTTGAGAAGTTTTTATGGCTTTGATGATAAACTGTCAGTAGGAAAGGTTGTAACTTTTGATGTTTCTTGTTGATAATGATGACTTTACTACTCTGTGTGTAGTGTTGTTGCTAGAGAAGGATTTGTATTTCGAGAGATGTTTTTAGGAGATAGACTGTCGATTTCTTTCTTTTCGGGCTCTTGCCTTGTTACTGCCTCCAAAGGATGCCCCTGGACTTGAGTGTGAATCCTGGGGTTTCCTTTTTTGATGTTCGTATGCTTTTGTCCGAGTTATTTCCTTATTTGACCAAGCTGCTTGGTAGTAACCCCATTTTTATTTTTCTTACTGTAGGAATAGTTGACCCATGTCTTCTCGTAAAAACATTGTTGAGATGCCTTCTAAGATCCCAGATGGTATGTCAGATTGGCTAGATTCTATTATTCTGATGTGTGTTACAGTTGCTGACTTTGAGTATTGTGTTCGGCTTAGGAGGAACCATAGGATTTGTAGTGATAGGGATCAAGAGAAAAACTATAAGTTAATGTCCCCTGAACTTGAGGAGAGGGTTAGCTTTCCCTCTTTGACTCAAGGAGAACATCCCTTCTTCTACACTTACGACTATTTCTTTAGTCATTTGATTATTACCATTCCTTTCACCCCTTTTGAGACCGAGTTATTGTGGTCCTGTAATGTAGCTCCTTCCCAGCTCCACCCGAACTCTTGGGGCTTCATCAAAATTTTCCAGTTGTTATGTCAGGAACTAGATATCTGACCTACCCAAACTCTCTTTCTTTATCTTTTTGTGCTGATGAAGCCTGGGGTAGCGAAGAAGAAAGCCTCTTGGGTTTCTTTCCGAGCTACTCAAGACAAAAAGGTTTTCTCTATGTATGACGAGTCCTTTAGGGACTTTAAAGACTATTATTTTAAGGTCTGAACTGTTGAGGGAGCTCGGCCCTTCTTTTTGGATGAGAATGATGAGCCTACCTTCCCTTTGTGCTGGCAGAAGAACGTAGTAGTATCTAGGTATTCCTGGGAAAGTCTAGATGAGGTCGAGCAGGCCTTTGTAAATGTGTTAGAGGAAAACTGGGGGGAATCCCCTCATCTTGATAAGTTTCTTTCTGATCATTCCCTTCTTCGAACTGAATTGGGTAGTGGTCGACTTCTTGTTAATAGTTTCGCTTTGTGGTTGAATGTTTATCTTCATCTATTTGTGACTTATTTTCTTGTTTTCTTTTTTGTAGATATGGTCAATTCTACAGATTCTATGAAGCATTTTCGTAGGGCGAAGAAGGCGACAGCTGCTTCCAACATCTCGGCCAAGGCTATGGAGGGAGAGTCTTCCCAGGTTCCTCCGAAGAAACCACCGTTGAGTGCTTCTAGGCCGAGGAAGGTTATTCCAACTCCTTAAGTCCGAATTATCCCCTCTGACTGATAAACCCCAATTTTGTGGTTTATATTGTGAAGAATTTGGGGGTTTTGTCAATATTTCTCACACTTATTCACAAGAAATGCATGGTTTTGTGTTTTCTTCCTAATATTGCTTCATGATGAAAAAACATGCTTATTTTGCCTTAGAATTGCTATATTTTTATCCTCTTTTATTGCCATTCGATGCCGTGATGTATTTGTTGAGTGATTTCAGAATTAATAGGGCAAGAATGGCCTAGAAGAGAGAAAGAAAGCATGCACAAGAGGAAGGAATATGAAGATTTGGATTTTGGGAAACTCAGCATTGGCGCGCACGCGCACTCCACGAACACGCGTGGATGAGGATAGCTGGAAGTGGCGCGCAAGGATGGACGCATCCACGTGGGCCAGAGAATTCCCACCGACGCGCACGTGCACCTGGCGCGCACGCGTGGATCATAAAAGCAATCGGCACGCACTCACGCATGGCGCGCACACGCGGAAAGCTGCACGTGACCTCATTAAAGGAAATCGTGCCTGGTGATTTCTGAGGCTCATCAGGCCCAAATTCAAGCTATTTTTGCATGGAAAAGACCCAAGGATGCTAGGGGGAAAGGGGGGGATCATTCATTTTACACTTAGACACAATTTTTAGCTAGTTTTTTTGGTTCTTTGTTCTTCTAGAGAGAGAAACCCTTGTTCCTCTCTAGATCTAGCTTTAATTTCATCTTCTCTTGTTGAATTCTGAATTGGATCTTGTTAATTACTAGTTTTAATTGCTTAATTTGAATTCCTTAGTATAATTTTTCTTAGATCTTGTGTTAGTTTTATGAATTCTTGTCAATTGTCATTTTATACCCATTTCATGAATGTTGTGAATCTAGACTTGTTGATGTTACATTGATGATTTCTATGATTAATTGTGTTGTTTGAGTGATTGTATGTTGATAATTGTTAGTGGGTATTTGTTAATTTCAATTTAATTGCAATTTGAACATGACTTTTCTTAATGCTTACCATGTGTTTGATGAATTGTTTACTTTGATTATGGAGTAGTTCTCTTTACTCTTGGCCTAGGCTAAGGGAATTAGGTAAACTTGAGTCATTGAGTCTAATGGATTTGATGATTTGGGAACCCTTAGTGGTCAATTTGATAGCCATTGACACTAACCTACTACTAAGTCAATTAGTAGGTAGGTTAGACCTTATGGGTTGATGTTGATCAAACCATTTAACGTACTTCAAGTATAGAAGTAGACTTAATGGGTTTGGTTCCTCATAATTGTCAAGATATGGTTATTAGACAAGGATAGTGACCCCAACTCCCATGCCTAGCCAAGAGTTACTTTTATCATTCCTATTTGAAAACCCAAAATTCTTGATTACTTGTCTTAGTTATAGTTACTTGTTTAGCTGAGAATAGAATCATATTGGATGTTACTTTGTTAGTTTGGAATTATTTACATCTTGCTTAGTTATTTGAATTAGTTTCTTGCAATTTAAGATTACTTGCTTGTTAAGATTCATAGTTTAATTTCTTGCTCAAAACTCACAACCCCGGATTTCTAATCAATGTTGAAGCACATGTTTGCCCATTCCTTGTGAGACGACCCGAGGTTTGAATACTTCGGTTATTTCTATTGGGGTTGAATTTGTGACAACCAATTTTCCTTCTAAATTTGATCCTCGGGGATTGTTGTTGGGTAGAGCTATACTACCAACGCAACTTTATTGAGAAATTCTTTACCGACGGTATCCACGAGGCAATCAAATTTTTGGCGCCGTTGCCAGGGAGTGGTTGCAACATATGCCTTGATATTGGTTATGTGAATATGTGAATATTGTAGATAGTTTAATTGCTTTCAATATTTGGCTATAGTTTAGATTTCTTTTATATTTGTCCTATGACTCTCAAGTTTGATGACTCGGTCTCAACCAAATTCTAGGTTAGCCGATTTTGATCCCGAGATTGAAAGAACTTTGTTACACACTCGGCAAGCTAGACGGCGGTTGGATTATACGGCTAGTACATCGGCCTCTCTTGAGGAACATACTGAATCACTAGGCGGTACCGAGAGTGACTTGGAGTCCGCTACTTCCTATTCCTCTGTTGGCACTACTAATACATCTTTGCATCCTACAGGTGAGCCATACATGGTGGAGCCACGATGGATCACTTTGTATGAGCAAGGAGCTCTGGATATCATACTTCAACCGTTGCAAGCAAGGTATCCTAACCTTGATCCAAACTTTGAGTTGAAGAGTAGCTTGATACATCTACTTCCAAAGTATCATGGGTTGCCTGGTCAAGACCCCATCTGACATCTAAAGGATTTTCAAGTTGCTTGTTCTACGGCTCGAAGGCATGGAGCCGATGAGGTGGCTATCATGATTTTTGCCTTCCCTTTCTCTCTTGAAGGGCAAGTGAAGACATGGTTTTATTCGCTACCGGATGAGATTGCGACTAATTGGGATTTCTTGAGAAGAGAGTTTCTAGATAAATTCTTCCCACCGGAGAAGACCGACTACATCCGGAAGGAGATTTCGGGTATAATGCAAAAAGACCAAGAGAGTTTGTACGTGTATTGGTCTCGGTTCAAGAGGCTATTGGAATCTTGTCCACACCATGGAATGAACACTCGCTTGCTCATTAGCTACTTCACCGGAGGTCTTTGTGTGGAAGATCGAAGATTGCTCACCGCTTCTAGTGGTGGTTCCCTTTCGAAAAACAAGACGGAGGGAGAAGCTTGGAATTTGATAAAGGATGTTGCCGAGGCTACACAACATACCAGGGTGAGAAGTAATCCTTTCAAGGGTGTGGTAAAACCATCCCCTTCCGAAGCAAGCCTAACCAAAGTACTTGGGGATATGACCACCATCCTCACACAAATACAAAAGGATCAAACGGAATACTACTCCATCCAAGCCGTCCAAACCCCACCTCCAGTTGCTCAACTTGAAGGCCCTCCTAGGATTTGTGGTTTGTGCTCTAGCACTACACATTACACCGATCAATGCCATCAAATTCAAGAGGAACATGCTCTTATAGTGGCCAATGTGAATTACAAAAACCGTCCACCCTATTCTCCTCAAGGCCAAAACAATTACCCTCATGGTGGTAATCAACATCAAGGGTGGAGGGATAATGCACAAGGGAGCAATCAATACCAAAAATGGAACAACTCTTCTCCTCATCATAACAACAACCAATCTTCATCTCAATACCACCATAACAACACCAACTACCAAGCCAACCAAGGTCACTCCAACCAAAACCAAAATAACAACACCAAATACCAAGCACCATACCATAGACAACAATCCAACCAAACTCCTTCATCTTCCAACAATCAAGTTGATGAGCTTAGAGCCACCATGGAGAAACGGGATGAGAGCAACAAGGCTCAATTTGATGCCTTGGGCGCTCAATTGGCTAACCTCACCAACATGCTTTCAAAGATGGCCATGTCAAACCAACCCTCAACCCCCAACAACAACACCAACCAACTATCAAGCTCTTCTAACCTTCCATCCCAACCCCAACCAAACCCAAAGGGCTGTCTCAACGCCATCACTCTACGGTCGGGGACTACATTAGAGGAGATACCTCCAAAGCTCATGGAAGACATTCATGAGGAAGAAGCGATTGTTGAAGCTCCACATAAAGAAGAGGTGGTAGACAAAAGGCATGAGGAAGAAGGAGTAAGCCTCAAGGAACCTAAGAGGAAAGCTATAGTGGATGAGTCCATTCCTATTCTATTCCCTTCAATAGTGAAGAAGGCAAAGAAAACACCGGAATTTGATTTGAACATGCTTCAAGTGTTCAAGAAGGTCGAGGTAACCATACCACTTCTTGATGCTATTCAACAAATTCCATAGTATGTAAAATTTTTGAAAGACTTGTGTACACACAAGGATAGGATAGGAGATTTGGAGACATTATCCTTGGGTAGTTCAATTTCTTCCTTGATGGAACCTATTCCAAAGAAATGTGGTGACCCTGGACCTTGTTTGGTGTCTTGTTGTATTGGTGGGCACACTTTTCATGATTGTATGTGTGACTTGGGAGCTTGTGTATGCATCATGCCGCTTTCCATCTTTGTGCGGTTGAATTTGGCTCCGTTAAAGAAGTCGGCAGCAAAGTTTGCCTTAGCCGATAAAAGTGTGATCACGGTGATAGGAATAGCCGAAGATGTACTTGTGGCGATCGAGGATTTAGTTTTTCCGGTTGACTTTTACATCCTTGAAATGCCTCCAATAGAAAATAGAAGCTCATCCTCCGTTCTACTTGGTAGACCCTTTCTTAAGACCTCTAAATTCAAGTTAGATGCCTTCACCGGCATATATTCCTTTGAGGTTGGAGACAAGACTATCAAGTTCAATTTGGAAGAAGCCATGAAGCATCCTCCCGAAGAGCATTCCATTCTCCGATGTGATGTAATTGATGAAGTGGTAGCGGAAGTGCAAGAAGAAGACCACAACAAGCTATGCTAACCCATTGTTGAAGAGACGGATGACCAAGAGGATGAACATAAGAAAGTTGTTGAGAATGAACTCCATGAGCTTGATGAAAAGGAACCTCAGCTTGAGGCAAAGAGTGAATTGAAACCTCTTCCATCTCATTTGAAGTATGCTTTCTTAGAGGACAACCAAAAGTTTCCGGTCATTATTGCTAGTGAGCTTTCAAGTGAAGAAGAAGGGAAGCTCCTAGATGTTCTAAGAAGGTACAAGAAAGCGATTGGATAGAGCCTAGCCGATATTGTGGGGATTGATCCTCGCAAGTGCATGCATCGTATATTTCTCCAAGAGGGAGCTAGACCGGTTAGGCAACCACAAAAAAGGCTTAACCCGACCATCCTTGATGTGGTAAAGAAGGAGGCCACTAGACTACTTGATGCGGGTATCATATACCCAATTTCTGACAGTGAATGGGTGAGCCCGGTCCAGGTTGTTCCCAAGAAATCAGGCATCACTGCGATTAAAAAGGATGATGGTGAAGTGGTCACCAAGAGAGTACAAAATGCGTGGCGAGTGTGCATTGATTATAGAAGATTGAACGCCGCTACAAGAAAGGACCACTACCCTTTGCCCTTTATTGATCAGATGTTGGACCGTTTGGCGGGTAAATCCCATTATTGTTTTTTTGATGGATTCACTGGTTACTTCCAGATTCACATTGCTCCTGAAGATCAGGAAAAGACCACATTCACTTGCCCTTTTGGCACCTTTGCCTATAAAAGGATGCCATTTGGACTATGTAATGCACTTGCTACTTTTCAGCGGTTTATAACGAGTATCTTTTCCGATCTAATGGAGAATTATCTAGAAGTCTTTATGGATGACTTCAGTGTTTATGGAACTTCATTTGATTGTTACTTAGAGAACTTGGCCAAGGTCTTAGCTAGATGTGTTGACACTAACCTTGTCTTGAATTTTGAAAAATGTCACTTTATGGTAAGACAAGGTATAGTGTTGGAACATGTAGTATCTCATGAAGGCATTTCTGTAGACCCGGCCAAGGTCGATGTTATCACCACTTTACCTCACCCCTCATCTGTGAGGGAGGTTCGCTCGTTTTTAGGCCATGCAGGATTCTATAGGCGTTTTATCAAAGATTTCAGCAAGATTGCTTTGCCATTGTCGCGCCTACTCCAAAAAGATGTAGATTTTGAGTTTGATAGTGAATATGTGAAAGCTTTTGAAGAGCTAAGGAGAGTTCTTACCACAGCACCGATTGTGCGAGGCCCCAACTGGACGTTGCCATTCGAGATAATGTGTGATGCGTCAAACCATGCTGTAGGTGCCGCGCTTGCACAGCGCGATGGTAAACTCCCTTATGTCATTGCTTACTCTTCTAAAACACTGGATGCAGCACAAATCCAACTATACCACTACTGAAAAGGAACTCTTAGCTATTGTTCATGCTTTAGATAAATTCAGATCTTATTTTCTAGGATCAAAGATAGTGGTATACACAGATCATGCAGCTTTAAAGTACATATTGACAAAGAATGAGTCAAAGCCTAGACTCATACGTTGGATCTTGCTTTTGCAAGAGTTCGACATTGAGATTAGGGACCAGAGTGGATCTCAAAACCTGGTTGCGGATTATTTAAGCCGTATTGAGAATTTAAAATTTGACCCATTTCCGATTAATGACTCATTCCCATTGGATAGTTTGCATGCTGTGACGGATAATTTTCCTTGGTTTGCCCCAATGGTGAACTACTTGGTTGCGAAACTCTTCCCTCCTAACTTTTCTAAACACCAAAGGGATAAGTTGAGGAGTGATTCCAGATACTATATTTGGGATGACCCTCACTTGTGGAAGAGGAGAGTGGACCAAGTAATTCGAAGATGTGTCCCGGAGTCTGAAATCCAACCCATTCTTGAAGCTTGCCATTCGTCCGAATGTGGTGGCCACTTTGGCCCACAAAGGACCGCTAAAAAGGTGTTGGATTGTGGATTCTGGTGGCCAACCTTATTCAAGGATGCTAACCGGTTCTGTGTGTCTTGCCATCACTGTCAGAAGTTGGGAAACACATCCCAAAGGGATGAAATGCCTCAGCAACCTATGCTGTTCTATGAGATATTTGATGTATGGGGCATTGACTTTATGGGACCATTTCCCAACTCTAGTGGGTATCTGTATATTCTGTTAGCGGTTGACTACGTGTTAAAGTGGGTAGAAGCAATACCTACCCGCCTTGACGATGCCAATACCGTCATTTCTTTTATTAGAAATAACATTGTATGCCGTTATGGGTCACCACGAGCAATCGTGAGCGACCAAGGATCCCACTTTTGTAACACAAAAGTAGAGGCATTGCTCAAGTGCTATGGAGTGTCACATAAGGTTGCTACTACTTATCATGCGCAAACCAATAGATAAGCGGAAGTGTCCAATCGGGAGATTAAGAGAATCTTGGAGAAAGTGGTCAATCCATTAAGGAAGGATTGGAGCCTCTGGTTAGGAGATGCACTATAGGCATATAGAACGGCCTACAAGACTCCGTTAGGGACGAGCCTCTTTTAGATCGTCTATGGGAAGGCATGCCACCTTCTGGTGGAAATTGAGCATAGAGCCTATTGAGCGATAAAGCACTACAACATGGATTTGAGCAAGGCGGGTGAAGCCAGAAAGTTACAGCTAGAGGAGCTTGAGTGTTTGAGGAACGAATCATATGAGAATGCCCGAATCTATAAAGAAAAGACTAAAGCATTTTATGACCATCACATCCGGAAGAAGGACTTTTAAGAAGGTGATGAGGTTCTCCTCTACAACTTGAGGCTTCGAGTCATGCCTGGCAAGCTTCGTTCTAGATGGGAAGGACCTTTCAAGGTAAAGGAGATAAAGCCCTATGGAGTGGTGGAGTTGTTTGATCCTAAATGTGAAGCAACTTTCAAGGTGAATGGACATAGAGTGAAGAAGTACCATGGCTATAAGCTCCCAAAAGAGCTAGAGGTTTTCCTATTGGAGGATGCACCGAAGAGAGAGGAAGCTTAAGCAAAGGACCGTCCAACTTAAGGACGTTAAAGAAAAGTGCGTGGTGGGAGGCACCCCATAGTGGTAAGATCTTCCTTGTGTACATTCTTGCTTTTAGCTCTAGATTTTTGTGAATTTTGTGATTTCTTGATGTTGTTGATTGCATAGGATTGCTAGCCTTATTGTTCTTGTTGAATAGATAGGATGTTCATATAGTTCTCACCTTTTTGGTATGGATGAATTGTTGAAGTAGAGGGAATACCATGTTTTGAATAATGCATGAATTTGTGAAGTGTTCTCTTTGACTTCTAGCTTAAACACCTACCAAGAATGTGTTAGAATAGCTTTTGCTAGGAAAAAAAAGAGGAAAAAGGAAAAAAGGCACCGATGCGCCAGCGCACCTTGCGTGCGTGCCGGTGTGCATTTCTAACTCCTGGGCCAAAAACCCGAGAGTCATGCCCACTTTATCCCCATCTCGTGCTAGGCACCCACGCGTCCGCGTGCTTGCTGCCTGCGCGCCCTTCGTAAATTCGCCATCGACGCGAATTGTGCATTTTACATTATTTCATGAGGATTTTGCATGAGTTTAGTGACAAATTGTATGTTGCATTACCCATAACTTGGACTAGAACTTTGATGCACTCTATTGCTTGATTTCAGGACCAAAGGAAGCAAGGAATGGGAGGTAACTTGCAAAGTTAATGAGAAAAGTGATTGCCAATAACGCTCTCAAAGCCATCATTGACCACGTTAAGAGTCACGTTAACTAAGTTAACTTAGTTAACGTGAACTCTAACGTGGAGAAGGGAAGTTGAGCCAACGTTAGTGACACTTAACATTGTCACTAACGTTGGCAAATGCTCATAAGTGGCCACGTTAGAGTCCACGTTAACTTAGTTAACATGGCCTCTAATGTTAGAAAGGGGGAGAAGCGTCAACGTTAGTGACATTCAACATTGTCACTAACGTTGGCCTAAGGAGAAATATACCACGTTAACTCCCACGTGGGAGCTAACGTAAGAAGCAAGCATGGTCGACAACGTTAGTGACACCCAACATTGTCACTAACGTTGGAAGCAACCACACAACCCCCCAAGGAGCCCCGTTAACTTCCACGTAACTTAGTTAACGTGGAAGCTAACGTTGATGAGCGAAAGAATGGCCAACGTTAGTGACACTCAACATTGTCACTAACATTGGGGATGGCTAAGCATGGCCACGTTAATTGGAAAAAGAGAATTAGTCTCTGTATTTTACTTTCTCTGCAATTTCTAGTTCTATGATGTATTCTCCATCTTTGTTTTCATTTTCTAGAGCTATGAACAACTAAACCCCTTTTATTGGGTTAGGGAGCTCTGTTGTAATTTGATGGATCAATACTAATCTTCATTATTCTTCTTCTATCTTTTCTCTTGATTTTACTTGAAAGCTTTCGATCTTCATCCAATTGAGTAGTTATCTTGGAAAAGAAGCTATTCAAACTTGGATCTCTTTTGAACCTTGAAAGAGGAATGAAGAGATCAAGCTAGAAATGCTTTCTCATGCTGGACCAAATTGGGTTTGGATGGGTATGTGACTATAACCCTCTCAATACTTGATTTGGAAAATGCATGTGGTATAATCGGTGACCATACTTCATCTCTTCTCATGAGCAATTGACCAAGGAATTGGCTATTGATCAAGATCTGAGAGATTGAATTGCAAGACATTGTAATTCAATCACTTAAGATTGCCAAGGAGATCAATGAGTGCATTGATTGAGGAAGAGATGAAAATGAACTTGATCCGGAGAATTGCAAAGAATGGGTGCAGCTGCATATTTTCTATGAAGGACTCTCTTATGAGTCAAAGAAGGCCGTAGACCATTCATCCGGAGGATCTTTGAACAAGAAGAAGACTATTGAGGAAGCCATAGATGTTATTGAAACAGTAGCAGAGAACGACTACTTCTATGCTTCCGAAAGAGGGAACACAAGAAGAGTAATGGAGCTAAACAATGTAGATGCTCTGTTGGCCCAAAACAAGCTCATTACCCAGCAGCTGGCTGACCTCACCAAGAAGATGGAGATGAACCAAGTAGCAGCAATCTCCACTTCATCAACAACCCAAGAAGGAGTGAATGAAGAAGCAGAGGGTAGTCAGGAGCAAGCCAACTACATTGGGAATTCACCAAGGAAAAATTATGATCCATACTCCAAGACCTACAACCCTGGATGGAGAAACCACCCAAACTTTGGGTGGGGAAGTGAGCAAGATCAAAACCAAGACCAGAGACGTTACAACTCCAACAACAATGCAGCTCACCAGCAATTCACACAGAGGACATCTCAACACCCCCACAACAATACTTCTCCACATGCTTATCAAAATCAAAACAGCACATCTGCTCCGAATCACCCATCAATTGATGACAAGCTCTCTAAGATCAAAACCTTAATTGAAGGAGTATGCAAAGACATTCGAAACAGTAAAGCATTCAGAGAGGAAGTGCAGTCAAACATGCAGAATCAAAGTGCTACCATCAAGAAACTGGAGACACAAATCAGCTATCTGTTTAAGCAGCTTCGTAACCACAACCTTTGCTATGATGCCCATTCAAGCAAAAGGAGGAGTGTCAAGCTATCACACTTAGGAGTGGGAAGGAACTGAAGGAACGTCCCCAAAAATCACAAGAAGAAGGCTCAAATGAAAAGGGAGAAGAGCAAGATAGAGTTCAACCTCCCACGCCAAGTCTGCAGAAAGAAAAAGGGATACCACAACTGAACATCTCAAGAGCTCCATATCCCCAGCTATTGAAGAAAAGGGAAGATGACAACCAGTTCTTGAGATTTTTGGAAATCTTCAAGGAACTACAAATCAACATACCCTTTGCTGAAGCCATAGAACAAATGCCACTCTACGCCAAGTTTTTGAAGGAGCTAATGACTAAGAAGAGAAGCTGGAAGAACAATGAGACTGTGATACTAACTAAAGAGTGCAGTGCTATCATTCAGCATAAACTACCCCAGAAACTGAAGGATCCTGGGAGTTTTCAGATCCCTTGTATTATAGGAGAAATCACAGTAGAGAAGGCTCTTTGTGACTTAGGGGCCAGCATCAATTTGATGTCAGTAGCTATGATGAGAAAGATGAAAATTGAGGAGGCTAAACCAACAAAAATGGCCCTACAACTGGCAGACCGATCATTCAAATTCCCTTACGGGATAGTAGAGGATTTGCTAGTAAAAGTGGGAGATTTCATATTTTCAGCAGATTTTGTGGTGCTGGACATGCAGGAGGACGCCAAGACCTCCATCATCTTGGGAAGGCCATTCTTGGCCACTGCTGGAGCTGTCATTGATGTTCAAAAGGGTGACCTCACCCTTAGATTACACAATGAAAAGATGACATTCAATGTGTTCAAGGCCATGAGTTA
>NC_029785.2:95850172-95850360 GCF_000816755.2 Arachis ipaensis
GTGGCCACAGACATATACCAGATGCACCAAAGGAAGGGAACGAAAAGTCAGAAGCACCCAAATTTAAACTCAAAGCACTGCCACCCACTCCCCACTCTGCATATCTAGGAGAAAATGAAAACTACCCAGTGATCATAAATTCATCCCTCAGTCAAGATCAAGAGGACGAGCTACTCAAGGTGCTGCGG
>NC_029785.2:95850666-95864213 GCF_000816755.2 Arachis ipaensis
GTGGGGAAGTGAGCAAGATCAAAACCAAGACCAGAGACGTTACAACTCCAACAACAATACTTCTCCACACGCCTATCAAAACCAAAACAACACATCTGCTCCGAATCACCCATCAATTGATGACAAGCTCTCTACGATCGAAACCTTAATTGAAGGAGTATGCAAAGACATTCGAAACAGTAAAGCATTCAGAAAGGAAGTGCAGTCAAACATGCAGAATCAAAATGCTGCCATCACAAAACTGGAGACACAAATCAGCTATCTGTTTAAGCAGCTTCCTAACCACAATTTTTGCTATGATGCCCATTCAAGCAAAAGGGAGGAGTGTCAAGCTATCACACTTAGGAGTGGGAAGGAACTGAAGGAACGTCCCCAAAAACCACAAGAAGAAGTCTCAAATGAAAGGGGAGAAGAACAAGATGGAGTTCAACCTCCCACGCCAAGTCTGCAGAAAGAAAAATGGATACCCCAACTGAACATCTCAAGAGCTCCATATCCCCAGCTATTGAAGAAAAGGGAAGATGACAACCAGTTCTTGAGATTTTTGGAAATCTTCAAGAAGCTACAAATCAACATACCCTTTGCTGAAGCCATAGAACAAATGCCACTCTATGCCAAGGTTTTTAAGGAGCTAATGACTAAGAAGAGAAGCTGGAAGAACAATGAGACTGTGATACTAACTGAAGAGTGCAGTGCTATCATTCAGCATAAACTACCTCAGAAACTGAAGGATCCTGGGAGTTTTCAGATCCCTTGTATTATAGGAGAAATCACAGTAGAGAAGGCTCTTTGTGACTTAGGGGCCAGCATCAATTTGATGTCAGTAGCTATGATGAGAAAGATGAAAATTGAGGAGGCTAAACCAACAAAAATGGCCCTACAACTGGCAGACCGATCGTTCAAATTCTCTCACGGGATAGTAGAGGATTTGCTAGTAAAAGTGGGAGATTTCATATTTCCAGCAGATTTTGTGGTGTTGGACATGCAGGAGGACGCCAAGACCTCCATCATCTTGGGAAGGCCATTCTTGGCCACTGCTGGAGCTGTCATTGATGTTCAGAAGGGTGACCTCACCCTGAGATTACACAATGAAAAGATGACATTCAATGTGTTCAAGGCCATGAGTTATCCACCGGAACAATTGGGGGAATGCATGAGGTTAGATGCACTTGAGGATGAAGTGCAGGAGAATTTTGAAGAAGAAGAACCTGAAGAGGACGAGAGATTGGTGGAGGAAGAATCTGAATCAAGTGAAGAGGTGGCCACAGTAGACATACATATACCAGATGCACCAAAGGAAGGGAACCAAACGTCAGAAGCACCCAAGCTTGAACTCAAAGCACTGTCACCCACTCTCAAATATGCATATCTAGGAGAAAATGAAAACTACCCAGTGATCATAAATTCATCCCTCAGTCAAGATCAAGAGGACGAGCTACTCAAGGTTCTGCGGGAGCATAAGGATGCCATTGGATGGGCCCTTGCTGACTTGAAGGGAATCAGTTCAGCCATATGCATTCATAAAATACTGTTGGAAGATGATGCTAAGCCATCCATTCAATCCCAGAGAAGGCTGAACCCAATCATGAAGGAAGTGGTACAGAAAGAGGTTATGAAGCTTTGGCAAGGAGGGGTCATATACCCAATTTCGGACAGCCCTTGGGTTAGCCCCATACATGTTGTGCCCAAGAAGGGAGGAATCACTGTGGTTACCAATGAGAAGAATGAGCTCATACCTACAAGGACCGTCACAGGATGGCGGATGTGCATAGACTACAGAAAACTCAATGAGGCTACACGAAAAGACCATTTTCCCCTTCCATTCATGGATCAGATGTTGGAAAGACTTGCAGGGCACGCATATTATTGTTTTCTCGACGGTTATTCAGGATATAACCAAATAGTGGTTGATCCCAGAGACCAAGAGAAAACCTCATTTACTTGTCCGTATAGAGTGTTTGCCTATAGGCGCATGCCATTTGGGCTATGTAATGCACTTGCAACTTTCCAACGCTGCATGCTTTCTATCTTTTCAGATATGATAGAAAAATTCAATGAAGTTTTTATGGATGATTTCTCGGTATTCGGAGATTCCTTTCCTAGTTGCCTACATCACCTTGCCTTGGTATTGAAAAGATGCCAAGAGACCAATTTGGTCTTGAACTGGGAAAAATGCCACTTCATGGTGACAGGAGGAATAGTCCTTGGTCACAAGGTCTCTCACCAAGGCATTGAGGTTGATAGAGCTAAAGTAGAACTTATTGAAAAACTACCCCCACCCAGTGATGTCAAGGCAATTAGGAGTTTTTTAGGGCATGCTGGTTTTTACAGAAGGTTCATTAAAGATTTTTCAAAGATAGCCAAGCCCTTAAACAATCTCCTTGTATCTGATACACCATTTATCTTTGATGAAACATGCATGCTAGCATTTGCACATTTGAAAATGAGGTTATCCTCTGCTCCTATCATTTCCCCACCTGATTAGAACCTACCATTTGAATTGATGTGTGATGCATCTGATTTTGCAGTTGGGGCAGTGTTAGGACAAAGGAAAGATAACCTAGTTCGTGTGATATACTATGCTATCAAAGTCCTTAATGAAACTCAAAGAAATTATACCACTACTGAAAAGGAGTTGCTAGCAATAGTTTTTGCATTTGACAAATTTAGATCATACCTCATTGGTGATAAAGTGATTGTCTTTACAGATCACGCAGCACTTAAATATTTGTTTGCCATGCAAGAATCAAAGCCAAGACTAATAAGGTGGATCTTACTGTTGTAGGAATTTGATATTGAAATCAGAGACAAGAAAGGAGTGGAGAACAAGGTGGCAGATCACCTATCCAGAATCCCTCATGATCAAGGTGGAGAAAATGATACAAAAGTGAACGAGCTCTTCCCTGATGAGCAGTTGATGACAGTTCACAAAGCACCATGGTTTGTAGATATTGCAAATTTCAAGGAAACTGGGGCATTACCCCCAGGGATCAATAAACATCAAAAAAGGAAGCTCATGAATGATGCAAAATACTTTGTCTGGGACGAGCCATATCTCTTCAAGAAATGTTCAGATGGAATCCTTAGAAGATGTGTTTCGGAAGGAGAAGGAAGAGAAGTCCTGTGGAATTGCCACGGTTCATGTTATGGTGGGCACTTTGGAGGGGACAGAACTGCAGCAAAGGTGTTACAAAGCGGATTCTTTTGGCCCACCCTTTTCAAGGATGCCAAGGAACTAGTAAAAAGCTGCAATGAATGCCAAAGATCTGGAAACCTGCCCAAAAGAAACGCCATGCCACAAAATTTCATCTTGGAACTGGAACTGTTTGATGTGTGGGGAATAGATTTCACGGGACTATTCCCAACCTCATATGCAAACAAGTACATCCTGGTAGCAGTGGATTATGTTTCCAAGTGGGTAGAGGCTATTGCAACCCCAACTAATGATAACAAGGTAGTCATGAACTTCCTCAAGAAGAATATCTTTAGCCGGTTTGGAGTCCCAAGAGCCCTCATCAGTGATGGAGGGAGCTACTTTGTAACAAACCACTAGAAGCTCTCCTCCTACGATATGAAAGTAGCCATACCTTACCACCCTCAAACGAGTGGGCAAACTGAGATATCCAACAGAGAGCTGAAGAGGATCCTGGAAAAGACTGTGGGTGCATCTAGAAAGGATTGGTCGAAGAAGCTGGATGATGCTCTTTGGGCATATAGAACAGCATTCAAAACTCCACTTGGAATGTCTCCATATCAACTGGTCTATGGGAAGGCTTGTCATTTACCACTGGAGCTGGAACACAAAGCTCTCTGGGCTATCAAGATACTAAATTTTGACAGCATTGCTGCTGGTGCAAAAAGGATCTTGCAGCTGCAAGAGATAGAGGAATTCAGGTCACAAGCCTATGAAAACACTAAGATGTACAAAGAAAAGGCAAAGAGAAAACATGACATGCATCTTGCGCCCAGGAGTTTCGAAAAAGGGCAGCGAGTACTCCTTTACAATTCTAAATTAAGGCTGTTCCCAAGAAAACTCAAGTCAAGGTGGTCCGGACCTTTCATGGTTACGAAAGTATCGCCATATGGCCACATCGAAATCACGGATGAAGGTTGAGAGAGGACTTTTACAGTGAATGGACAAAGACTCAAGCATTATCTGGGCAACATGGGGAAAAACCCCAAAGTAAAGTACCATCTCAAGTAATTAAGGACTCGTCGAGCTAGCGACAATAAAAGAGCGCTCTGTTGGGAGGCAACCCAACCTCAGGTAGTTTCACTTTCATCTTTATTTCAAAAAAAAAAAATCACAAGTCATTTCCCCTGTATTGTAAGGAGCTAAGTTTGGTGTTCCACACTTTAATTCCATTGTACTCAGAATTGTTGAAAGTTGGAAGTCCGAATGCACTTTTGATTTGTAGTTACTCGTAGTTGAACCATTTTTAAATTCTAGTCTTTATGTCACTGCATCCTCCTTAACTTACTTGTATGCTTGTCCCTTTTAATCAAATGAAGAGAGAATGTTTATGTCTCAAAAGACCAGAGTGGAGTTCACATTATGGAGTACATTCATGAGTTTGTGGTATGATCATAAGTTAGGTAAGTTGGTTCAACCATAAGGTGGGATGACAACTATCTGGCCTGAATACTTTGCTTTGAATATACTCATGAGACTAAGTATATGACAAGATCCTAATAAGAGAAAGAGAAAAGAATAATGAAAGTGGAAAAACAAAAGAAAAAGAGTAAGCAATAAGGCTAGGCACCAATGGTTTTGATCTTAAGATATGTGTCTGTTGTGTTCCTGTGTGAGGGATCTACTTGGATGAATAAGCTCTTAGGGGTGCTTTATCACCTGGTAACTTGCGTTAACTAACCCGGGATTATCAGCTGAAAGTCCATCATCAAGAGTAACCCTCACCACAGAGCATTTAGTAACCCAAAGAGGTGCTGGACACCAAGGTCTCAAGAAGGAAAATAAATGAACTATATGCCTGTGGTGTAAGTCCTTAGGGGTGCTTCAACACCTAGCACGCCTCTAACGTTAGAAAGGAGGAGAAGCGCCAACGTTAGTGACATTCAACATTGTCACTAACGTTGGCCTAAGGAGAAATATACCACGTTAACTCCCACGTTAACTTAGTTAACGTAGGAGCTAACGTAAGAAGCAAGCATGGTTGACAATGTTAGTGACACCCAACATTGTCACTAACGTTGGAAGCAACCACACAACCCCCCAAGGAGCCATGTTAACTTCCACGTTAACCTAGTTAACGTGGAAGCTAACGTTGATGAGTGAAAGAATGGCCAACGTTAGTGACACTCAACATTGTCACTAACGTTGGGGATGACTAAGCATGGCCACGTTAGAAGCCACGTTAACCTAGTTAACATGGACTCTAACGTGATGCATAGGGGCACCTTGGAACGTTAGTGACAATGTTAAGTGTCACTAACGTTCTCGAAGGATGGCAAGCCTACGTTAAAGAGCCACGTTAACTAAGTTAACGTGGGCTCTAACGTGGGAACAAATGGGGCTTTTCAAAGTTATTGGAAATGTTAAGTCTCAATAACGTGTGCGAAGGACTTAGAGGCAACGTTAGTGGCAACGTTTATGCCACTAACGTTGAAGTTAATGTGGCTTTTACTTAGTAACGTTAGTGAGAAAGTTGATTGTCACTAACATTCTCGAACTTATATTTTCACTAAACGTTAATACTCCTAACGTCCTAAGCTAAAGTCTCTGCCCACTTTACATTTTCTCTCTGCAAGTAAAGTCAAGCCCAAATGAAGAAGAGAACTGCTTCAAACTCAAGATCCAAAGGCCCAAGACCTGAAGAGCCAACTAGAAGCTGAGAGAAGTAGTATATATAGGAGTAGCTTTGAATTGTTAAGGAGTTCTGGAAGATTGGAAAAAGAGAATTACTCTCTGTATTTTACTTTCTCTGCAATTTCTAGTTCTATGATGTATTCTCCATCTTTGTTTTCATTTTCTAGAGCTATGAACAACTAAACCCCTTTCATTGGGTTAGGGAGCTCTGTTGTAATTTGATGGATCAATACTAATCTTCATTATTCTTCTTCTATCTTTTCTCTTGATTTTACTTGAAAGCTTTTGATCTTCATCCAATTGAGTAGTTATCTTGGAAAAGAAGCTATTCAAACTTGGATCTCTTTTGAACCTTGAAAGAGGAATGAAGAGGTCAAACTAGAAATGCTTTCTCATGCTGGACCAAATTGGGTTTGAATGGGTATGTGACTATAACCCTCTCAATACTTGATTTGGGAAATGCATGTGGTATAATCAGTGACCATACTTCATCTCTTCTCATGAGCAATTGACCAAGGAATTGGCTATTGATCAAGTAGCATTTACTTTTCTGTTATTTACATTCCCGCCATTTTATTTTCTGGAACTCTCAACCCAAATCCTGGATTCGCTCAACTAGAACATTCTTCTAATTAAAGTTGCTTGATTAATCAATCCCTGTGGGATTCGACCTCACTCTATTGTGAGTTTTTACTTGACGACAAATTCGGTACACTTGCCAAAGGGAGATTTGTTGTGAGACAAGTTTTCCGTGCATCACCCTTGTCCAACCTTCACCAACGCACCAGCGCACCGTGCGCGCGCGCACCGGTCGCGCGAACCAGTTTAAAAAACTGGCGCGCCCTGTTTTACCCCCCTTTCTCATCTCTTTTCTTATTTCTTTCTTCTTCTTTCTCCATCACCTCTCTTCTCTTCCTTTTCTTCTTCCATGCTTCACCACCGTCTCCGGCCACTCACCAGCCACCACAACCTCTTCCGGTGGCACTACATCTTTTCTATTTCTTTCTCATTTTCACAAAAAGGAAATTCTACCTTGTTCTTTTCCACTTCTCAAGGTTCTACTTCTTCCATATCTCCTCTATTACTTTCTTTGCATTATTTCTTCTTTTAGTTAGATTCTTTTTATTGCTTTACTTAATTTCTCTTTTAGTTGCATGATTATACCACTTGCTTTTTGTTTGTTTATTTACTTTTCCCTTTTTCTTGCTTTTCCGTGGATGATTGAATTTGAGTTTAATTTGCTTTAATGGATATTTTTGATTGTTTCCTTATCTTTGTCAATATGTGATGATTATACGATGATTGATATTTCATTTTGGGCTTCAAGTTGGTTGAGTATCTCACAATTACTCATTGCTTGATAATTGCACGCCAAGTGTTCGAGGAAATGCATGAAAGCCATTTTGGTTTATTTTTATCATGTACTTTCAATTTGGTTCTTCTCCTCATTTACTTGTTGTCTTCTAAATGCATTGAGTCCACTTTTCTTATTACTTTCTGTTCCGAGGGTTACTTGAAACTGGAGGTCGATCTCGGTCGAGATCTTCTGTACTGGTCGGTGCTGACGTGTCCGGCTGGTGAGTGGCGGCCGGAGCTGTCGTGTTCGACTTGTTGGACTAGCTGCACTGCTGATTCTTCGCCACCGGAGTGTGGGGGGTACTTGCAAGGGACTCTGATTCTTAAGTTAGCAAGGGTATTAAGCAGGTTTTTAGTAGAATCAGAGTATGATTTATACCTGGGTGCTCCAGTGTATTTATAATAGTGTGGGCTGACCATCTTAGATAAGATAAGTTAGTTATCTTATCTCAGCTTATCTTTGGGTGAGGTCATCTTATCTTCAAGGGAACCGCCTTTATCTCTATAGGCTTGGACTGCCTTTGGACTTGGGTCGTGTTCCTCTATTTTGGCCCTTTACTGGGCTTTCCTGGCAGTTTGGCCGAGCTCTTTGAGAAGAGGTCGGATAGTCGGACCTGAAGAGGTCAGTCGCCTTGTCGCTTAAACATCCCGGGTCGGATAGCTCGACCCAGGGTATGAACAGTGCCACTGCTTGAGCTCGGTCTTTCATTTTGAGGTCGAGTCTTAGTTTTAGGACTTCGATCCTTTTCTGGTGAAGCCGAAATCGAGCATTTGTCGACTTCCTTCTTTGTAGAGTCTTCCTTTGTTGAATGTGGAACGTTTTCTTCTAAAAGCGCGCGCCTTTGTATTAGCGCTCTGTTCTTGGGAACGTGCGAAGGTTTAATACCTTAATTAATTACTTTTTTAGTGCTCTGTTTCCCTTGGCTCATTTTTTTTGAATTTCACACACAAAAAATGGTTTCCCTTCTTCGTTTTTGTAACTTCTCTCTGTACTCTCTCGCTTTCTGTTTTCGCCTGAAATTTGCGTTATTTGCGTTGCGGGGTCATTTGGCAATTTCTGGGCGATTCCGTCTCTCCATCTTCATTCTCCTTTCGAAGCTTCTTCCTTTGTTCAGGTTGGTTTTTCTTTCCTTGTACTTCTTTCGTCATTTTGCCTTCGGCTTTTGATAGAGTTTTGATTTTTCTCTTGACGTCTCGACTTGGAAAATCTGAATCTTTTCGTATCACTGTGCGCCTGTTTGTTTATTGTTTGGGGGATTTCTCTTGCTTTTGGGATGGTTCCTTTGTGTTCTAGGGTTCATACTGCTTGTTTTCTCGAAAGATTGTTCCTTTTTGTCATGCTGATAGCTTTTGCTGATGAATTCCATGAAAGATAACGACTATTTCTTCGTGTTGTTTTACTTTTTCTGGGGGAATTTACTTCTCTAAAAAAAGGTGGCATTTTTGATGATTTCTTCTTGATATGTTTTGCTATCTTTGCTGATAAGCTGAGACTGCAAATTTGGAAGGTAGCTACTTCGATTTTGTTTGATTTGTAGCTTTCTGGGGATGCTGCTTCTTTTGAGAAAGGGTTTATCTCTGTCTTTGATGTGAGTTTTGTTGGGACGTTAGTTTTGTAGGTTTTTCTGATTCCTTGTTCCCTGACTGCCTCCAAAGGATGCCCCTGGACCTTCTATGTGGGTCCTGGGGTTTTTCTTTTGTTGTTTGTGCTGTCTGAATCATACTAGCCGAGTTGTTTTGTATTTTGTCCGAGATATTTTTTAGTAATCCGAACTTCTTTTCTTGTTTGTAGGACTAGTTGGCCATGTCTTCTCGCAAAAATATTGTTGAGGCGTCTTCTAAGGTCCCCGAGGGGATGTCTGATTGGTTGGACTCCCTGGTGTTGCTGTGTGTTTCTTTAGCCAATTCTGAATTTTGCGTAGAGCTTAGAAAACATCACCGTCTCTGCAAGAGTAGAGATCAAGAGAGGAATTATGAATTGGTGGCACCTGACTCTGAGGAGAGGGTTTGCTTCCCTGTCCCGATCCAAGGGGAGTGCCCTTTCTTTTATGCTTACGACTATTTTTTCAGCCAGTTGGACATCACTTTTCCCTTTACTTCCTTTGAGACCGATTTGCTATGGTCGTGTAATGTAGCTCCGTCCTAGCTTCATCCGAACTCCTGGGATTTTATTAAGATTTTTCAGCTTCTTTGCCAAGAATTGGATGTTACCCTTTCTCAAACTCTTTTTCTTTATTTGTTTGTTTTAACTAAGCTCGGGATTTCTTCGAAAAAGAAAGCATCGTGGGTTTCTTTTAGGTCTGCACAAGGACATAAGGTTTTTACCATGTACGACGAGTCCTTTAGGGACTTCAAGAAATATTTCTTCAAGATTCGAGCTGTTGAGGGAGCTCCCCCTTTTTTTTGGAAGCTAATGATGAGCCATCCTTTCCTCTGTGTTGGCAGCAGAATGTAGTAGTGTCCCGATATACGTGAGAAATGCTCGACAAGATTAAGCAGGCTTTTGTAACTGTTTTGGAGGACCTTTGGGGGGAACCTCCTTATTTAGATACTAAAAATCCTTTGGGGACCCCTCCCTTGTTCGAACTGCACTGGGTATTAGTTGATGTATATTGCTTATTGTTTTTACTTTGCTTTCCTCTTTTTTCCTGGTCTGTAAAACTGCTGGTTTCTATTTTACAGAGATGGCCAAGAATAATGAATCGATGAAAGCTTTCAAGAAGGCGAGAAAGGCTGCTGCCGCTCAGAACATCTCGACCAAAACAGATGGGGAAGGATCTTCACAGATGATGTCAAAACCGTCCGTGCCGAGCTTTCCTGGCCCGAGGAGAATGATCCCTACTCCTCGAGTTCATGTAGTGGATCCTCCGCCGTCTTCTGCTGCTGCTGCTTCTTCTCCTCCGGTCGTTCCACCTTCCAAAAGACCTCAAACTGTTGAACCCTTCAATTTGGATACCCCTGACTTCGATGTTGTTGGGTTTGTCGACCAGCAGATCGGTCCTTATGGTGCCCTTCCTATGGATGATGTGTCACTCCTTCATCATTTAGACTTTATAACTCGGAGTAGTGTCAAGATGGCACATATGGGGGCGGCCTTATATCGGACTGCCCAAGATCTTCCTCTTCATGCTACGAAGGCCTTTATAGAGGAGGCCAAATTAGAGTTCGATCGGATGAAAGGTTTGAAGGAGGAGCTTGAGGTGAAGGTGACCAAGCTGGAGAAAGAGTTGGAGGGTGAGAAGGCTAGTTCTATTGCCTTGGCGGTGATGCCAGGGCATCTTGGCCAGTTTCACTGACCTTTTCTTTATTGTTTTTAGGGTAGTTTCATGCATTTCTTTAGGAAATAAGCTAGTTTTGGGTAGATATTCACCTACACCTTGATTCAAGCATACATTGTGCATTTTACATTATTTTATGAGGATTTTGCATGAATTTATTGACAAATTGTATGCTGCATTACCCATGACTTGGACTAGAACTTTGATGCACTCTGTTGCTTGATTTCAGGACCTTCAATCACTTTAGATTGCCAAGGAGATCAATGAGTGCATTGATTGAGGAAGAGATGAAAATGAACTTGATCCGGAGAATTGCAACATCTCCTAAGCCCAATGAACTCCCCATCTCTGATCTTACCCATTCTCTTTAATTTCTGCCATTTACTTTTATGAGCAAATCCCCCAATCCCATATACAATTCTGCAATTTATTTTCAGTCATTTACTTCCAATCCTTTAATTCTAGCATTTACTTTTCTGTTATTTACATTCCCGCCATTTTATTTTCTGCAATTCTCAACCCAAATTCTGGATTCGCTCAACTAGAATATTCTTCTAATTAAAGTTGCTTGATCAATCAATCCCTGTGGGATTCGACCTCACTCTATTGTGAGTTTTTACTTGACGACAAATTCGGTACACTTGCCGAAGGGAGATTTGTTGTGAGACAAGTTTTCCACGCATCAAGTTTATGGCGCCGTTGCCGGGGATTGATTGTGCATCAACAACGATTAAATTGGAAGATCACTAGATTGAGCAATTTTATTTTGTGAATTTCATTTTCTGTTTGAGTGATTTACTTTTTGTTTTAGTTAAACTTCTTCCCTTCCCCCTCTACTCTTTTGTTCTTCTTTGTTACTTTCAATTCTGTTTGCTAACCCACTAACTGTTTGATATATTGCATCACCCACAACTAACAGTAATTCTGACACAAATACTTTCTGCACCTATCTTTTCTTGCTTGCACTTGATGGTTGTATGACAGGGAGAAGAAGCGGGGCTTCAACTTCCTTTGATTCTGAATCTGAGCAAGGAGTTTCGAAAAGGGGCAGCGAGTACTCCTTTACAATTCTAAATTAAGGCTGTTCCCAGGAAAACTCAAGTCAAGGTGGTCTGGACCTTTCATGGTTACGAAAGTATCACCATATGGCCACATCGAAATCACGGATGAAGGGTCAGAGAGGACTTTTACAGTGAATGGACAAAGACTCAAGCATTATCTGGGCAACATGGGGGAAAACCCCAGAGTAAAGTACCATCTCAAGTAATTAAGAACTCGTCGAGCTAGCGACGATAAAAGAGCGCTCTGTTGGGAGGCAACCCAACCTCAGGTAGTTTCACTTTCATCTTTATTTCAATAAAAAAAAATTCACAAGTCGTTTCCCCTGTATTGTACGGAGCTAAGTTTAGTGTTCCACACCAGAACAATCCAAGAGTGATGGTGTAATTCTAAGTTTGGTGTTCCACCAAAGGACATTGGTTAGAATTACACTTCACTCCAGAAGAACATTGCTAGCTCCATCCAATCAAGAGAAACCACTTAGATGTAGTTAGACTATAGGTTATCATTGTTTTGTTAACAACAAGATATGGGGTTCGCTGCATATGTGTAATGATTGGACTGGGCAAGGAACTAAGTTTGGTGTTCACACACCAAATTGAGTTAAAAAAGCACCAGCATACATGCAAGCTAACTATGTCTCAAGTGCTTTGGGAACAAGCAACTTCCAGTAACCTTGCAGGAACTTTATGAGGAAATGGTGCACCTCCACCCAAAGAAGCTAGGCAGCAAAAACTAGGATGATGACAAAGAGAGAGGGCAACCAGAAATCATCACCCAAAGGTTGTATTTTTACTTAATTCCATTGTACTCAGAAGTGTTGAAAGTTGGAAGTCTGAATGCACTTTTGATTTGTAGTTACTCGTAGTTTAACCTTTTTTAAAATTCTGCCTTTTAGGTTCTGAATAGGTCTATGTGTGCTAGTCTTTATGTCACTGCATCCTTACTTAACTTACTTGTATGCTTGTCCCTTTTGAATTTAATGAAGAGAGAATGATTGTTTTTAAAAGACCAGAGTAGAGTTCATAATGTGGAAGTGCATTCATGAATCTTTGGGGTAGTCATAAGTAGCTAAGTTAGTTCAACCACAAGGCTAGGAGGACAACTATCTATCCTGAATACTTGACTTTGGATATACCCATGAGACTAAGTAGATGACAAGATCCTAATAAGAAAAAAGGGAAAGAATAATGGAAGTGAAAAACAAAAGAAAAAGAGTAAGCAATAATGCTAGGCACCAATGGTTTGGACCTTGAGACAAGTGTCTGTGGTGCTCCTGTGTGAGGGATCTACTTGGATGAATAAGCTCTCAGGGGTGCTTTATCACTTGGTAACTTGGGTTAACTAACTCGGGATTATCAGCTGAAAATCCACTATCAAGAGTAACCCTTACTACAGAGCATTTAATAACCCAAAGAGGTGCTGGACACCAAGGTCTCAAGAAAAGAAAATAAACAAACTATATGCCTGTGGTGTGTATGTATGGGGGAGAGACTTGGGGGAGTAAGTTCTTAGGGGTGCTTCAACACCTAGCACCTTGAACCAACTGGTTCGGGAGTGTTGGCTGAAAACTTATCTTAAAGAGTTACCCCCTTACAGAGCACTTAGCCTAAATAACACAAATAACCCTTGAAATAACAATAAAAGGGTCAATGAATAAAAGTCTCATGGGATATAGACAAAGTAAGTGTTTAGGGACATGATAAAGGTCTGAAAGCCAGTAATGGAATGAACCTAAGTTGCTATGCATGAAACCACCATAAAATCAGTAACATGACTTCCACAAGAATGACTCATTCCGCTGGATATTCCATTCATCATTCTCTTGTTCCAGTACTTGCTTAGGGACAAGCAAGCTTTAAGTTTGGTGTTGTGATGCCAGGGCATCATGGCCAGTTTCACTGACCTTTTCTTTATTGTTTTTAGGGTAGTTTCATGCATTTCTATAGGAAATAAGCTAGTTTTGGGTAGATATTCACCTACACCTTGATTCAAGCATACATTGTGCATTTTACATTATTTCATGA
>NC_029785.2:95864237-95872396 GCF_000816755.2 Arachis ipaensis
CCCATGTTAACTTAGTTAACGTGGGAGCTAACGTAAGAAGTGAGAGTTGTCGACAACGTTAGTGACACTCAACACTGTCACTAACGTTGGAAGCAACCACACAACCCCCAAGGAGCCACGTTAACTTCCACGTTAACTTAGTTAACGTGGAAGCTAACGATGAGGAATGAATGATGAGCCAACGTTAGTGACACTCAACATTGTCACTAACGTTGGGATGGCTAAGAATGGCCACGTTAGAGGCCACGTTAATCTAGTTAACATGGACTCTAACGTGAGATCTAGGGGCACATTGGAACGTTAGTGACAATGTTGAGTGTCACTAACGTTCTCGAAGGTTGGAAAGGCCACGTTAGAAGCCACGTTAACCTAGTTAACATGGGGTCTAACGTGAGGCAAAGGGGTACAATGGAACGTTAATGAAAATGTTAAGTGTCACTAACGTCCTCGAACTTATACTTTCACTAAATGTTAACACCCCTAATGCCCTGAGCTGAAGTCTCTGCCCACTTAGCACTTTCTCTCTGCAAGTAAAGCCAAGCCCAAATGAAGAAAAGAACTGCTTCAAACTCAAGATCCAAAGACCCAAGACTTGAAGAGCCAACTAGAAGCTGAGAGAAATAGTATATATAGGAGTAGCTTTGAATTGTTAAGGAGCTCTGGAAGCTGGAAAAAGGATAACTACTCTCTGTATTTTATCTTCTCTGTATTTTCTAGTTTTAGGATGTATTCTCCATCTTTGTTTTCATTTTCAAGAGCTATGAACAACTAAACCCCTTTCATTGGGTTAGGGAGCTCTGTTGTAATTTGATGGATCAATACTAATTTTCATTATTCTTCGTCTATCTTTTCTCTTGATTTTACTTGAAAGATTTCGATCTTCATCCAATTGAGTAGTTATCGCTATTTACTTTTATGAGTAAATCCCCCATTCCCATTTACAATTCTGCAATTTATTTTTAGTCATTTACTTCCAATCCTTTAATTCTAGCATTTACTTTTCTGTTATTTACATTCCCGCCATTTTATTTTCTGCAATTCTCAACCCAAATTCTGGATTCGCTCAACTAGAACATTCTTCTAATTAAAGTTGCTTGATCAATCAATCCCTGTGGGATTCGACTTCATTCTATTATGAGTTTTTACTTGACGACAAATTCGGTACACTTGCCGAAGGGAGATTTGTTGTGAGACAAGTTTTCCACGCATCAGGCAGCTTCTGTAAAGTTGGCTGAAGACACGGCTTTGAGGCACAAGGATAGTTATGTTACGGCCTACAGGGAGGTGATGCATCTTAGGGAAGAGTTGGAGTTTGCCCGGATTGATTATGCCGAGCTCCAGGGTCATCTTGTAGGCAGCGTAAATGCTGTTTATGAGAACCTGAAGGAGCAGGTTCAAGTTTTTGCACCTGAGGCCAACCTTACTCTCTTCAGCCTGGACAATGTTGTAAAGGATGGCAAGATTGTCCCTGATGACCCTGATGACGACGATGTTGTACCCCTTCCTGTGCCGGTCGCCAAAGCCACTGTTATGCCGACTTCTTCAGCTCCTTCTGCTGGGGTTAGTCATCCCGAACCAGAGCTTGACTGTCAGATATTAAATCGGGATGACAGGACAGTGGATGCAGTCCCCTTCAGACTCGTCCTCCTTTACCTTGTGCTGCCGAGAAGGCTTCGGATCTTCCCTGATTATGTAAATGTTCTGTGTAGATAGCCCGGTCTGTGGGCTTTTAAAACTTTCTTTTTGTAATGTTTCTGACTGTTGACACTTTTTTTAGTTTCTTGTTTAGCAACTTTATTTTGAAAAACAAAAAATAGCTTCCAAGTTCTTGGGGCTGATTTGGGTAGCCTCTTTGAGCTTGTTCTTATTATGCTTTTAATATCATGTCGGTCTTTATCTATCTTGGTACCCCTTGTTTAGGTTTTCGGAAGTGTTGGAGCCTTGTTGCTCGACCTCTCTGGATTGCCTTTGTATTTCCTGTTTGTGGCTTTGATTCCTTTGAGGCTTCGGGAGTTATTTCTAGTAATCCTGCCTTGTTTGGACCTTTTATAAGGTCTCTTGCTAGGTATTACTTTTTATAACTTTAGTATCTTATGGAGGCCGACTTCGTCATGTCGGACCCTTCTAAGTTATTTTTGTAATCATCTTTCTTGGACTTTGTTCGAGTCTCTTCCAGGGATTACTTTTATAACTTTTGGGTTTTGGGCCGACTTCGTCATGTCGAGCCCTCCTAAGTTATTTTTGTAATCCTCTTTCTTGGACTTTGTTCAAGTCTCTTTCAAGGATTACTTTTATAACTTCTAGGTTTTGGGCCGACTTCGTCATGTCGGACCCTTCTAAGTTATTTTTGTAATCCTCTTTCTTGGACTTTGTTCGAGACTCTTTCAGGGATTACTTTTATAACTTTTGGGATTTGGGCCGACTTCGTCATGTCGGGCCCTTCTAAGTTATTTTTGTAATCCTCTTTCTTGGACTTTGTTCAAGTCTCTTTCAGGGATTACTTTTATAACTTTTGGGTTTTGGGCCGACTTCGTCATGTCGGGCCCTTCTAAGTTATTTTTTTAATCCTCTTTCTTGGACTTTGTTCAAGTCTCTTTCAGGAATTACTTTTATAACTTTTGGGCTTTGGGCCGACTTCGTCATGTCGGGCCCTTCTAAGTTATAGTAATCCTCTTTTATAGGGCTGGCCAGACCTCTTTCCAGAGATTTACTGATAACTTTTGTTATTGCGACTGGTCCGACTTCTTAACGTCAGCCAGTCTCTAAGTTATTATTTAGCAACCCATTTTATCAAGACCTCATCAGGTCCTTTCTCTGGATCACTTTTGATAACTTCTTGCATTATTCTGTTTTCATCTTTTCCGATTTGTAGAAGTTGGGTTCAATCCTCGTTTGGTCAACCTTTTGACGAGTTTGGTTTTTATCTCTGTTGGTCTTTATCGTGATCGTGCAGTGAATTTGATTTTCACTTTCTGCCGATCTGTTGCTTTATAATCAGACGATGAATGTTTCAGATTAATGCGGTTTGAGAGTTGGTAGAATATCTAAACATATTTTATTCAAAAGAAAATGTACATATATACATGCGGGAGTTTTTATCCCTTTAAGTCAAATTATTCGTAGGTCTTGGCTTGGTGCCTCTTTAAAAAACCTTTTCAGGAAAAAGAGTGCACCTTATGCCGAGATCCTTTATCATCCCTAACTATAGTACCTTCTCAGGTTGCAGGCGTGCCACGACCTAGGAAGCTCTCATCCATCGAGTTCGGACAGTCTGTAGTAGCCTTTTCCGAGTACTTCTACGACTCGGTAGGGTCCTTTCCAGTTTGCTGCCAGCTTTCCTTCTCCAGGTCGAGTTGTTCCGATATCATTTCGGATTAGGATGAGGTCATTCTCAGCAAAACCTCGTGGCACTACCTTTTGATTATATCTTGAAGCCATTCGACGCTTTAGTGCTTCTTCTCTGATCCGAGCTCTTTCTTGGACTTCCGGGAGTAGGTCGAGTTCTTCCCTTTGAAATTGGGAGTTGGCTTCTTCATTATAGTGGATCACTCTAGGCGACCCTTCTTCAATCTCTACTGTGATCATTGCCTCCATTCCGTATGTTAATCGGAAGGGTGATTCCTTTGTGGTGGAATGTGGCGTTGTTCGGTATGCCCATAGGACTTGTGGGAGCTCCTCAGCCCAAGCTCCCTTTGCGTTCTGTAATCTCTGCTTTATCCCAGATAATATGACTTTGTTGGCAGCTTCGGCTTGTCCATTGGCTTGGGGATGTTTTACGGAAGTGAATTGTTGTTTTATGTTCAAGTCGGCCACTAACTTTCTGAAGCCTGCATCTGTGAATTGGGTGCCATTGTCTGTGGTGATGGAGTATGGAACCCCAAACCTTGTGACAATGTTCCTATATAGGAATTTTTGACTTCTTTGAGCAGTGGCATTAACTAGGGGTTCTGCCTCGATCCACTTTGTAAAGTAGTCTACTCTTACTATAAGGAACTTAACTTGTCCCGATCCCTGAGGGAAGGGTCCGAGAAGGTCGAGTCCCCATTTTGCAAAGGGCCATGGTGAGGTTACGCTGATGAGTTCTTCTGGCGGGGCGATGTGAAAGTTGGCATGTTTCTGGCATGGTATACATGTCTTTACAAACTCTGTGGCTTCCTTTTGTAGAGTTGGCCAATAGAATCCTGCTCGGAGTACCTTTTTGGCGAGAGCTTGTGCTCCGAGATGATTTCCACAAATGCCACTGTGTACTTCTTCTAGAACTTCCTTTGTGTTGGAAGTCGGCACACATTTTAATAATGGGATTGAAATCCCTCTCTTGTATAGAGTATTGTTTATGATGGTGTAATGATGTGCCTCTCATTTTAACCTCTTTGCCTCCTTTTCGTCTGTAGGGAGTGGTTCTGTTTTGAGGTAGTTAATTATGGGAGTCATCCATCCTTGATCCTGACCTGTTATGGCTAGGACTTTTTCTTCTTCCGAGATTGACAGACTCTGCAGTATTTCTTGGATGAGGCTTCTATTGTTGCCCCCTGGTTTGGTGCTGGCTAGCTTTGAGAGCGCGTCAGCTCGGGCATTCTGTTCTCGGGGTATGTGACGGACCTCATATTTTCCGAGTTGTCCGAGCTGTTCCCTAGTTTTATCCAAGTACTTTTTCATGGTGGGGTCTTTGGCTTGGTAGCTCCTTGTTATTTGTGAAGTGACTACTTGTGAGTCGCTGAAGATGGTAAGCTTTTGGGCTTCAACCTCCCTAGCCAGCTTCAAACCAGCTAATAGTGCCTCATATTCTGCTTGATTGTTTGAGGCAAGGAACCCGAATTTGAGGGAAAGTTCAATTTGAGTCCCTTGGTTGCTTTCAATTATCACACCCGCGCCACTTTCATTTTTATTTAAGGAACTGTCCATGTAGAGGTTCCATTCTGTGGGGATTTCTGGGGTGTCTGTAAATTCTACAATGAAGTTGGCCAGGTATTGTGATTTAATGGCTGTCCAAGCTTCGTATTAAAGATCAAATTTGGACAACTCGACGACCCATTGCAAGATTCTACCTTCTAAGTCCGTTTTCTGCAAAATCCCCTTTATGGGCTGGTCGGTCCGAATCCTAATGGTGTGAGCTTGGAAGTATGGACGAAGTCGTCGAGATGTTAGTATAACGGCGTAGGCAAATTTTTTTATTTTTTGGTAGTTCATCTCAGATCCTTGTAATGCTTTACTGATGAAGTATACGGGTTGTTGCCCACTGTCGACTTCTCGAACTAGTGCTGAGGCTACTGCTCGACTTCCTACCGCGAGGTATAATATGAGTGGTTCTCCTTTCCGTGGCCGAGTTAGGATAGGTGGTTGTCCCAGGAATCTCTTGACCTCTTGGAAGGCTTGCTCGCACTCCGTTGTCCATTCAAACTTTTTTCCTTTCCTTAGAGTGACAAAGAAGGGGAGAGATCTTATTGCTGATCCGGCTGGAAATCTGGACAAGGCTGCCAACCTCCCATTGAGTTGTTGCACCTCTTTGACGCAAGTCGGGCTTTTCATGTCAAGTATGGCCCGGCATTTATCCAAATTTGCTTCGATTCCTCTTTGTGTGAGCATAAAACCCAGGAATTTGCCGACTTCTACTGTGAAGGTGCATTTTGCAGGATTGAGTCGCACGTCATGCCTTCTTATAGTGTCGAACACTTGGGTCAGGTCGGACAACAGCGTCTCTTCACTTTGTGTCTTTATTAACATGTCGTCCACATAGACTTCCATGATTTTTCCAATATGATCCGAAAAGACTTTATTCATTAACCTTTGGTAAGTAGCTCCTGTGTTTATAAGACCGAAAGGCATTACGATGTAGCAGTAGTTTGCTTTTGGGGTTAGAAATGAGGTTTTTTCTTGATCGGGTGGATGCATTGGGATTTGATTGTATCCCGAATATGCATCCATGAATGATAGGTATTTATATCTGGAGGAGGCATCCACTAGAGCGTCGATACTTGGGAGTGGATAAGGATCTTTTGGGCAGGCTTTGTTGAGATCAGTGTAGTCGGTGCACATTTGCCACTTCCCATTTGATTTTTTCACCAAGATGACGTTAGCTAGCCATAGTGGGTACTTGACTTCTCTTATGAATCCTGCCTCCAGTAGAGCTTGCACCTGCTCTTCCACAGCTTGGGATCATTTTGATCCGAGTTTTCTCCATCTCTGTTGTACTGGCCGAGATCCTGGGTAGACCGCTAACTTGTGGCACATTAATTTGGGGTCTATGCCTGGCATGTCTTCAGCTTTCCATGCAAAGAGGTCGATGTTATCTCGTAAGAACTGTACGAGTAATTCTTTTATGTCTCCTCTTGGAATCGTACCAATATTCGTTGTTTTGTCCGGGGTGTCTCCGATCTGGATTTTCTCTATTTCACTTTCGGGTTGTGGACGAAGTTCTTCTCGCCTCTGAACTCCCCCCAGTTCGATTGTGTGGAATTGCTCTCCTCTGCCTCTGAGGTTTAGACTTTCGTTGTAACAGCGGCGTGCTATCTTCTGATCTGCTTTTATTGTTGCTATCCCTTCCGCTGTTGGGAATTTCATGCATAAATGTGGAGTTGAGACTATTGCGCCGAGTTGATTCAATGTTGTCCGACCTATTAAGGCATTGTAGGCTGAACTCACGTCAACCATGATGTAGTCTATCTTGAGTGTTCTGGATTGGTTTTCTTTTCCGAAGGTAGTGTGTAGTGAGATGTATCCAAGTGGTTGAACCGGGGTGTCCCCCAGTCCGAACAGACTGTTTGGATATGCTCTAAGTTCTGTTTCTTCCAGGCTGAGCTTGTCGAAGGCAGTTTTGAACAAGATGTTGGTGGAGCTCCCTTGGTCTATCAGTGTGCGGTGAAGATTTGCGTTTGCCAGTATAATAGTGATGACCATGGGATCATCGTGTCCTAAGATGATACCGGATGCGTCTTCTTTCGTGAAAGTGATTGCGGGGATGTCGAGTGCTTCGTCTTTCCCCTCAACATGATATACTTCTTTGAGATATCTTTTGCGAGATGACTTGGAGATTCCTCCTCCCACAAATCCACCGTGTATCATGTGGACGTGTCTTTCTGGTGTGTGAGGTGATCACTCGGTTCGTCCGACATCTTCGTCTCTTCTTCTTTTTCTTTGTTCATCGTTGGTGCACGAAATTGTGATCTCCAGGCTCGAACAAATCCTGGTAATAGCTCCAAAGCTTGGTGCTCTGATCTTAATTCATAATTGTCACAACTTCGATACAACTAACCAGCAAGTGCACTGGTGAAATAAGAACAAGGAATGAATCCACCTTAGTAATGGTGGCGTTTCCTTTTTGAGGAACCAATGATGTCCTTGAGCTCTTCTATGTCTCTTCCTTGTCTTTGTTGCTCCTCCTTCATTACTTTTAGATCTTCTCTGATTTCATGAAGGATGATGGAGTGCTCTTGATGTTCCACCCTTAGTTGCTTCCAATAATTGTGTGGAAGAAAATGTATCCCCTGAGGTATCTCAGGGATCTCTTGATTTGCAGTCAAATGTTCTACCACTGAGCTATAGACCCTTGATGGAAGCTTTTGTCTTCCCTTTCCTCTTTCTAGAGGTTTCTCTGGCCTTAGGTGCCATCAATGGTTATGGAAAAAACAAAAAAGCTATGCTTTTACCACACCAAACTTAGAATGTTGCTCGCCCTCGAGCAAAAGAAGAAAGAATAGAAGAAGAAGAGGATATGGAGGAGATGGATGGCAATATGGATATTTGAAACAGATACTCTAAGGATATGGAAGAGATGTTGAATTTTTGAAGGTAAGTGGGTGTATGGGTGTGAGTGGTAAATGGAAGACAGAAGGGATGAGTGTTTATTGGGAATAGAGGATGATTGAGAAGAGAGAAGAGAGTGAGTGAAGGTAGGTGGGGATCTTGTGGGGTCCACAGATTCTGAGGTGATCCTGTGAGGTCCACAGATCTTGAGGTGTCAAGGCATTTACATCCCTGCACCAATTTAGGCATGCAAAATGCCCTTGCACACAGCTCTGGGCGTTCAGCGCCAGGCTGGTGCCCATTTTGGGCGTTCAACGCCCCTTTGCTGCCATTTCTGGCGTTGAACGCCAGAACCATGCTTGTTCTGGGCGTTCAGCGCCAGGATGCTCCCATTCTGGGCGTTCAGCGCCAGAACTATG
>NC_029785.2:95872592-95884029 GCF_000816755.2 Arachis ipaensis
TTCTTCATAGGCGTCCCATTACTCACAGGATTTCTTTTAGAAGTGTACATGAACTGGTTATTAGCAACCATGTCAATGAGTTCTTGAGCTTCTGCAGGCGTTTTCTTTAGGTGAATGGATCCACCTGCAGAAGTATCCAATGACATCTTTGATAACTCAGATAAACCATCATAGAATATATCCAGCATGGTCCATTCTGAAAGCATGTCAGAAGGACACTTTTTGGTCAACTGTTTGTATCTTTCCCAAGCTTCATAGAGGGATTCACCTTCTTTCTGTCTGAAGGTTTGAACATCCGCTCTAAGCTTGCTCAGCTTTTGAGGAGGAAAGTACTTGGCTAAGAAAGCCGTGACTAGCTTATCCCAAGAGTTCAGGCTATCTTTGGGTTGAGAATCCAACCATAATCTAGCTCTGTCTCTTACAGCAAAAGGGAAAAGCATGAGCCTGTAGACTTCAGGATCTACTCCATTAGTCTTAACAGTATCACATATATGCAAGAATTCAGTTAAGAACTGAAAGGGATCTTCAGATGGAAGTCCATGAAACTTGCAGTTCTGCTGCATCAGAGAAACTAATTGAGGTTTCAGCTCAAAGTTGTTTGCTCCAATGGCAGGAATGGAAATGCTTCTTCCATGTAAATTGGAATTAGGTGCAGTGAAGTCACCAAGCATCTTCCTTATATTATTATTATTTTCGGCTGCCATCTCCTTTTCCTGTTCGAAAATTTCTGAAAGGTTATCTCTGGATTGTTGTATTTTAGCTTCTCTTAATTTTTTTCTTCAGAGTCCTTTCAGGTTCTGGATCTGCTTTAACAAGAATGTTCTTGTCCTTGCTCCTGCTCATATGACAAAGAAGATGGCACAGAAAAAATAGTAATAATAATATGGATCCTTTATACCACAGTATAGGGATCCTTGTGTTAGTAGAAGAAAATAAGGGAAGAAAATCTGAACTCAGAGAGAGAGGGGGTTCGGATTTTTGGAGAGTTGAAGGGAAGATGTTAGTATATCAATAAACAAATAGAAGAAGATGAGAGGGGGAAGTGAATTTTCGAAAACAATTTTTGAAAAAGAGTTAGTGATTTTTGAAAATAGTTTTTGAAAAAGGTTAGTATTTTTTTCGAAATTTTTTTTTAAATAAATAAAAAATAAAAATAATTAGTTAATAAAAAAGAAATTTTTGAAAAAGAGGGAAGATATTTTCGAAAATTAGAGAGAGAGAGTTAGTTAGGTAGTTTTGAAAAAGTTAAGAAACAAACAAAAAGTTAGTTAGTTAGTTGAAACAAATTTGAAAAGATAAGAAGTTAGGAAGTTAGAAAAGATATTTTGAAAAGATATTTTTTTGAAAAATATAAGATAAGTAGATATTTTTGAAAAGATATGATGGAAATTAGTTTTGAAAAAGATTTGATTTTTAAAATCACAATTAATGACTTGATTCATAAGAAATCACAAGATATGATTCTAGAACTTAAAGTTTGAATCTTTCTTAACAAGTAAGTAACAAACTTGAAATTTTTTGAATCAAAACATTAATTGGTATTGTTATTTTTGAAAATTTGGTATAAAAATAAGAAAAAGATTTTTGAAAAATATTTTTGGAATTTTCGAAAATAACTAAGAATTTTGAAAAAGATTTGATTTTTGAAAAAGATTTTGAAAAAGATAAGATTTTCAAATTGAAAATTTGATTTGACTCATAAGAAACAATTTGATTTTTAAAAATTTTTGAAAAAGTCAACTCAAATTTTCAAATTTGATGAGAGAAAAAGGGAAAGATATTTTTTTAATTTTTGAAATTTTTATGAAAACATGAAAATTATGCAATGCATGAAATTTTTAGATCAAAACAATGAATGCATGCAAGAATGCTATGAATGTCAAGATGAACACCAAGAACACCATGAATGTCAAGATGAACATCATAGACACAATTTTGAAAAAATTTTAATGCAAAGAAAACATGCAAGACACCAAACTTAGAATTCTTTAATGCTTACGCACTAAGAATTCAAGAATGCATATGATAAACATGAAAAGACACAAAACAAAAAATCATCAAGATCAAACAAGAAGACTTACCATGAACAACTTGAAGATCATGAAGAACACCATGAATGCATGAATTTTCGAAAAAATGCAAGATGCACATGCAATTGACACCAAACTTATAACATGACTCAAGACTCAAACAAGAAACACAAAATATTTTTTATTTTTATGATTTTCTAATTTTTTGTATTTTTATTTTTATTTTTTTTTTCAAAAATTATTTAGAAAAAAGAAAATTAAGGATTCAAAATTTTTAATATGAATTCCAGGAATCTTATGCTCTAAAGCTCCAATCAAAGGGTCAGGCATGGCTTAATAGCCAGCCAAGCTTTAGTATGTAACTCAGACATGACACGCCTGACATTCCTTACATTCAACAGCCAATTGGCTAAGAAAGATAAAGAAGCTCTTCTCTTGAGTATAAGAATTGAGACATGGCTTTACAGCCAGCCAGGCTTCAACATGCTTCATGAAACACTAGAATTCATTCTTAAAAATTTTGAAGCTATAGAATAATTTATTTTTGAAAACAATTTTTTTTTTTTTTGAAAACAAAGGAGAAATTTTTGAAAAATTTTTGAAAAATTTTTGAAAACAAAAAAAAAAAAATTACCTAATCTGAGCAACATGATGAACCGTCAGTTGTCCAAACTCAAACAATCCCCGGCAACGGCGCCAATAACTTGGTGTTGTTCCTGGATCAAAACTTGGAACTGGGCACTGTTGTTGCTGGACCAAAAGAGAATTTGGCACTGATGTTACCGGACCAAAAGCTTGCCGAAAACTCAAACAATCCCCGGCAACGGCGCCAAAAACTTGGTGCACGAAATTGTGATCTCCAGGCTCGAACAAATCCTGGTAATGGCTCCAAAGCTTGGTACTCTGATCTTAATTCATAATTGTCACAACTTCGATACAACTAACCAGCAAGTGCACTGGGTCGTCCAAGTAATACCTTACGTGAGTAAGGGTCGAATCCCACGGAGATTGTTGGTATGAAGCAAGCTATGGTCACCTTGTAAATCTCAGTCAGGCAGATATAAAGTGATAATGGTGTTTTCGAATATTATATAATAGAATAGGGATAGAGATACTTATGTAATTCATTGGTAGGAATTTCAGATAAGCGAATGGAGATGCTTTTCGTTCCTCTGAACCTCTGCTTTCCTGCTACCTTCATCCAATCAATCTTACTCCTTTCCATGGCTGGCTTTATGCAAGGGCATCACCGTTGTCAGTGGCTACATCCCCTCCTCTCAGTGAAAGATATGCTCACATGCTCTGTCACAGCACGGTCATTCATCTGTCGGTTCTCGATCATGCTGGAATAGGATTCACCCTCCTTTTGCGTCTGTCACCAACGCCCAGCACTCGCGAGTTTGAAGCTCGTCACAGTCATTCAATCATTGAATCCTACTCGGAATACCACAGACAAGGTTTAGACTTTCCGGATTCTCTTGAATGCCGCCATCATTCTAGCTTACGCCACGAAGATTCCGGTTAAGAGATCTAAGAGATATTCATTCTAGCTTATTTCATGTAGAACGGAAGTGTTTGTCAGGCACGTGTTCATAGGGGGGATGGTGATGAGCGTCACACATAATCATCACCTTCATCACGTTCTTGGGTGCGAATGGATATCTTAGAAACAAAATAAGATGAATTGAATAGAAAACATTAGTACTTGCATTAATCTTTGAGGAACAGCAGAGCTCCACACCTTAATCTATGGAGTGTAGAAACTCTACCGTTAAAAATACATAAGTGAAGGTCCAGGCATGGCCGAGATGGCCAGCCCCCTAAAACGTGATCAAAGGATCATAAGGTAATCGAAAGATGGTCAAAAAGACTAGTAAAAGGTCCTATTTATAATAAACTAGTCACTAGGGTTTACATGAGTAAGTAATTGATGCATAAATCCACTTCCGGGGCCCACTTGGTGTGTGTTTGGGCTGAGCCTGAGTGTTGCACGTGCAGAGGCCATTTGTGGAGTTGAACGCCAGTTTCTGTGCCAGTTTGGGCGTTCAACTCTGGTTTTGGCTC
The DNA here is from genome assembly GCF_000816755.2 of Arachis ipaensis. Taxonomy (NCBI): domain Eukaryota; kingdom Viridiplantae; phylum Streptophyta; class Magnoliopsida; order Fabales; family Fabaceae; genus Arachis; species Arachis ipaensis. Next base: position 95,876,687 of record NC_029785.2, read on the forward strand.
CTTTTCTGGCGCTGGACGCCAGATTTGGGTAGAAAGCTGGCGTTGAACGCCAGTTTACGTCGTCTATTCTTTGCCAAAGTATGGACTATTATATATTTCTGGAAAGCCCTGGATGTCTACTTTCTAACGCAATTGAAAGCGCGCCATTTCGAGTTCTGTAGCTCCAGAAAATCCACTTTGAGTGCAGGGAGGTCAGAATCCAACAGCATCAGCAGTCCTTTTTCAACCTCTGAATCTGATTTCTGCTCAAGTCCCTCAATTTCAGCCAGAAAATACCTGAAATCACAGAAAAACACACAAACTCATAGTAAAGTCCAGAAATGTGAATTTAACATAAAAACTAATGAAAACATCCCTAAAAGTAACTAGATCCTACTAAAAACATACTAAAAACAATGTCAAAAAGCGTATAAATTATCCGCTCATCAATCGTCCCGGGTGGCCAGGTACCAATCTAGTTTTCCCTCTCTTACTAATTTTTCTATGACATTTTTTAAATCAAAACATTCGTTGGTAGAATGCCCGCGGATTCGATGATGTTCACAATATTCGGTCCGATTTCCTCCTCCTTTTTTGCCTTTGAGTGGTCGAGCTGGGGGTATTTTTTCAGTGTGGCAAACTTCTCTGTAGACATCCACAAGAGACACCCAAAGAGGGGTGTAATTGCGGTATTTTTTGATTTTTTCCCCATGTCGATCTTCCTTCTTTTTGGACTCTTTATCCTTATCCCGGGAGGGATAGGTGAATCCAGATTTTGAGGTCTCTCCTAGTCGAGAGTTTTCCTCCATTTTGATGTACTTCTCTACTCATTCTTGCACTTCGTTCAGAGATGTAGGGTGTTTTTTCGATATAGATTGACTAAAAGGTCCCTCTCGCAAGCCATTGATGAGGCCCATAATGGCGGCCTCTGTTGGTAGGCTTTGTATGTCCAGGCATGTTTTGTTGAATCTTTCCATGTAACTGCGAAGTCTTTCCCGATCTCCTTGCTTAATTCCTAATAGACTTGGGGCGTGTTTAGCCTTATCTTTTTGGATGGAGAATCTGGCTAGAAACTTCTTGGCTAAGTCGTTGAAGCTTGAGATGGACCTAGGAGGTAGATTGTCGAACCACCTGATTGCTGTCTTTGTTAAAGTAGTTAGAAAGGCTTTGCAGTGAACTGCATCTGAGACGTCGGTGAGATATATTCTACTTCTGAAATTGCTGAGATGATGGCCGGGATCTGTAGTGCCATCGTACAAAATCATGTCCGGAAGTTTAAAGTCCTTAGGGATTTTGGTCTTCATGATTTCCCTAGTGAATGGGTCTTGATCCTTGCGAGAGTTGTCCTCAGGGGTGGATCGAGTAGCTTTGGCTTTGAGATCAGCTTCGAGTTTTAGAAGTTTATCTTCCAATTCTCGGCGTCGCCTTATCTCCCTTTGTAGATCCTTCCCAGCTTCTCGCTGATGTTGGGCTTCTTTTTCAAGTTGCTTTAAACGATCTTGAAGCGCTTCTATTGCTCCCGGATTTGGTGAGTTTTTGTCCCCGTTAGATTCCGGGGTATCTTTCGGTGTAGTGTTCGCATTTTTGTGCGGCGTTCTATCCTCTAGATCTGAATCGTGGTCGTTGTCATGGTCGTCCGCCATGGTGATGGGATGACTTCCAGGTCCCCGGCAATGGCACCAATGTTCCGAGGGTTACCTGAAACTGGAGGTCGATCTCGGTCGAGATCTTCTGTACTAGTCGGTGCTGACGTGTCCGGCTGGTGAGTGGCAGCCGGAGCTGTCGTGTCTGACTTGTTGGACTGGCTGCACTGCTGATCCTTCGCCACCGGAGGGTGGGGGTACCTGCAAGGGACTCCGATTCTTAAGTTAGCAAGGGTATTAAGCAGGTTTTTAGTAGAATCAGAGTATGATTTATACCTGGGTGCTCTAGTGTATTTATAATAGCGTGGGCTGACCTTCTTAGATAAGATAAGTTAGTTATCTTATTTTATCTTATCTTTGGGAGAGGTTAGCTTATCTTCAAGGGAACTGCCTTTATCTCTATAGGCTTGGACTGCCTTTGGACTTTGGTCGTGTTCCTCTATTTGGGCCCTTTACTGGGCTTTCCTGGCAGTTTGGCCGAGCTCTTTGAGAAGAGGTCGGATAGTCAGACCTGAAGAGGTCAGTCGCCTTGTCGCTTAAACATCCCAGGTCAGATAGCTCGACCCAGGGTATGAACACTTGCCAATTAGATACTCATTAAACATGACTTGCTCTTTGTTATGGATGCTTGAGATTATACTTCTCATGCCATTTTGCATGCTTTACTTCCTGTTCATACCCTGGGTCGAGCTATCCGACCCAGAATGATAAATGATAAAGCGACCGAGCTCTTCAGGTCGAGCGGACCGACTTCTTCTTAAAGAACTTGGCCATGTCAACAAAAGAGCCCAGTAAAGGGCCCAAATGGAGGAACACGACCCAAATCCAAAAGCACTTCAAGCCTATAGAGATAAAGGCGGTTCCCTGGAAGATAAGCTGACTTCAGTCAAAATAAGATAAGATAAGATAAAGTAACTAACTTATCTTACCCGAAAGGTCAGCCCACATTACTATAAATACACTGGAGCACCCAGGTATAACTCATACTCTGATTCTACATAACACCTGTTTAATACCCATGCTAACTTAAGCATCGGAGTCTCTTGCAGGTACCCCCCACCTTTCGGTGACAGAGGATCAGCAGCACGTTCAAGTCCAAACAAGTCGGACCGTCCCAGCTCGGTCACCATTCACCAGCCGGACACATCAGTTCCGACCAGCACAGAAGATCTCGTCCGAGATCAACCTACAGTTTCAGGTAACCCTCGGAACATTGGCGCCGTTGCTGGGGAACCTGGAAGTCATCCCATCACCATGGCGGACAACCATGACAACGACCACGACTCAGATCTAGAAAATAGAACACCGCACAAAAATGCGGACACTCCACCAAAAGACACTATGGAATCCAATGGAGACAAAAATTCAGCTAAACTGGGAGCAATAGAAGCCCTTCAAGATCGCTTGAAGCAACTTGAAGAAGAAACCCAACGACAACGAGAAATCGAAAAGGATCTACAAAAAGAAGTACGGCGACATCGAGAATTGGAAGACAAGTTACAGCAATTAGAAGCCGATCTCAAATTAAAAGCCCCTCGGGTCACTTCTGAGGAAAGCTCACGCAAAGAACAGGATCCGTTCACCAGGGAAATCATGAAAACCAAAATTCCAAAAGACTTCAAACTCCCGGATATGATTTTGTACGACGGAACCACCGATCCCAACCATCATCTCAGCAATTTCAGAAGCAGAATGTACCTTACCGATGCCTCAGATGCCGTTCGTTGCAAAGCCTTTCTGACAACCCTCACGAAGACGGCGATCAGATGGTTCGATAGCTTACCTCCCAAGTCCATCTCAAACTTCGACGACCTAGCCGGAAAGTTCCTTGCCAGATTCTCCATCCAGAAAGATAAAGCTAAACACGCCCCCAGTCTACTAGGGATCAAGCAAGGAGATTGGGAGAAACTCCGCAACTACATGGAAAGATTCAACAAAACATGCATGGACATACAAAGCTTACCCACAGAGGCCGCCATCATAGGACTTATCAACGGCCTACGAGAGGGACCTTTCAGCCAGTCTATATCAAAAAAGTACCCGACCTCCTTAGACGAAGTGCAGGAACGGGCAGAAAAATACATCAACATGGAAGAAAACGCTCGGTTAGGAAAGACCTCAAAATCGGGGGCTTCCTACCATGACAGAGACAAGGAATCTAAAAGAAAAGAAGACCGACAAGGGGAGAAAATTAAAAAATACCATAATTATACTCCCCTCAGAGCATCCCTAGTCGAAATATACAAAGAGGTCTGCCATACAGAAAAAATTCCCCCAGCACGGCCCCTCAAAGGAAAAAGGGGAGGAGGAAATCGGAAGGAATATTGTGAATATCATCGGGTCAGAGGACACACCACCAACGAATGCTTCGACTTAAAAAATATCATAGAAAAATTGGTGAGGGAAGGAAAATTAGATCGATTCCTGGCCACCCGAGATGATGATCAAAGAAAAAGACGAAGGGATGAAGATACCGAACGAACAAAACGATCACCTCGGACACCAGAAAGACATGTCCACATGATACATGGCGGATTCGCAGCAGGAGGGATCTCCAAATCTTCCCGCAAAAGGTATCTCAAAGAAGTATATCATGTCAAAGGAGAGGAGGAAGCACCCAACATCCCAGCGATAACATTCACTAAGGAGGACGCATCCGGCATCATCACAGGACACGACGATCCCATGGTCATCACCATCATATTGGCAAACGCCAACCTACACCGCACCTTAATAGACCAAGGGAGTTCTGCCGACATCTTATTTAAGACAGCCTTTGATAAACTCGGCTTAGAAGAAAAAGAACTTAAGACATATCCAAACAGTCTGTTCGGGTTAGGAGATACCCCGGTTCGACCACTAGGATATATATCACTACATACAACCTTCGGAAAAGGAGACCAATCCAGGACCCTCAAAATAGACTACATCGTAGTCAATGTAAGTTCAGCTTACAATGCTCTCATAGGTCGGACAACACTCAACCAACTCGGCGCAATAGTCTCGACCCCACACCTATGTATAAAGTTCCCAACTCCAAAAGGGATAGCCACGATAAAAGCTGACCAAAAGATGGCACGTCGCTGTTATAACGAAAGCCTAAACCTCAGAGGCAAAGGAAAAGAGTTCCACGCAATCGAGTTGGGCGGAGTTCAATGACGAGAAGATCTTCGCCCCCAACCAGAGGGCGAGATAGAAAAAATTCAGATCGGGGACACCTCGGAAAAAACAACTAATATCGGCACAATCCTCAAAGGAGATTTAAAAGAATCGCTAATACAATTCTTACGAGATAATGTCGACCTCTTTGCATGGAAAGCCGCGGACATGCCAGGCATAGACCCTAAGCTAATGTGCCACAAGTTGGCGGTCTACCCAGGATCTCGACCGGTACCGCAGAGACGAAGAAAGCTTGGGCCAGCGCGATCCCAGGCTGTGGAAGAGCAAGTACAGGCACTGTTGGAAGCTGGATTTATAAGAGAAGTTAAATACCCGCTATGGCTAGTCAACGTCGTCTTGGTGAAAAAAATGAATGGGAAGTGGCGAATGTGCACCAATTACACCGATCTCAACAAAGCTTGTCCAAAAGATCCATACCCACTCCCAAGTATTGACGCCCTGGTAGATGCTTCCTCTGGATATGAATATCTCTCGTTTATGGATGCATATTCAGGATACAACCAAATTCCCATGTATCCACCAGATCAAGAAAAGACCTCGTTTTTAACACCAAAGGCGAACTACTGTTACATCGTGATGCCCTTCGGTCTCAAGAACGCAGGAGCTACTTATCAAAGAGTAATGAATAAAGTTTTTTCGGATCACATCGGAAAGATCATGGAGGTCTATGTGGACGACATGCTAATAAAAACACAAAGCGAAGAGACACTATTATCCGACCTGGCTCAAGTATTCGACACCATAAGGAAGCATGACATGCGACTCAATCCCGCGAAATGCACCTTTGCAGTAGAAGTAGGCAAATTCTTAGGCTTCATGCTCACTCAAAGAGGAATTAAAGCAAATCCAGACAAATTTCAGGCCAGCAACTCAATGGGAGACTGGCCGCCCTATCCCGATTCTTAGCAGGAGCCGCGATAAGATCTCTTCCCTTCTATGCTACTTTAAGAAAGGGAAAACAATTCGAATGGACAATAGAGTGCGAGCAAGCCTTCCAAGACCTCAAGAAGTTCTTAGGACAGCCACCTATCCTATCCCGACCGCGAGTTGGAGAACCACTCATATTATACCTCGCAGTGGGAAGCAAGGCAGTAGCATCAGCACTAGTCAGAGAAGACGAAAATGGACAACAACCTGTCTACTTCATTAGCAAGGCACTACAGGGATCCGAGCTGAACTACCAGAAAATAGAAAAATTCGCCTATACTCTTATCATAACATCTCGATGACTCTGCCCGTACTTCCAGGCTCACACCATTAAGGTTCGAACTAACCAACCCATAAAAGGAATATTACAGAAAACAGATCTAGCAGGCAGAATCTTACAATGGGCAGTCGAGTTGTCAGAGTTTGATCTCCAATATGAAGCTCGGACGGTAATCAAATCACAATATCTGGCCGACTTTATCGCATAATTCATAGATGCCCTAGAAACCCCCACAGAATGGAACCTTTACGTGGATGGTTCTTCAAATAAGACTGGAAGCGGCGCAGGCGTGATAATAGAAAGCAACCAAGGAACCCAAGTTGAGCTCTCCCTCAAGTTCGGGTTCCCGGCCTCAAACAACCAGGCGGAATATGAAGCATTATTAGTTGGCTTGAAGCTGGCTAAAGAGGTCGGAGCTCAAAAACTTAACATTTACAGCGATTCACAAGTGGTTACATCACAAATAACAGGGAGCTACCAAGTCAAAGATCCCACCATGAAAAAGTATTTGGATAAAACCAAGGAACAGCTCGGACAAATCGGGGAGTATAAGATCTGCCACATACCCCACGAACAAAATTCCCGAGCTGATGCACTCTCAAAACTAGCCAGCACCAAACCAGGGGGTAACAACAGAAGCCTCATCCAGGAAATGTTGCAGAACCCGTCAATCTCGGAAGAGGAAAAAGTCCTGACTATAATAAGTCAAGACCAAGGATGAATGACCCTTATAACCAACTACCTCAAAACAGGAACACTCCCCATAGAAGAAAAGGAGGCAAAAAGGTTAAAAAGGGAGGCACAGTACTACACCATCATAAACAACATCCTATACAAAAGAGGAATCTCAACACCTTTACTAAAATGCGTGCCAACCTCCAACACAAGAGAAGTGCTAGAAGAAATACATGGCGGTATCTGTGGCAATCATCTCGGAGCACGAGCTCTCACCAAAAAAGTGCTCCGGGCGGGATTTTATTGGCCAACTGATGAGCGGATATTTTAAACGCTTTTTGGGGATAATTTCATATAGTTTAGAGTATGTTTTAGTTAGTTTTTAGTCTATTTCTAGTAGTTTTTAGGAAAAATTCATATTTCTGGACTTTACTATGAGTTGTGTGTTTTTCTGTAATTTCAGGTATTTTTCTGGCTGAAATTGAAGGAGCTGAGCAAAAATCTGATTCAGGCTGAAAAAGGACTGCTGATGCTGTTGGATTCTGACCTCCCTGCACTCAAAACGTCTAACGTCACTTCAGCTTCTGACTCTGGCATTCAATTGCCAGTGAGGGATCAGACACACACAAGTGCTGACAACAACCCCTCTAAAAAGGCTT
>NC_029785.2:95884515-95885255 GCF_000816755.2 Arachis ipaensis
AAAAACAGCATTCACATGCCCATCTGGAGTGTTTGCTTATAGAAGGATGCCATTTGGGCTATGTAATGCGCCTGCAACCTTCCAAAGATGCATGCTCTCTAAAAATTGGCATGACAGAAAGCTGTCATCTAGAATCTTTGAACCAGGACAGAAGGTCCTGTTGTTTAACTCTAGACTCAGGCTATTTCTCGGGAAACTGAAATCCCGGTAGAGGGGACCATACGTGATTACAAGTGTGTCACCATATGGTTATGTGGAGCTTCAAGATATTGATTCTGATAAGAAGTTCATTGTCAATGGACAGAGAATCAAGCATTATCTTGAAGGCAACACTGAGCAAGAATGCTCAAGGCTGAAGCTAAATTAAAAGCTCAGCAAAGTCCAGCTAATAATAATAAAGAAGCGCTTGCTGGGAGGCAACCCAGCCATGGGGCAACAATCCTCTAAGCATTTTGCCCTATTTCTATCTTTATTTTTTATATAGAGTTCATTGACAACAAGGTAAATAATCATTTACAGAAGACCTCGGCACACAAAACAGAGTAAAAGAGCTCAATGGCAAGAAAACGCCAGTAAAGGGGCATTTTGGGCGTTCAGCGCCCAAAATGGGCATCCACTGGGCGCTGAACGCCAGTAATGGCAGCATTTGGGCGTTCAACGCCAGAAATGGCCACCCACTGGGCGTTGAACACCAGGAATGGCAGCAAATGGGCGCTGAACGCCCAGGAGATCAGCATTTG
>NC_029785.2:95886500-95886689 GCF_000816755.2 Arachis ipaensis
TCCGTGACATTTATCACCTTCCTCAAACCATGAACGTGTGCCTGACAACCACCTCTGTCCTATATCCGATTGAATGAGTATCTCTTAGATTCTTTAATCAGAATCTCCGTGGTATAAGCTAGAACTGATGGCGGCATTCATGAGAATCCGGAAAGTCTAAACCTTGTCTGTGGTATTCCGAGTAGGATT
>NC_029785.2:95888859-95899224 GCF_000816755.2 Arachis ipaensis
TCCTATTCCAACCGGATCGAGAACCAACCGGTGATTAGCCGTGCTGTGACAGAGCGCGTGAGCGTAGTTTTCACTGGAAGGATGGAAGGTAGCCATTGACAACGGTGATCCACCAACACACAGCTTGCCATAGGAGGACGTGCGTGCGTGAATCAGAAGACAGAGGAAAGCAGAGATTCAGAAGATAAAGCATCTCCAAAACTCCAACAGATTCTCCATTACTGCATAACAAGTAACCTTTAATCCATGCTCTATTGTTTATTTGCAATTCAACTGATAAACATAATTGACTTCCTGACTAAGATTTACAAGATAACCATAGATTGCTTCAAACCAACAATCTCTGTGGGATTCGACCCTTACTCACGTAAGGTATTACTTGGACGACCCAGTGGACTTGCTGGTCATATGTGCGAAATTGTAAGAGAGTCACAATTCGTGCACCACCAACTCTACAGAAAGAAGCCACAGAATTTGTAAAGACATGCCCACCATGTCAGAAACATGCCAACTTTCACATCGCCCCGCCAGAAGAGCTCGTCAGCGTGACCTCGCCTTGGCCGTTTGCAAAATGGGGACTCGATCTTCTCGGCCCCTTCCCACAGGGATCAGGACAAGTTAAATTCCTCATAGTAGGGGTAGATTACTTTACAAAGTGGATCGAGGCAGAGCCCCTAGCCAATGCCACCGCTCAAAGAAGCCGAAAATTCTTATATAGAAACATTGTCACGAGGTTCGGGGTTCCATATTCAATAACCACAGAGCAACTTTAGAGAGAAGAGCTCGACTTGTTACCCGAACTCCAGGAAAGAGCTCGGATCAGGGAAGAAGCTCTAAAGCGCCGAATGGCTTCCAGATATAATCAAAAGGTAGTGCCAAGAAGTTTTGCAGAGAATGATCTCATCCTAATCCGAAATGATATCGGAACAACTCGACCAGGAGAAGGAAAGCTGGCAACAAACTGGAAAGGACCCTACCGAGTTGTAGAAATACTTGGAAAGGGCTACTACAGACTGTCTGAACTCGAGGGACGAGAGCTTCCCAGGTCGTGGCATGCTTGCAACCTAAGAAGGTACTACAGTTAAGAAAAGATAAGAGATCTCATCATTGGATGCACTCTTTTTCCTGAAAAAGTTTTTTAATGAGGCACCAAGTTGAGACTCAGACAATCCCATATGTATCTATTTGCACTTTTCCTTTAAATAAAATATATTTTAGATATTCTACAAAGATTTCAAGCCGCATTAATCTGAAGCATTCATCGTCCGATTATAAAGCAACAGATCGGCAGAAAGTGAAAAAAAATTTCACTGCACGATCACGATAAAGACAACCGTCCGATAAAGGTGAAAACGCGATTCACCCAAAGGACGATCTAGAGATGACAACCACTTTCTACAAATCGGAAAAGATGAACACAGAATAATGTAAGAAGTTATCGAAAGTGATCTAAAAAAGAACCTGACGAGGTCTTACGGATCGCTAAAATAATAAATTAAAGACTGGTCGAACATTAAGAAGTCGAACCAAGTCAAACCAAGTTATAAGTAAACCCTGGAAAGAGGTCTGGCCAACCCTATTAAAGAGGATTACTTTAACTTAGAAGGGCCCGACATAACAAAGTCAGCCCAAAACGAAAAGTTATTAAAGTAGTCCCTGAAAGAGATCTGACAAAGATCCAAGAAAGAGGACTACAAAAAATAACTTAAGAGAGACCGACATAACCAAGTCGGACTCCTACTACCAAAATGTTATCAAAGTAGTCCCTGAAAGAAATCTGACAAAGATCCAGGAAAGAGGACTACAAAAAATAACTTAAGGGAGACCGACATAACCAAGTCGGACTCCTACTACCAAAATGTTATCAAAGTAGTCCCTGAAAGAGATCTGACAAAGATCCAAGAAAGTGGACTACAAAAAATAACTTAAGGGAGACCGACATAACTAAGACGGACTCCTACTACCAAAAAGTTATCAAAGTAGTCCCTGAAAGAGATCTGACAAAGATCCAAGAAAGAGGACTACAAAAAATAACTTAAGGGAGACCGACATAACCAAGTCGGACTCCTACTACTGATAAGTTATCAAAGTAATCCCTGAAAGAGACCTGACAAAGGTCCAAGAAAGAGGATTACAAAAATAACTAAAAAGAGATCGACCTGACGAAGTGAATCTCCTACAGACAAGTTATAAAAAAGTAATCTCTGAAAGAGAGGATTACAATAATAACTTAAAAAGGGACCAACGCAAAGGAACTAGTCACAAATACGGAAAGCCGAGAAACAAGTTGGACCTCACAAATCATAATCTCAAAGGATTTAAGCTGCAAACAACGAAATAACCCAAGGAGGTCGAGCCACAAGATATCACACACCAGCAGAAAACAGAAAAATGGCAAATCAAAAGGCATTATGTAAAATCTACAAAGTTGCAAAAGCCTCGAAGGCCAGCAAAATCTAAGGATGGCGAGCTACCTTTTTTGTTTGTCAAAATAAAAGTTGCTAGAAAAGCAACTAGGAAAGCGTCAATAAACAAATAAGAAAGTTTTAAAAAGCCCACAAGCCGGGCCAACTACACAAATTCCTAGGAAAGAGATCAGCAAAGCATCAGGAAGCCTTCTTGGCAGCATCAGGACAAGGAGAAGGAGGACGAGTCTGAATCGGTATGGCGTCTACAGTTCCATCCTCCCGGTTCAGAATCTGGCAATCCGAATCAGGTGCAACCGGAGGAACAGAAGAAGTCGGCACTTTAGCAGAGGACACAAGGGGAGGAACAACCTCATCATCATCACCCTCATCATCAGGGAAAATCTTGCCATCTCTAACAATATTATCCAGGCTAAAAAGGGTGAGATCGGCCTTGGGAGCAATGACCCGAACTTGCTCCTTCAAGTTCTCGTAAGCAGCAGTCACGCTGCCAACGAGATGACCTTGAAGCTCAGAATAATCTTCCCGGGCATGGTCGAGCTCCTCCCTCAGGCGCATCACCTCTCGATAAGAGGTAACGTAACTATCCTTGTGCATCAAGACTGCGTCTTCAGCCAACCTCAGCGAAGCTGCCAATGACTGAGAACTCGCCTCCTCATTCTTCAAGTCCTTCTCCAGCTTGGCCACCTTCGTCTCAAGCTCCTCCTTTAACTCCTTCATCCGATCAAACTCTTGTTTCGCCTCCTCCATAAATGCTTTAGTGGCGTAGAGAGGGAGATTCTGAGCAGTCCGATATATGGCAGCAGACATATATGCCATCTTCACATGATTTCGAGCCATGAATTCCAAGTGATGAAGGATGGACACATCGTCCATGGAGAGAGCGCCGTAGGGACCGATTTGTTGATCCACGAATTCAATAGCATTAAAATCAGGAGCATCGAGGTCGAAGGGCTCAGCAGTTTTTTGTTTTTTATTGGGAGGAGCAATAGAAGGAGCAGCAGAGGCGACGTGAGGATCTACCAAACGAACTCGGGGTGTAGGGATCACTTTCTTCACCCCGGCGGAACTCTGCACTGATGGCTTCTCGCGCACCTGGGAGGATCCCTCCCCAGCTGCCCTGGCAGCAATATTTCTGGCAGCAGTCGCCCTCTGTGCCCTCTTAAAAGCGTTCATAGCTTCATTATTCTTCATTGCCTCTGCAAGCAAAACAGAAAATTCAGCTACAAGTCGGATAAGTCGGAAAAGACAGCTACAAGCAACATAAACAAGAAACACAAGATACCCAGTTCAGTTTGAAGAAGAGAAGGATTGGTTAGAAATTTCTTTGTGTCAAGATGGGGAGGTTGACCCCAGCGTTCTTCCAAGATAGTCACAAAGGCTCGCTCAGCCTCATCCAACATTTTCCACGAATACCGGGAGACCCTCACGTCTTTTTGCCATTCTAAGGGAAAAGCAGGTTCGTCATTCTCATCCAGAAAAAAGGGCCGAGCTCCTTCAACAGCTCGGACCTTGAAAAAGTAGTTTTTAAAATCACGGAACGACTCGTCAAACATGGAAAAAACCTTCTTTCCTTGGATAGAACGAAAGGATACCCAAGCTGACTTCTTTTTTACCACACCGGGCTTAGTCAAGACAACAAACAGATAGAAAAAGAGAAATTGGGAAGCAGGAATACCAAAACCATCGCACAGCAATTGGAAAATTTTAATAAAACTCCAGGAATTGGGGTGAAGTTGAGAAGGGGCAACATTACAAGACCATAACAGATCGGCTTCAAATTTGGTAAAAGGAAGGGTGATACCCAGCTGACCAAAGAAAAAATCATAAGCTTAAAAGAAAGGGTGACCATCAACAACCTGAGTTGAAAAGCAGACTCTCTCGTCAGAAGAGGGGGGACAAGTTCATAGTTCTTCTCATCTCCAGAACTACTACAGACACTATGAAATTGCCTAAGCTGAGCACAAAAATTAGAATCAACCAACGAGACACACATGAGAACCATGCAGTCCACCCAGTCGGCCATACCCGCGGGAACCTGGGAAGGCATCTCTACAACGTTATTTCGTGAAGACATGAGGTCAACTAAATCCTACAAAAGAAAAGAAGAGTGGATTACTAACAAAACATCTCGGATGAGGGGCAAAACAACTCGACAGAAAAACAAACAGTAAAGGAAAACCCCAAGACTCAAATCAAAGCCCTTGGGGCATCCCTTGGAGGCAGTAAACAAACAAGGACTTTCAAGTTACTTCTACAGCCTACATCCCGGCACTCATCAAAATAAAATACAGAAAGAAAAACAAAGGAAGCAAAAACGCAAAAGATCCACTGATAAACCACTAATTCATGGTTTATCTTGTACTCAATTGAGTGATTTTTATTAACTCTTTACCCACTTATTCATACTATTTGCATGGTTTTATATTTTCTTCCTAATTATGTGCTATGATTGATTACATGCTTCTTTGATCTTATATTTGCTTATTATTAATCCTCTCTTATTACCATTAGATGTCTTGATATGTGTGTTAAGTGTTTTCAGATATTATAAGGCAGGAATGGCTTGGAGGATGGGAAGAAAGCATGCAAAAGTGGAAGGAATGCAAGAAGTTGGAGAAATTGCTAAGCTGTCCAACCTGACCTCTCTGCACTCAAACGGCTATAACTTTAGCTACAAAGGTCCAAACGACGCGGTTTCAGTTGCGTTGGAAAGCTAACGTCCGGGGTTTCGATTTTATATATAATATGTTATAGTTCCCCTGACGCTAGGTAACACAACCGCGTGATCCATGCGGCCGCGTCGCAGTCACGGAAATCCAGCGTGGCAAAATTCGAAACCAGCGAATTTGGGACTGTTTCTGACCCAGTTTGCGACCCAGAAAACACAGATTAGAGGTTATAAAGTGGGGGAATGCATCCATTCATAAGAGGCTCTCACATTCACAAATTTTAGGAGTAGATGTAGTTTTTAGAGAGAGAGGTTCTCTCCTCTCTCTTAGGATTAGGATTTAGGACTTCTCTTAGTTTTAGGAGTGACTCTCAATCCAGGTTCAATGTTCTTTTATTTATTTTTCCATGTATGTCTATGTCAGATTTAAGTTCTTTTGTTAATGTAATTTGAGGTATTTCAGTTTAATATTGCTTTCTTTTATTTACATGATTATTGCTTCCCATCTGAAGGCATTCTTATTCCAGTAGATTTACTTTTTTCCTTTTGGTCTTGGTTAAGAAATCAGTAACTCAGGAATTATCCAACTTAATAACATAATTGTTAATTGTTATCTTGCCAATTGAGTTGAACTTCAATAATCCCAAGCTTTTCTTAGGAAATAAATAGGATTCGAAGATCAAACCAATTTGTCCCTTGACTTTCCTTTGCTTTAGTAAAGGTTAACTAAGTGGAATTAAGATTCAACTTTCATTGTTATTGATAAAGATAACTAAGTCTGGACTTCCAATTTCTTATACATTGCCAAGAGATTTTATTATTATTATTTTATTTTACTTGTCATATAACATATTCCCACCTTACTTCCAAAACCCCCAATTTACAAACCCATAACCAATAATAAGAACATACCTCCCTGCAATTCCTTGAGAAGACGACCCGAGGTTTAAATACTCGGTTATCAATTTTAAAGGGGTTTGTTACTTGTGACAACCAAAACGTTTGTACGAAGGGATTTTTGTCGGTTTAGAGACTATATCTACAACGCGACTGTTTTTATGACTTTCTTTACTGGTAAAAATCCTAACGTCAAAATGGCGCCGTTGCCGGGGAATTGCAAACGTGTGCCTTATTATTGGTTATTGTAATTTTTTTTTATTTTTGCTTGTTTATTTGTTTTTATTTTTGCTTTTTCGTAAATTAAGAGGTTATTGGATTTTATTTAGTTATTAAAGAAAATTTTTTTTTAAAAATTTGTTCTTAGTGTTCATCTTGATCTTCAAGTTGTTCTTCACGTTCATCTTGACCTTCAAGCTGTTCTTAGTTGTTCTCTTCGTTTTGATCTAAAAATTTGAAATTTGGTGTCATTTTATTGTTTTTCTCTTTCCACATTAAATTCAAAAATATTTTTTATTAATTTTTTTTGAAAAAAAAAATTCAGATTTTTATTTTTAAAATTTTTATCTTATCTTATCTTATTTCAAAAATCAAATTTCAATATTCAAATTTAAAAATTTTCAAAATTTAAATTTAAAAATTTTCAAATTTCAAATTTCAAATTTCAAAATTCAAAATTCAAAATTTTCAAAATTTAATTTTCAAATTCAAAATTTAAATAACCTTTTGATTTAAATTTATTTTTTTATGTTTTTGTTTTTAATTTTTTATTTGTTACTATGAACTCTCACCCCTTTGGCTATGAGTCTGGTTACAATAATGTTGCAGGAAGAAGAAATTACAATGAGAACAGGCATCAAGGTTGGAACAATCAAAGATGGGAGGAGCCACAAGGATTTGATCAATCCTCATGACAACAACCACCTCCAATGGACTATCAACAACCACCATCATATGCCTATGAACCTCCTCAACACAACTTGGGACCGCCATACTCACAAGCCTCTTTCCGCCATTCACCTCCATATGACCCTAACCCTCAACCACCATACCAACCACCTTATGAGCCATATGAACCATATATAGAACCACCCAAATTCCAACCCAATTACTCACAAGAACCACCACTTCAATATTCACCATCTCCATATCCATCAATCCAAGAGCACTATGATCCTATTTATGAAAGCCGAGTACATCAAGAGGCAAAGGATCATCTCAAGAAAACAGTGGATCGATGTCAGGCAACCATCCATCAATGGGCGCAAGTAATAATGAGTCAATTAGCTTCCCGACGTTCGGACACTCAAGGAACCCCCATGGCTTCATGTGGACAATCTAATGAAGAACGTAGCATGAAGGAGATACTAGAAACTCCAGTGAACAGTACGGAGCATGACTTTGTACTGGAACAAGTAGAGGAACCGGAATTATTGAAGAAGAAGAAGTGGTTGAAGACTTAGGAGATGCAGAACCTCCATGGGAAAGTCAAGACATAGAGCCTCCTTCCAAGACGGTTGTAATTGATGCTGAGGAGGGTGTACAACCTCCAAAGCATATCATAGTTGAAGACTTGGAAGAGGTTGATCAAGAGATGGAGATTCAAGAAGAAGAAGCACAACCTCCCATGCCCTTGGTTTAAGAGTAAGAGGAAGATGGCTAGTGGTAAGAATTGTCCTGCAAGGTTCATTATGGTTGGAAGCTTTAAATTTAAACGCAAAGGTTGGTGTAGAGCTCAATTGAATGGGTCTAGGAAGCTGTTTGGTAACTGCAGTGAGAATTCAAATTACTTATCACCCGGCTGGAAAAATGCAGATCGAGACAAAAACGGGTGTAAAAGTAAAGTTTGGGATCCTGGAATCTGTTCTGGCATTTGTCACCCCGGGAGCCTAAGAATCTGTTTAAAGCTTCTTAAGGGCTTTACATGCTTAGTTTGGGACCCAGGAGGCCATTGGAAATACAAACATTGGTGGGGATTCCTGGATCAGTACAAGCACAAGCCACCATAGCAGGAATCTCATCAAATGTCCAACTTAAGGACTATAACTAAAAGTGCTAGGTGGGAGACAACCCACCATGGTATGATCGTCCTTTTTCATTTTTATTTAGTTTTATTTGTTTTTGAATTTTATTTTATTTTGTTATATTGAACCTGGAGTTTTGTATCACATTCATATTAACACTGCATTCTGCATCTTTTCAGACTTAAAAAAAAAAAAGCGAGCACGCGACGCGACCGCATCAGCGACGCGTCCGCGTCGCAAGGAGATGGAAGATAATATTAATATGAACAGAGAGTTTCGCAAGAGCAGCGCTGGAGGCGTGCCAATGGCACAAATCACCCCACGCGACCGCGTCATATGGGAATAATGGCCTCCCACGCGACCGCGTCACCCATGCGGCCGCGTGACCTGAAATCGGCGTAAAACGGGTGCATGGACGAAAGTTGTGCTGGATTTGGGCTGGACTCGTGCTGGAAGCCCAAGCCTCACCACGCGAACGCGTGCCCCACGCATCCGCGTCATATCCCCATGATGGCCACTCACGCGATCGCGTCGACCACGCGATCGCGTCACCCAGAATTTTGGCAAAAAGAGTTTCGAACAGAGAGTTGTGCGACCGCGAGGCTGCACTCTTGCCACTAGCACAAATCAAGTCACGTGATCGCGTGCCCCACGCGTTCGCGTCCCCAACCTTATCGCGCACCACGCGACCGCGTCACCCACGCGACCGCGTCGCCAGCGTCGCACAACCTATCTAGATTAATGCCAATTTTTTTATCTTTTCTCTTCTAATCCTAATTTCTTCCTTCTCTCTCCTTTCTCACTTTCTTTTTCTACTTCTCATTCTTTTTCACTTTCATTTTATTTAATTTAATTTATTTGCATACTTTCATTCATTGCATATTTTCTTTTTCTAAAGTTATTATTGGTGTTCAAATATTCTTATTCAACTGTTACATCTTTTCTGGTATTTTCCTGGTGCTTAGTGACTTGTTTAATTCTGATTGGGTAATATTATTTAAATCAATGCTAATTTTTATAATACTGATATTCCTTTTGCATTGACATGAACTCACATTGTCTTTTATTACCCATTCTCTTCCCCATTGTTGCAAATTTTGCACCACTGGCATGTCATGGCTTCTATTGTTTTCTCACTTACATGTTGAAGCTTCCATGTAAATAAGACCCCTATCATTTGGCATTAACCCACCCATACTTCTTTTATTTTCTTATCTCTATTTCTGGGTTACTCTTCTTCCCTTTTTCTTTCAGGATGGCCACCCGGAAGGGAAGTGGAAGACATTTTACATGGGGAGACAGACAAGTCCATCTGCACAATCCTTAGAGAAAAGCAACAGTTGAAATAACCCATCCACTTGCAAATCTCAGCATGCACCGAGGACGGTGCAACCTTTAAGTGTGGGGAGGTCGATACCGATCTCCATGGGTTAGTACTTTCCTGTCTCAAACACCAATATTTTATTTTCTTTGTTAATTGTTGCATTTGCATATTTAATTGCATGTTTATTTGATTTTTGCATTTAGTTACTGCTTGGTTAAAATAATAAGTTTCTTCTTAAGATCCTATTTTTTAAAAAATTTTCACTAATTTAAAACCAAAATTTTTGTGTTAAACTTGTTTGAAGTTGTATTTGGAACATGGTTTTTGAGCCAAAGAACACACAACCTGTGAGATTTTAAGCTTATTTACATGGTTACATTATTTAACCATAAATATTTTATTCATTGAGGCCATTATTTGATTTTAGCTCACTTATCCCAAATAAGCCTACCCTTTAAATCACCCTTGTCAGCCACTTTGAGCCTTGAAATCCCCATTTGTTCTATATCTTACCACATCACTAGCCTTAAGCGGAAAACAAATTAATTATCCCAATTGAATCTTTGGTTAGTTTAAGATAGAGATTGTGTAGCAAATAAGTGTGGGAAAATTTTGGGAACATGGGTTGATAAGGGAATGTAACATGTTTCTAATTTATTTGAATATTAGGAATTTGGGAACCTACTCATGAAAAACCAAAATAGAAAAATAATAGAAAAATCCATGTGCATTGATAAGTTATGTTTATTTTCTCTACGAAAAAAAAAGAGAGAGAAAAAGAAAAAAAATAAAAGATCAATGCACATGTGATAAAAATTAAAGAAAATTTGGTACATGAGTATGGGAATTATACAAAAGTGGGAATTATGGGTAGCTAGGCATGAATTTAAAAGTATATATAGTATATGTATATTAGGTGAGAGCTTAGGTTAATTAAAGATTCAATTTATAAAGCTCACTTAGCCATATATATACCTTTACCCTTACCTTAGCCCCATTACAACCTTGAAAAAGACCTCATGA
>NC_029785.2:95899258-95899358 GCF_000816755.2 Arachis ipaensis
ACTAGAGAAGAATAACCCTATACACTTGAGAGATTAGAGTGATACACACTACCAGTGAGGGTTCAATGCTTGATTCTATGTTCCCTGCTTTCCCTGCTTT
>NC_029785.2:95901239-95927280 GCF_000816755.2 Arachis ipaensis
TTAGCATGAGGACATGCTAGTGTTTAAGTGTGGGGAGGTTGATAAACCACTAATTCATGGTTTATCTTGTACTCAATTGAGTGGTTTTTATTAACTCTTTACCCACTTATTCATACTATTTGCATGGTTTTATATTTCCTTCCAGATTTTGTGCTATGATTGAAAACATGCTTCTTTGATCTTATATTTGCTTATTATTAATCCTCTCTTATTACCATTAGATGCCTTGATATGTGTGTTAAGTGTTTTCAGATATTATAAGGCAGGAATGGCTTGGAGGATGGGAAGAAAGCATGCAAAAGTGGAAGGAATGCAAGAAGTTGGAGAAATTGCTAATCTGTCCAGCCTGACTTCTCTGCACTCAAACGGCTATAACTTTAGCTACAAAGGTCCAAACGACACAGTTCTAGTTGCGTTGGAAAGCTAACGTCTGGGGCTTCGATTTGATATATAATATGTTATAGTTCCTCTGACGCTAGGTGACGCGACCGCGTGATCCATGCGGCCGCATCGCAGTGACGGAAATCCAGCGTGGCAAAATTCGAAACCAGCGAATTCTGGACTGTTTCTGACCCAGTTTGCGACCCAGAAAACACAGATTAGAGGCTATAAAGTGGGAGACTGCATCCATTCATAAGAGGCTCTCACATTCACAAATTTTAGGAGTAGATGTAGTTTTTAGAGAGAGAGGTTCTCTCCTCTCTCTTAGGATTAGGATTTAGGACTTCTCTTAGTTTTAGGAGTGACTCTCAATCCAGGTTCAATGTTCTTTTATTTATTTTTTCATGCATGTCTATGTCAAATTTAAGTTCTTTTGTTAATGCAATTTGAGGTATTTCAGTTTAATATTGCTTTCTTTTATTTACATGATTATTGCTTCCCATCTGAAGGCATTCTTGTTCCAGTAGATTTACTTTTTCCCTTTTGGTCTTGGTTAAGAAATCAGTAACTCAGGAATTATCCAACTTAATAGCATAATTGTTAATTGTTATCTTGCCAATTGTGTTGAACTTCAATAATCCCAAGCTTTTCTTAGGAAATAAATAGGATTCGAAGATCAAACCAATTTGTCCCTTGACTTTCCTTTGCTTTAGTAAAGGTTAACTAAGTGGAATTAAGATTCAACTTTCATTGTTATTGATAAGGATAACTAAGTATGGACTTCCAATTTCTTATACCTTGCCAAGAGATTTTATTATTATTATTTTATTTTACTTGTCATATAACATATTCCCACCTTACTTCCAAAACCCCCAATTTACAAACTCATAACCAATAATAAGAACATACCTCCATGCAATTCCTTGAGAAGACGACCCGAGGTTTAAATACTCGGTTATCAATTTTAAAGGGGTTTATTACTTGTGACAACCAAAACGTTTGTACGAAGGGATTTTTGTCGGTTTAGAGACTATATCTACAACGCGACTATTTTTATGACATTCTTTACTGGCAAAAATCCTAACGTCATCCACCCTCCTACAGTTTATCAGAAGTTCCAAAAAAGGCCAACGCAGAAAAACAGCAAAAGGTGCAAACTTTCTCAAAATAAAGCGAAAAATCAGCAGAGAACAAGCATCAACATCGAACATACCAAACACGAATCATCAAAGACGCAACTCACAAACATGCAAAGCCCCAAAAAGCATCAAGCAACAGGAAAGCAAAAAGGATCATGCAGAAGAGGAAAGAAACTCCCGGAACACACATTTCAAATAGGAGCGACAAAAAACAGAAAGATACAAACTTTCCTTAAAAGCAAAATCAAAACTCCATCATAAAACCAAAGCGACAAAAGAAGAAGAAAAATGCGAGTGAAACTAACCTGGAGAAGAAAGAAGCTTCAAGGGAAGGAAGAGACGCAGAAATGAAAGCTACCCAGAAAAACGCCAAGCAACGCCGCAACGCAAGGAAAACAGAAATATGGGCGAAAAGCGGAGAGTAAGAGAACATAGGAAGAAATTGCGAAGAAGTTACGAAAAGAGCGAAGAAGGGAAACCGTTTCCTGAGTATGAAATTCAAAAATAAAGAAGTTTAAGGGAAACGGAGCAATTAAATGCCAATTAATTAGGGTATTAAACCCTCGCACGTTCCCCAGAACAAAGCGCTAATACAAAGCACGCGCCTTTTAAGAAAAACGTTCTACATTCAAAAGCTACTACGAAGGAATCGACAAAAATGCTTGAGTTCGGCTTCAAGAAGGACTGAAGTCAAGGACTCGACCTCAACAAAGAAGACCGAGCTCAAGCAGGGGCACTGTTCATACCCTGGGTCGAGCTATCCGACTCGGAATGATCAATGATAAAGCGACCGACCTCTTCAGGTCGAGCGGACCGACTTCTTCTTAAAGAACTCGGCCGTGTCAACAAAAGAGCCCAGTAAAGGGCCCAAATGGAGGAACACGACCCAAATCCAAAAGCACTTCAAGCCTATAGAGATAAAGGCGGTTCCCTTGAAGATAAGCTGACTTCACTCAAAATAAGATAAGATAAGATAAAGTAACTAACTTATCTTACCCGAAAGGTCAGCCCACATTACTATAAATACACTGGAGCACCCAGGTATAACTGATGAGTATTTTGGTGGAAAAATGAATTTCTCCCAAAACACACAAATCTAACCGGCAAGTGTACCGGGTCGCATCAAGTAATAAAAACTCACGGGAGTGAGGTCGATCCCACAGGGATTGAAGGATTGAGCAATTTTGGCTTAGTGGTTAATTTAGTCAAGCGAATCAAGATTTGGTTGAGTGTTTTGTGATTTGCAGAAATTAAATTGCATGGAATTAAAGAGAACAGGAAATAAATTGCTGAATCTTAAAGAACAAGAAATTAAATGGCAGAAACTTAGAATGCAAGAAATGTAAATTGCGGAATCTTAAAGTGCAAGAAATGTAAATGACTTGAATTATAAAGGGGATTGGGACTTGGATTTGCAGAAATTAAACAAGAAAAAGTAAATTTGCATCAAACAGAAAAGTAAAAGAGTATTTGGGTTGAATCGGATCTGAAGCAAAACAAGTAAATGAACATGAAAAGCAAAAACAGAATGTAAATTGGAATTTCAGATCTCAGGGGTCCAGAGACTAGAAAACCAGGTCTAGATCTCACTACCTTCCTTGATCCAACAAGAACAATTGCAAGGGAAATGTAAATTGCAAAGAAAGTAGATGAAGAACAATTAACTGAAACTGAAATTCAATCAAGCAGTAAATAAACAGAGAGATCCAAGGATGAGATTGAAACAGAATTTCTTCAATTCTTCAACCCAAGATCCAAGACAGTTGTAATTGAAATTGAAAGCAATAAAACTCAGAGGAAGAGAATGGAATTCTCCTTCCCCGAAACTAAGAAATTAAAGATCACTCAATATCCAAAGCTCTCCGAAAACTATTATGAAAACTCCAAAGAAAAGCTCCCCGAAGAACTTGAATTCTCTCCTATTTATACACTTTCTTCAAATGATCTTCAAGCCTTGAGTTGGGCCTTTGCTCTTGGTGGAATTGGGTTGAAAGAGGCCTTGGTTGATTGCTCTTGGAGTTTGGAGAAGAACCAAAGTGAACCAAATGAACCGGGTTGGAGTTTTGCAAAAGTTGGACCAAAAGTTGGAGCAAAAGTTAGGGTCTAACTTTTGGTCTAACTTTTCATATCAGCCAACATAATTTGCTGCTATCCACATTGGAGCAAAAATTAGACCGCAAAAGTTAGGGGTCTAACTTTTGCTCCAACGTTGGCCTTCCTTAGTGCACTTGTGGCGCCAACGTTAGCCCAAAAGTTAGGGGCTAACGTTGGCGCAAACTTTTGGTACCCAGGGAGTGATTTTCAAGTTCCAATGTTAGCCCAAAAGTTAGGGGCTAACGTTGGGGCTAACTTTTCACCCAAAAGTTTGTGCAAAAGTTTGAGGCTAACTTTAGGTCCAGCTTTTTGCTTCCTGGTTCAATTTCACTTATTCCATTGTCTTCTCTTTACTCCTAGCTATTCCTTCTTGCTTCAACCTTTCTCCAAGCTTTCTTCACCTATCATTAATCAACCAAACACATCAAAGCTATGCTTAAAATCATGAGATATTCATTCTTTCATAATATGTGACAATTATAGTATAAAACCTCATGAAATAGCATGAATTCATACATGGTTGATTAAGTCAAAGAAAACATGAAAATTTACCCAATTGGCTTGCTTGTAGCTCAAGAAAGTGCATAATTCTAATGAAAACAAAAGAAAAAGACTAGTTAAAATAGGCTAAGATGACTTGTCATCAATAACTCATACTCTGATTCTACATAACACCTGTTTAATACCCATGCTAACTTAAGCATCTGAGTCTCTTGCAGGTACCCCCACCCTTCGGTGACAGAGGATCAGCAGCACGTTCAAGTCCAAACAAGTCGGACGTACCAGCTCCGGTCACCATTCACCAGCCGGACACATCGGTTCCGACCAGCACAGAAGATCTCGTCCGAGATCGACCTACAGTTTCAGGTAACCCTCGGAACACTTCCTCTTGCATCCCATACCAAGTATTGTGACCCATGCCTTTATAATCACTTTGTTGCGCTACTTCTTTTGGGCACTACCCTTCACTTGTATTTTTTTATTAAAATGATTCTTTGAGTTTAATGTTTTCCTATTTCCCTTCCTTTCTCAGGATGGCCACCAAGAGAGGCAAGGAGAAAGCTCCAAGGAAACCAGCCGCAAAGAGGGCACCCCAAAGATCAAACACTAAGGCGCATTCTTCAATAGGAGCCAAACCCCTATCTAAGAAGACGAAGACACCCGCTCCTATTGATGAGAACGAGAAGAGCAAACCGGCAAAAGATTCTTCAAGATTCCCCAACCACTTTTGTGAACTTGTGTTCCCACCATGGTTGAGAGGAACTATCATGCCGAGTATCTACTCGCTCTGCCAGACAAGGTTGCTCCTTGTATTTTACCCCGTATTGAATGGCGAGGATGAGAGTTTCTTTTAAGAAAACCACAGGAGATCAATCTCTCTTGGGTGGTAGAATTCTACACTTACTACCATCTTCCCTCTCTTCAATCGGTATACATGCGCCGGAAGATCCACACACCAAAGGATAGAAGATCTACACCGGAAGCTTGATAGATATGAGCGGCGCAGCTAACGCCGATACACTTACATCAAGAAGCTTCTGCGTTGTGTTACCCCTAGCATAGAGGAACCCGAAATGTTCACATCCACCTTAAACCCAAGCGATGGGAGCTTTGAAGGAGGGGATAGTGAAAGTTTCGGTCCCGACCGTCCTTTGTGCATTTTTGGTAGCACGGAGGACCGTGCTAAATTCTAAGTGTGGGAAGGTCGTTCGAACAAACTCCATGGGTAATAATCTCTTCCTTTCAACACCCATGGATTTATTTTTTTGCTTAGTAGTTAGCGCATTACATGTGTAGTTAGTCTTGCTTGTAAATACTCCTTGCATGATAGTTAGTTTCTATAGAGTTGCTTGGTCAAAATAATAACTTCTTCCCCAAGAAACTGTGTTTTGGGGTACCCTACCAAATTTTGAACAAATTTTTTGTGGCAAACTTGCTTTAAGAATGTATTTTGGAACATAGTGATTGAGCTAAGAACACAAGCATGTAAGTTTTGAGCCTATTGCATGGTTACATCATCTAACCATTATTTCCCATTCTTGTGTGCATTATTCTCTCTCTATGATTGTAGTCCTTGCTTTGTCTGATTCTATATGTCCATTACTTTGTGTATGAATGCATTTACATGATTGAGGCCATCATTTCAATAGTCACTTTTCCCAAACGGCCTTAACCCTTTTATCTACCATTGCTAACCAATTTTGAGCCTATGATAAACCCTATTTGTTCTTAAAAGGAGCACATCAATAACCCTAAGTGAAAAACAATGAATGTCCCTAAATTTGGATCCTTGATTAGCTTATGTAGTTGAAGGTGTGTATCATTCAAATGGGAGGATATACTTGGAAAATTTGGGTAGATGTAAAGAGGTGTATTGTAGTTGTAATTGAAAATTCTAGGATTTGGAAACATACTCATGTATTGAACCATATGCATTGAAACTTTTTGTACATGAAACCCAAAGAAAAAGGGGACTACAAAAAAAAATATAAATAAATAAATAGAGCAATGAAAGGGGACAAAGATGCCCCAAGACAAGGTAATAAAAACAATGCATATGGGATGTGAATTGAAAAAAATGCATGAGTATGCAAAAAGTGAAACTTAAGGGTAGCTAGGCAATGTATTATAGTTGTATAGGTTGTTCTACGTGTCTAGTGGGATTCTAGGATTAATCAAGGACTCAAATTTTAAGCTCACTTGACCATATACATCCTTACCTTCACCCTGGCCCCATTACAACCCATGAATAAGCCCTCATGATACTTGTAAGCATGCATTAAGTAATTGTTGATTGCTAGATGAAAGACAAATCTTGGAAAGCATGATTAGGAGAGGATTGAGTGACGAACCCTATACACCTGAGCGAATAGAGCGGATATACTTCCAGTGAGGGTTCGATGCTCAACTCCTTGTTCCCAGCTTTCACAAGCATTCATTTAGCAAGTTATATGCACTTCATAGTGAGTTTCAATTCGGTAGGATTCATGAACTACATATCATTTTCACCCTATATGCTCACATGTGTTCTTGGAGGATAGATTTACCCTTGACCAAGTAGATAGATAATTTTACATTATTTGCATACATTCACTTAGGTAGTTTGCATTTCATAAACCCTTTCTCACCATGATCTTTGGTCTTTTTATTTTAAGCATGAGGACATGCTTGGTTTAAGTGTGGGGAGATTTGATAAACCCCAATTTTGTGGTTTATATTGTGAAGAATTTGGGGGGGTTTTGTCAATATTTCTCACACTTATTCATAAGAAATGCATGGTTTTGTGTTCTCTTCCTAATATTGCTTCATGATGAAAAACATGCTTATTTTGCCTTAGAATTGCTATATTTTTTTCTTCTTTTATTTCCATTCGATGCCGTGATGTATTTGTTGAGTGATTTCAAAATTAATAGGGCAAGAATGGCCTAGAAGAGAGAAAGAAAGCATGCACAAGAGGAAGGAACATGAATATTTGGATTTTGGGAAACTCAGCATTGGCGCGCACGCGCATTCCACGCTCACGCGTGGATGAGGATAACTGGAAGAGGCGCGCAAAGATGGACGCATCCGCGCGGGCCAGAGAATTCCCACCGACGCGCACGCGCACCTGGTGCGCACGCTGATGATTGGGCTTTTGTGTGTGGTGCGTAGAAATCGTGACGGTTCCATTCCTTAGTAACGGCGCTAAAAACTCAATATGCACGTTCATGACCTTAGTTCTTTGTCACAACTTCGCACAACTAACCAGCAAGTGCACTAGGTCGTCCAAGTAATAAACCTTACGTGAGTAAGGGTCGATCCCACGGAGATTGTCGGCTTGAAGCAAGCTAAAGTCACCTTGTAAATCTCAGTCAAGCGGATTCAATTGATTATGGAGTTTTAGTAATTAAAAGATAAATAAAATATAAAATAAAGATAGTGATACTTATGTAATTCATTGGTGAGAATTTCAGATAAGCGTATAGAGATGCGTTCGTTCCTCTTGAACCTCTGCTTTCCTATTGTCTTCATCCAATCATTTATACTTCTTTCTATGGCAAGCTGTATGTTAGGCATCACCGTTGTCAATGGCTACATCCTGTCCTCTCAGTGAAAATGGTCTAATGCGCTGTCACTGCATGGGTAATCATCTGTCGGTTCTCGATCATACTAGAATAGGATTCAGTAATCCTTTTGTGTTTGTCACTATGCCCAGCACTCGCGAGTGTGAAGCTCGTCACAGCCATCCCTTCCCAGATCCTACTCGGAATACCACAGACAAGGTTTAGACTTTCTGAATCTCAAGAATGGCCATCCATGGATTCTAACTTATACCACGAGGATTCTAATTAAGGAATCCCAGAGATACTCATTCAATCTAAGGTAGAACGGAAGTGGTTGTCAGGCACGCGTTCATAGGTTGGGAATGATGATGACTGTCACGATCATCACATTCATATTGAGGTGCGAATAAATATCTTAGAATCGGAATAAGCTTGAATTGAATAGAAAAACAATAGTACTTTGTATTAATTCGTGAGGAACAGCAGAGCTCCACACCTTAATCCATGGTGTGAAGAAACTCTACCGTTGAAAATACATAAGTGATGAAGGTCCAGGCATGGCCGATTGGCTAGCCCTCAAACGTGATCAAAGGATCAAAAGAAAATCCAAAGATGAACAAAGATGTAAATACAATAGTAAAAAGTCCTATTTATACTAAACTAGTTACTAGGGTTTACAGAAACGAGTAAATGATGCAGAAATCCACTTTTGGGGCCCACTTGGTGTGTGCTTAGGCTGAACATTGAGCTTTACACGTGTAGAGGCTTCTTTTGGAGTTGAACGCTAGTTTGTAACCTGTTTCTGGCGTTTAACTCCACTTTGCAACCTGTTTCTGGCGTTTAACTCCAGAATGCAGCATGGAACTAGCGTTGAATGCCAGTTTGCGTCATCTAAAATCGGGCAAAGTATAAACTATTATATATTGCTGGAAAGCCCTGGATGTCTACTTTCCAACTCAATTTAAAGTGTGCCATTTGGAGTTCTGTAGCTCCAGAAAATCTACTTTGAGTGTAGGGAGGTCAGAATCCAGCAGCATCTGCAGTCCTTCTTCAACCTCTGAATCTACTTTTTGCTCAAGTCCCTCAATTTCAGCCAGAAAATACCTGAAATCACAGAAAAACACACAAACTCATAGTAAAGTCCAGAAATGTGATTTTTATTTAAAAACTAATAAAAATGTACTAAAAACTAACTAAATTATACTAAAAACTATGTAAAAACAATGCCAAAAAGCGTATAAATTATCCGCTCATCAGTGTGGTTTAGAATTCTCAAATGAAATATCATTGCAATATAGTTTCTAAACCAACAATAGTCCTTTCATACAAAAATTTGTTTGTCACATGTAACAAACCCCTAAATTTATAAATCGAAGTATTAAACCTCGGGTCGTTCTCCCTAGGAATTGCAATAAAGTGTTCTTGTTATTGGTTATGAAGTATGTTTGGGATTTTGAGGTTTTTGACAAGAAACATAAATGACAAAGAAAATAAACTAACAACTAACAAAGCTCTTGGCAAGGTATGAGAACTAGAAGTCCTATCCTAGTTATCCTCCTCAATTGTGACCACAAATTATCCATTGTTACCACTTAGTTAACCTCTAACCATGGAGGAAAGTCAAGTGGATGAATCAACTTGATTCCACAAGTCCTAGCCAACTCCCAAGGGAAAGACTAGCTTTAGTGGTATCCAAATCAATTAGAAACTTCTAATTATCAATCAACAAAGGAATTAGATAACTCAAGCGTCACTAATTACTCTACCTAGGCCAAGAGGAACAAAATCTATACTAAAATCCAACCAAGCATTTTATCAAACACTTGAAAGGCATAAAAAGAAAAGCATGATAAAATTGCAAGGAAAGTAAATCTACACTACTCAATTGCAGGGAATTAAACAACAACAAATCAAATGAACAATAAAGGAACATGAATCATAAATTACATTAAAGAAAAATAGAAGAACAAAAATGCATCAACATAAAAATAAGGGATTACAAGAATTAAAAGCATAACTAGAGAGAGAAAAGGTAGAAGGAGAAGAATTACAAAAGGAAAAGTTAAATCAAAGCATGGAATTAACCTAGATCTAAGAATTCCTAATCTAGATCTAACCTACTCCTAATTCTAGAGAGGAGAGAGACCTTCTCTCTCTAGAAACTAAATAAAAGCATGTGAAAACTAAAATAAAACTAAACTAATGACTAGATGTCTCATCCCTCTTTAATTCTTGGGTCAAATAGCATCAGAAATGAGTTGGATTGGGCCCACAAGTCTTTAGAATTTGCTGGCCACGTATTGCTTTAAGTGGATCATATGGCAGCAACAACATGTGCGCGTATAATGCGCGTACAAGTTACCATACGTGTAGGAAATATGGCAAATCTTATACCGTTTTGAAACTCCGGATGTTAGCTTTCCAACGCAACTAGAACTGCATCATTTGAATCTCTGTAGCTCAAGTTATGGTCAATTAAGTGCGAAGAGGTCGGCTTGACAGCTTTTGCGATTCCTTCATTTCTTCATGAGTTCTCCACTTTTACATGCTTTTCCTTCATTCGCTTGATCTAATCTTTGCCTCCTAAATCTGAAATCACTTAACAAACATCTCAAGGCATCTAATGGAATCAAAGGTAAATCAAGATTAAACAATTAAGGGCTTAAAAAGTATGTTTTCACTCTTAAGCACAAATAAAGGAGAATTTACAAAACCATGCTATTTCATTGAATAAATGTGGGAAAAGATGATAAAACCCTCTAAATTCAACAGAAGATAAACCCTACAAATGGGGTTTATCAACCTCCCCACACTTAAACCAAGCATGTCCTCATGCTTAAACCAAGAGAGAAACAAGGGGTATCAACATTTATTTAATGAAGTCTAACTAAATGCAATCTACCTATATGCAACTATCTACATGAATGCAATTGCTTGGTCAAAATAAATCAATTCCCAAGAAGCATATATGTACAAGGGCTAAAGGTATTAACAACCGTGCCAAACCACAATCGAATTGAGCTATTTAGTATTTTTATAAACTTGCATCAAGAATGATGATCATAGGTGAAAACATGTGATTGAGCATCAAACCCTCACCGGATGTGTTTGCACTCTATTCGCTCAAGTGTTTAGGGTTGATTCACTCAATTCTCCCCCAATCATGCTTTCTAAGATTTGTTTTTCTTCTAACAATCAACATTTATTTCATGCATGCATACAAGTATCATGAGGTCTTTTCATAGGTTGTAATGGGGCTAGGGTCGAGGTAGGATGCATATATGGTCAAGTGAGCTTGAAATTTGAATCTTTGATAAGCTTAGGCTTCCCACCTAACCTATGACATCCTATACAATTCAAAACTATCCTAACTACCCATTTTTCACTTTTTCACATACTCATGCGTTCCTTTTTATTTCACAACACTTATGCATTGATTTTATTGAGCTTCACTTGGGGCATTTTGTCCCTTTTTATTTCTTTTTTTTATTTGTTTCTTTTTTTTCTATTTTTTTTCTTTTCCATGCTCTTCTTTTTGTTTCTTTTTCTTTTTTTCTTTTGTTTTTCTCATTTTTTTTCAAACTATATACAAGAACATCAATGCATAAGGTCTATACATTTTATCAATACATGAGCATGTACCCAATTCCCAATAATTTTAATAAAAATACAAAACTACCCTTTTATTCCCTCAATGTCCCAAGGTTCCCAAACTTGAATGATACACACACTCTAGCCTAAGCTAATCAAAGATCCAAATAAGAATATTTATTATTTTTCGCTCTAAGGCTTGTAATGTACTAAATTAAGAACAAGTGGGTTAATCATAGGCTCAAATTGGCTAACAATAGAAGATAAAAGGTAAGGCTTTTTGGGTAAGTGAGATAAACAAAATGATGGCATCAATCATATAAATGCATGAATACACAAAATAATGGACATAAAGAATCAAACAAATCAAAGATCACAATCATAGAAAGAGAATAATGCACACAAGAAGGAAAAATAAGTGGTTATAAGATGTAACCACTCCATTAGGCTCAAATCTTACAAGCTTGTGTTTTTAGCTCAAAAACCATGATCCACAATATATATCTATATATATAATTCAAGCAAGTTCTATGAAAAGTTTTCACTCAAATCAATTGGTGCCCTATAGATAGAATTCTTGAAAAATCTCATTTTGACTAAGCTTATTGTGTATATATATGCAAAAATTTAAGAAAATGCAACTAAAATCCTAAAAACGTAAAATGAAATGCAAAAGTGTTGGGTTAGGAATTTGTCACCCAAAATCGCCGAACGATCGGACGACCTCCCCAGACTTAAAAGTTTGCATCATCCTCGGTGCATTCAAAGATGAGCAAGGGGGTACGGCGACTCTCTGGATTACTACCTTCAGCTGGTAGATCAACTGGTTGCTGCGCGTTCTTTCTTTCGCTTCCATTTTTGCTTGTGGTGCATTAATCATGAAAAATAAAAATATAACACCATAAGATGAGAGATCAAAAGCAAGGAAGCATACATTGTTGGAATGAGGTATTAATCACTAGGATTGAGTGAGTGAGTTAGTGTGACATTAATGATAAATAAGTGTGTGAATTCTAAATTAGGCACCTTTTAGAACACACACTAGCACAAAAGGCGATGTCACAAAAGAAGCATGCACTTCACTTATCCTAGTGTGTTTGAGATGCTTTAAGTAAACTTGTAAGGTAAAACAAGCATTAAAGAAGCATGAGAGCATTCAAGCTAAAAGCATATGGATGCATATGATCAAGAAATACAATGCATTAAAGTAAATGCACACTATCCAATGTCAAGAGATTGCCTAATCAAAGAATAGGGTTCAAATCACATGGTGGCCAAATCATGCAATTCAAGAAGAGTTACGAGCTCGAAGGCAATTCTCAGCACTTGGTATTCTTAAAAGGTAAGCATGAAAAACTCAAAACCAAGTAGCAAAATATAACCTCAACAATAGAATCCAATAGAGATTATAAATATAATGATGTTAAGATAACATCCCTTTTTAATACTCAGCAGCAATTAATGGGAAACAAGATTAATAATCCAACACTTACAATGAAAAAGAGAAAAATAAATGAAAATTAACTAAAACTAACTAATCAACTAACTAACTAACTAATTAACTAACTAAAATAAATGGTTATCAATGGTGTTTGGGAGTGTTGCATGAGGGGTAGAAGAAGGGAAGAAGAAAGGGGAAGGAAAGAAATAGAAAGAGGAGAAGAAAAGAGATGTGTTGAAGGAAGGGCATCCGCGCGTACGCGTGTATGGCGCGCGCGCGCGGATGGTGGTGCAATGCGACACGTACGCATACATGGCGCGTGCGCACAGATGGCTTATTTCGAGAGTGATGCGTACGCGCGAGTTGGTTTGTGCGAAAGGCACAATGCTAGCGCAGCGTTCGCACAACTCTCGGGTTTTTGGCTTGGGGTGGAATTTCTCAATCCACGCGTATGTGTACATGGCGCGTGCGCGCGGATAGGCGAAAATGCTTGATGCACGCGTACGCGCGCAGTGCGCGTACGCGCGGATGGTGCTCTGTTTTTTTTATATATATTTTTGCACCAATCCAAGCATTCCAAGCCTCCAAACAGCTACCAATACACCATAAAACCTTATTTAACATACTAAACTACCAATTATACTCAACAAATCAACCAAAAACATGAATTTAAACTAATTACCAATATGTACAAAAAGAGAAAATGAAAAGAAGTTACCATGGTGGGGTGTCTCCCACCTAGCACTTTTGTTTATTGTCCTTAAGTTGGACTTATGGGGAGCTCCTCTTAAGGTGACTTGTGTTTGAAACCATCCTTGAACACCCACCAATACTTGCATTTCCAATGAGCTCACTTCTTCAAGTTCAATTCTCCCAAGCTTTGATGGAGTTCTTCATAGACTATGGGCTCCCAAAGTTGATCCTCATGTATGCCGGGATCCCCTATCTTGTTTCTACACCCATCTTTAAGTTGATTATCATTATTCCATTTGGGTGGCTTGACAGTAGAATTCTCAATAAAGTGACCAAACATTCTCCTAGACCCAAGCAATCTAGCTCTATACCAACCCTTGCTATTAAGCTTTGGGCATGCAACCATCATGAACTTTGATTTACATTTCCAACTACTAACCATCTTCCTTTTGCTCTTAAAGCCACAAATATATCTAAGTTGACTATCTATCTTAAGCAAACCATATTCAAGGGGAATAATAAAGCTTAAGTATAAGGAATTTACCTACTTGAATGAGAGAATGGATGGTGATGGCTTGGGGAGAGGTATCTCCAATGTCCTTGCAAGCTCTACTCCCTTATGTTCTTCCTTGTCAACCTTCACCTCTTCACAAACTTCTTTACTTTTAATCCTTTGTTTATCATTTTCATCTAACTCTTCTCCATCACTCAAATCATAAATGGGAGGTTGAGAGAAATCTACCTCCACATTGCTTTCCATCTCATTGGGAGAAGGTTCTTCAAATTCAAAGGATTCACCACCAAGAGGGTTGGATGCAAGGTCTTCATCACCAATGGAACTCAATTCTTGCTTCATTCCCTTCAAGTTTTCACTCAAAAATTGTTTTGGAGGTTGTGCACTCTCCTCCCCAACATCAAATTCAATCTTCTTGGAGAGGTTCTCTTCAATTTTAGGTTCCCAAGGAGGTTCCGCATCTCTTAAGTCTTCAACCACTTCTTCCTCTTCTTCAATGATCATAGGCTTCTCCAATTGTTCTAACACAGTGGCATTACTCCTTCTCCACCGGAGTTTCCAATCTCTCCTTCATACTTTGCTCTTCTTTCGATCCTCCACATGTGACCATGGGGGTGCCTTGAGTGCTCAAATATTGGGAGGCTAAGGTGCTTACTACCTTGGTCAAGGTAGCCACAAATTCTAGTACCTCCCTTTGCATTTCTCCTTGCCCTTGGAGTATAAGGCTAAGGATTTCATTCATTGAGGATTGGAGTGGATAGGAGGGTTCATTGTCTTGGAGAAAGGGTTCATAATAGGAAGGTGGTTCTTCTTGGTAAGAGTATGGTGGTGTGTATTGAGATGGTTCTTGGGAGTAGTAATCTTGGAATGGTGGTTCCATGTATGGCTCATATTGTTCAAAAGGTGGTTGGTATAGTGGATATGGATCAAGGTTATATGGAGGTGTTTGGTGAAAATAGGCCTGTGAGTGTGGTTGAGGTTCATGTTGAGGATATGACTCATAGGCATATGGTGGTGGTTCTTGAAAGTCACAAGGGGATTCACCATAGCCATTGGGTTGATATGCATCATAGAATGGCTCTTCTTCATAGTGCATTGGTGGAGGTTGTTGCCAAGAGGATTGATCATATGCATATGGCTCCTCCCACCTTTGATTGTCCCATCCTTGATACACATCTTCATTGAACCTCTCATTTCCTACAACATAATTAGAACCAAACTCATAGCCAAAGTGAGAATATATGATAGCAAGAGAAAATGAAAATAAAATCAAATAAGAAGCAAGAAAATTAAATCCTAAAACTAGCAAGAGCTAACAAAAGCAAACATATTCACACTATTCACATATATACAATAACCAATAACATAACACCATTGCAACTCCCTGGCAACGGCGCCATTTTGATGATTGGGCTTTTGTGTGGTTTAGAATTCTCAAACAAAATCTCGTTGCAATATAGTTTCAAAACCAACAATAGTCCTTTCATACAAAAATTTGTTTGTCACAAGTAACAAACCCCTAAATTTATAAACCGAAGTATTAAACCTCGGGTCGTTCTCCCTAGGAATTACAATAAAGTATTCTTATTATTGGTTATGAAGTATGTTTGAGGTTTTGAGGTTTTTGACAAGAAACATAAATGGCAAAGAAAATAAACTAACAACTAACAAAGCTCTTGCCAAGGTATGAGAACTAGAAGTCCTATCCTAGTTATCCTCCTAAATTGTGACGACAAATTATCCATTGCTACCACTTAGTTAACCTCTAACCATGCAGGAAAAAAGTCAAGTGGATGAATCAACTTGATTCCACAAGTCCTAGCCAACTCCCAAGGGAAAGACTAGCTTTAGTGGTATCCAAATCAATTAGCAACTTCTAATTATCAATCAACAAAGGAATTAGATAACTCAAGCATCACTAATTACTCTACCTAGGCCAAGAGGAACAAAATCTATAGTAAAATCCAACTAAGCATTTTATCAAACACTTGGAAGGCATAAAAAGGAAAGCATGGTAAAATTGCAAGGAAAGTAAATCTACACTACTCAATTGCAAGGAATTAAACAACAACAAATCAAATGAATAATAAAGGAACATGAATCATAAATTGCATTAAAGGAAAATGGAAGAACAAAAATGCATCAACATAAAAGTAAGGGATTACAAGAATTAAAAGCAAAACTAGAGAGAGGAAAGGTAGAATGAGAAGAATTACAAAAGGAAAAGTTAAATCAAAGCATGGAATTAACCTAGATCTAAGAATTCCTAATCTAGATCTAACCTACTCCTATTTCTAGAGAGAAGAGAGAGCTTCTCTCTCTAGAAACTAACTAAAAGCATGTGAAAACTAAAATAAAACTAAACTAATGACTAGATGTCTCATCCCTCTTCCATTCCTGGGTCAAATAGCATCAGAAATGAGTTGGATTGAGCCCACAAGGCTTTAGAATTCGCTGGCCACGTATTGCTTTAAGTGGATCATATGGCAGCAATGACGCGTGTGCGTACAATGCACATACGCATCACCATACGTGTAGCAAATATGGAAAATATTATATCGTTTCGAAGCCCCGGATGTTGACTTTCCAACGCAACTAGAACTGCATCATTTGGACCTCTGTAGCTCATGTTATGGTCGATTAAGTGCAAAGAGGTCGGCTTAACAACTTTTGCGATTCCTTCATTTCTTCATGAGTTCTCCACTTTTACATGCTTTTCCTTCATTCCCTTGATCCAATCTTTGCCTCCTAAATCTGAAATCACTTAACAAACATCTCAAGGCATCTAATGGAATCAAAGGAAAATCAAGATTAAACAATTAAGGGCCTAAAAAGCATGTTTTCACTCTTAAGCACAATTAAAGGAGAATTTACAAAACCATGCTATTTCATTGAATAAATGTGGAAAAAGATGATAAAACCCTTTAAATTCAACAGAAGATAAACCCTACAAATGGGGTTTATCACACGCGTGGATCACAAAAGCAATCGGCGCGCACGCACGCATGGTGCGCACGCGCAGAAAGCTGGACGTGACCTCATTAAAGGAAATCGTGCCTGGTGATTTTTGAGGCTCATCAGGCCCAAATTCAAGCTGTTTCTGCATGGAAAAGACCCGAGGATGCTAGGGGGAAAGGGGGAGGATCACTCATTTTACACTTAGACACAATTTTTAGCTAGTTTTTTTGGTTCTTTGTTCTTCTAGAGAGAGAAACCCTTGTTCCTCTCTAGATCTAGCTTTAATTTGATCTTCCCTTGTTGAATTCTAAATTGGATCTTGTTAATTACTAGTTTTAATTGCTTAATTTGAATTTCTTAGTATAATTTTGCTTAGATCTTGTGTTAGTTTTATGAATTCTTGTCAATTGTCATTTTATACCTATTTCATGAATGTTGTGAATCTTGACTTGTTGATGTTACATTGATGATTTCTATGATTAATTGTATTGTTTGAGTGATTATATGTTGATAATTGTTAGTGGGTATTTGTTAATTTCAATTTAATTGCAATTTGATCATGACTTTTGTTAATGCTTATCATGTGTTTGATGAATTGTTTACTTTGATTATGGAGTAGTTCTCTTTACTCTTAGCCTAGGCTAAGGGAATTAGGTAAACTTGAGTCATTGGGTTTAATGGATTTGATGATTTGGGAACCCTTAGTGGTCAATTTGATAGCCATTGACACTAACCTACTACTAAGTCAATTAGTAGGTAGGTTAGACCTTATGGGTTGATGTTGATCAAACCATTTAACGTACTTCAAGTATAGAAGCAGACTTAATGAGTTTGGTTCCTCATAATTGTCAAGATATGGTTATTAGACAAGGATAGTGACCCCAACTCCCATGCCTAGCCAAGAGTTGCTTTTATCATTCCTTTTTGAAAACCCAAAATTCTTGATTACTTGTCTTAGTTATAGTTACTTGTTTAGCTTAGAATAGAATCATATTGGATATTACTTTGTTAGTTTGGAATTATTTACATCTTGCTTAGTTATTTGAATTAGTTTCTTGCAATTTAAGATTACTTGCTTGTTAAGATTCATAGTTTAATTTCTTGCTCATAAATCACAACCCCGGATTTCTAACCAATGTTGAAGCACATGTTTGCCCATTTCTTGTGAGACGACCCGAGGTTTGAATACTTCGGTTATTTCTATTGGGGTTGAATTTGTGACAACCAATTTCCCTTCTAAATTTGATCCTCGGGGATTGTTGTTGGGTAGAGCTATACTACCAACACATTTTCATTGAGAAAATCTATTCCGACGTAACCCCCGGGGTTCATCACTGACCCAAATAGACCCTCTTTTGGTGCTGCCTCCTCTCCGACTGCTGGTCCTCCTCCTAAAAAACAAAAAACTATTGAACCTTATGATTTAGATGTCCCTGAATTTGATGCCGTGGAGTTTGTTGATAATCAAATTGCTCTCTATGGTCGGCTTCCCATGGACGATGTGTCCATTCTTCATCATTTGAATTTTATCACTAATAACAGCATTCGGATGGCCCATATGGGTGCGGCTTTGTTTCGAACTGTCCATGGTTCCCCTGTTCATACAACTAAGGAATTCTTGGAGGATGCAAATTCAGAATTTGATAGAATCAAAGAGTTGAAGGATGAACTTGATGCTAGGGTGATTAAGCTGGAGTTGGACTTGGAGAAGGAGAAGTCGCAGGCTGTCAGGGTTGAGGCAGCTGTGAATTTGGCAGAGGAGATGGCAAAAAAGCATAACGAGAGTTATACCTACACTTATGCCGAAGTGTTGGAGCTGAGGGGGAGGCTTGAAACTGCCCACGTGGACTACACCGATCTTCAGGGCCATTTGGTGGACACTATTACAGGCGCTTATGAAAACTTGAAGGCGTAGGTCTGAGTTCTTGCTCCTGAACATGACCTGACTCTTTTTAGCCTAGACAATGTGGTGGAAGAGGGGAAGATAATGCCTGCCCCAAATGATGAAGATGATGGGCCTCCTCCTGCACCCCCAGCCAAAGCCTTTGCAGCTACGACTTCTTCAAATCCTTTAGCTGAGATCGACCATTCCCAACCTGATCCAGATTGTGAGATTCTCAATCATGAGGATGGGACCATGGACATTGTCCCTGTGAATATCATTCCTCCTCCTTCTGCTACTGACGCTGCTACTGGGGAAACTTTGCACCCCTTATGATTTATGTGTTTTTATCTCCTTAATTAGCCAGACTTGTGAGATTTTGAACTCTATTTTTTTGTAACTTTATGGTGATTTGGTTCTCTTGACTGTTAGTTGCTTCTGTGCAACTTAGTAGAAAAACAAAATGCTTTTGAACTCTTGAGGTCCTCTTTCAGGTTGGCTTTTGAGTCTTTTTAATGATTGCTGTGTTTCTTTTGATATGCTGTTTGTTCTTTTGCAACCTTTGCAAAATTTTGTAGATCTTTATAGAATGTTGGTATTCTGCTTGTCCAGCCTCTCTTTGATTAGATCTTTTATCTGTTTTCTGGTTGGGCAAGATGACCCTTGGGGCTAACTTGCTCGGCAACTTTTTAGTGTTCTGGAAGAACCTTTTTAGTTAGTTTTTGAATAATTTTGATAGCCTTGCTGTGGTGTTGTGGCTTTTTGGACAGAGCTGCGTTTCTTTTAGCGCATGCTTTGGATGGTCGACTTTGTTAGTTTGAGATACTGCTTTCATTGGTCGACTTCTTTTTGTTGGTCTTTCTTGAGTTATTTTTAGTAATCTATTGGGCCTTTTTATATGGAATTACTTTTTATAGCTTTGTTGCTTCGCTTGGTTTAGTCTGACTTCTTCTTGTTGAACCCTCTTAAGTTATTTTTAGTAATCCATTTTTACTCAGACCTCGCCAGGCCTCTTTTTATGGATTTACTTTTTATAACTTTTTGCATTGATGGGTTTGGTCTGACTTCTTCTTGTCGAATCCTCTTAAGTTATTTTTAGTAATCCATTTTTAGTAAGACCTCGTCAGGCCACTTTTTATGGATTACTTTTTATAACTTTTTGTTGATCGCCTTGCCCGAATTTTGTGTCGGTACTTCTTAAGTTATTTTTAGCAGTCCATTTTTAGCCAGGCCTCATCAGGCAGCTTTTTATGGATTACTTTTTATAACTTCTTGCATTAATCTATTTTTGTTGCTTTCATCTTGCCGACTTCTTTGTAATCGGGTGACGAGTTTGGTTCTCATCTTGCTGACTTTGTCGTATTCGGGCAGTGAATTCTTGCAATCAGATTAATACGTCTCGGTAAATAACCCTTCTAGATCGGGCAATTTTGTAGATCTTGGCTTGGTGCCTCATTATAAAACCTTTTCAGGAAAAAGAGTGCACCTTGACCTAAGATCTTTATCACTTTCTAACTATAGTACCTTCTTAGGTTACATACGTGCCATGACCTTGGTAGCTCTCGCCCTTCCAGATCGGACACCTTGTAGTAACCTTTTCCCAGTACCTCCACAATTCGGTAAGGTCCTTTCCAGTTAGCTGCTAGCTTCCCTTCTCCTGATCGACCTGTTCCGATGTCATTTCGGATTAAGATGAGATCATTGTTGGCGAAGCTTCACTGGACTACTCTCTGATTATACCTTGAAGCCATTCGACGCTTCAGCGCTTCATCTCTAATCCGAACTCTTTCTCGGATTTCTGGAAGTAGGTCGAGCTCTTCCCTTTGAGTTTGGGAATTGGTATCTTCATTGTAGAGGATTACCCTTGGGGATCCTTCCTCTTTTTCTACTGGGATCATTGCCTCCGTTCCGTGAGCAAGTCAGAAGGGTGATTCTCCTGTGGTAGAGTGAGGGGTTATCCGATATGCCCATAGGACTTGTGGGAGCTCTTCGGCCCAAGCTCCCTTTGCATCCTGTAGTCTTCGTTTTAACCCGGCTAGTATGACTTTGTTGGCAGCTTCTGCCTGTCCATTGGCCTGTGGGTGTTCTACAGATGTGAATTGGTGCTTTATTTTTAAGTCGGCCACCAAGTTTCTAAAACCTGTATCAGTAAAATGGGTGCCATTATCTGTGGTGATGGAGTAAGGGACTCCAAACCTTGTTATAATGTTCCTGTATAAAAATTTCCGACTTCTTTGGGCGGTGGCATTGGCTAGGG
Organism: Arachis ipaensis; assembly: GCF_000816755.2. NCBI lineage: Eukaryota > Viridiplantae > Streptophyta > Magnoliopsida > Fabales > Fabaceae > Arachis > Arachis ipaensis. The sequence continues at coordinate 95,922,233 of NC_029785.2, forward strand.
GCTCTGTCTCAATCTATTTCGTAAAATAGTCTACCCCTAAAATGAGGAACTTGACTTGTCCTGATCCTTGGAGGAAGGGTCCGAGGAGGTCTAGTCCCCATTTTGCGAATGGCCAGGGTGACGTTACGCTGATGAGCTCTTTTGATGGAGCGATGTGGAAGTTAGCATGCTTCTGACATGGTGGGCATGTCCTGACGAATTCTGCCGCTTCTTTGTGTAAGGTCGGCCAGAAAAACCCTGCTTGGAGTACCTTCTTGGAAAGAGCTCGTGCCCCCAAGTGGTTGCCACACATGCCGCTGTGTACTTCTTCCAGGACTTTCCTTGTGTTAGAAGTCGGTACGAACTTTAGGAGAGGTGTTGAGACCCCTCTTCTATATAAGATGTCGCCCACCATAGTATAGTACTGTAATTCTCGTATTAACCTCTTTGCCTCTTTCTTATCTGTGAGGAGTGTTTCTGTCTTGATGTATTTGATAATGGGGTCATCCACCCTTGATCCTGACCAGATATAGTTAGGACCTTTTCTTTCTCTGAGATTGATGGACTTTGTAGTGTTTCCTGGATGAGGCTTCTATTATTACCCCCTGGTTTGGTGTTGTCTAGTTCTGAGAGTGCGTTAGCTCGAGCATTCTGCTCTCGAGGTATATGTCAGACCTCATATTCCCTGAGTTGTCCGAGCTGTTCTTTGGTTTTGTCCAGATACTTCTTCATGGTGGGATCTTTAGCTTGGTAATTCTCTTCTATTTGTGAGGTAACTATTTGAGAATCACTGAAGATGGTGAGCTTTTGAACTCCTACCTCCTTAGCCAGCCTCAAACCAGCCAGTAATGCTTCGTACTCGGCTTGATTATTTGAAGCAGGGAATTCGAACTTTAGTGATAGTTCGATTTGGGTTCCCTGATCGCTTTCTATTATCACACCTACCCCACTCCCGGTTTTGTTTGAGGATCCGTCCACGTAGAGATTCTACTTTGTGGGAGTTCCTGGGGTATCAGTGTACTCAGCGATGAAGTCGGCTAGATACTGTGATTTGATGGCTATTCGAGCTTCATAATGCAAATCGAACTCGGACAACTCGACTGCCCACTGTAGTATTCTTCCAGCTAAGTCTGTCTTCTGTAGAATGCTTTTTATGGGCTGGATGGTCCGAACCTTGATAGTGTGTGCTTCAAAGTATGGGCAAAGTTGTCGGGAAGTGAATATGAGAGCGTAGGCGAACTTCTCTATTTTTTGATAGTTTTTCTCGTCCCCTTGTAGGGCTTTGCTGATGAAGTAGATGGGTTGTTGCTCGCTTTCGTCCTCTCTAACCAGTGCTGAAGCTATTGCCCGATTTCCTACTGCCAGGTATAGTTTGAGTACTTCTCCCTCCCGTGGTCAGGTAAAAATGGGTGGTTGTCCCAAGAAATTTTTGAAATCTTGGAAGGCTTTCTCGCACTCTTCAGTCCATTCAAACCTCTGCCCCTTCCTTAATGTGGCGTAGAAGAGGAGGGATCTTATAGCCGAACCGGCTAAGAACCGGGACAGAGCTGCCAGTCTTCCGTTGAGCTGTTGTACTTCTTTGACGTAGGTCGAACTTTTCATGTTGAGTATAGCCCGGCATTTTTCTGGGTTCGCCTTAATTCCTCTTCGTGTGAGCATGAAGCCCAGGAATTTGCCAGCTTCTACCGCAAAGGTACATTTTACAGGATTAAGTCACATACCATGCTTTCTGATGGTGTCGAACACTTTTGCGAGGTTGGGTAACAAGGATTCCTCAGTTTGTGTTTTTACCAGCATATCTTCGACGTAGACCTCCATCAGCTTCCCGATGTGTTCTGTAGAGACTTTGTTCATTAATCTTTGGTAGGTAGTGATAAACCCCAATTTTGTGGTTTATCTTGTGCTTAATTTAGGGGATTTTATCACCTTTAATTTTGGGGGAGTTGACTAAATAAGATGAATTAATCATTGTATGATTAGGATAGAAAGCCTATGATCTCAAACCTTGCCATGAATGTCTCTCTTTATTAATTGCCTTCTTTAGTTACTTGTTTGATTTACTTTTTTTGTCATTTAATTTCTTGCCCTCTTACCAATCAAAACCCCCTTTGTCCCCTCATAGCCAATAAGCATACACTTCATTGCAATTCCTTGTGAGACGACCCGGAGTCTAAATACTTTGGTTATAAATTCATTGGGGTTTGTACTTGTGACAACTCAAATTTTTTATTGGGAGGATTGTTTGTTGGTGTAGAACTATACTTGCAACAAGAATTCATTTTGTATGAATTTCTATACCGACATGACAATTCTCATCTATCAAAATGGCGCCGTTGCCGGAGAGTTGTAATGGTGTTATGTTATTGGCTATTGTATATATGTTAATATGCTTCTTTGCTAGTTTTTGCTTGTTTTAGGAGTTAGTTTTTATTAGTTCTTACTAGTTTTGTTTTTGCTTTCTCTTGCTATTATGAATTCTCACCATTTTGGCTATGAGTTTGGTTCAAATTATGTTGTAGAAAATGGGAGCTACAATGAGGATGTGCATCAAGGATGGAACAATCAAGGATTGGAGGAGCCTCAAAGGATTGATCACCCTTATTGGCAAAAACAACCTACGGATTCTTATGGGTATACTCCTAATCCTAATGCATATCAATCTAATGGATGTGGTGACCCTTATTGTAATTGTCAACAACCACCACCACATGCCTATGAACCACCCCCTCAACCTAATTTTGAACCACCTTACTCACAAGCCCCCTGAAGAACTGAAGATTGATGGTTTAGAAGTTATGGTAAATACTCGTTGCAAGTATAGTTACTAAACCAAGCAATCAACCTTTCTTACAAACATTTTGGTTGTCACAAGTAACAAACCCCTTTTAAAATTGATAACCGAGTATTTAAACCTCAGGTTGTCTTCTCAAGGAACTGCAGAGAAGTATGTTCTTATTATTGGTTATGAAGATTGTAGAATTGGGGTTTCAAGAATGAGGAACAAGTAATTTAATGACGAGTAAATTAAATGGCAATTAAAAATAAATAAATACTGTAAAGTAAACTTTTGGTAAGGTATGAGAAATTAGAGGTCCTATCCTAGCTATCCTTATCAATGATGATGATGGTTGAATCTTAATTCCACTTTGTTAACCTTTACTAAGATAAAGGAAGGTCAAGGGATTAATTGGTTTGATCTTCGAATCCTATTTATTCCCTAAGAAAAGATTGGGATTATGGAAGTTCAATTCAATTAACAAAGATAACAATTATCAATCACGTTGAGTTTGATAACTAATGAGTTATTGATTTCTTAACCAAGACCAAAAGTAGAAAAATAAATCTACTTGGAATAAAAATGTCTTCAGAGTAAAAGCAACAATAGCATAAATAAGAGAAATCAATATTAAACTGAAATACCTCAAATAACATTAATAAAAGAGTGATCTGTAACATGAAAGGATTCATAAAGTAGCTTGCAAAAGTAAATAAAAGGAATATTGAACATGATCAAAAGAGATAATCCTGAAAGTGAATAAAAATCCTAATTCTAAATCCTAATCCTAAAGAGAGAGGAGAGAACCTCTCTCCAAACTAAATCTAAATCATGGAAAGTAAAAACTGGCGAGCTCCCCCTGAATGGATGCATTCCCCCACTTTATAGCCTCTAATCTGTGTTTTCTGGGCCAAAAACTGGGTCAAAAACAGCCCAAAAATCACCCCCTGCATATTCTGGTACGTTCAGGTCGCGGACAAGTGACGCGGAGGCGTCGTCCACGCGGTCGCACGGATTGAAGTTCGCAGATGCGACGTGTCCGCGTGGATCACGCGTTCGCGTCACCTAGCGTCAGAGCAACCATGGCATATTATATATCAAATCGAAGCCCCAGATGTTAGCTTTCCAACGCAACTGGAACCGCATCGTTTGGACCTCTATAGCTAAAGTTATAGCCGTTTGAGTGCAAAGAGGTTAGGCTGGACAGCTTAGTAGTTTCTCCAACTTCTTGTATTCCTTGCACTTTTGCATGCTTCCTTTCCATCCTCTGAGCCATTCCTGCCCTGTAATCTCTGAAAATACTTAACACACATATCAAGGCATCTAATGGTAATAAGAGAGGATTAATAATAAGCAAATATAAGATCAAAGAAGCATGTTTTCAATCATAGCACAAAACCAGGAAGGAAAATGTAAAACATGCAAATAGTATGAATAAATGGGTAAAGAGTTGATAAAAACTACTCAATTGAGTACAAGATAAACCATAAAATAGTAGTTTATCAACCTCCCCACACTTTAACAATAGCATGTCCTCATGCTAAGCTCAAGAGAAGCTATAAAGATGAAGAGGAATGGTAGGATGTATGAAATGCAACCTATCTATATGAATGCAACTACATGCAAAAAAAATGTTTCCACCTACTTGGTTAAAGGTAAATAAATCTCCAAGAATAAATATGAACTGGATTTCACTAATTCAAATCATAAAAATAAAGTACAAATAGACTTGTAGAAGAAAATAGCTCGTGAAAGCCGAGAACAAAGAATCGAGCATCGAACCCTCACTAGTAGTATATATCACTCTAATCACTCAAGTGTTTTAGGTTCGATTCTCTCAATTCTCTACTGACCTTGCTTTCTAAGGCTTGCTCTTCATCTAACAATTAACATAAATTTAATGCACAGATACACATATCAAGAGGTCTTTTAAGGGTTGTAATGAGGTTAGGGTCAAGGTAGGATTGTATTTGGCCAAGTGGACTAAAATCTGAATCCTTAATTAACTTTAAACATTTCACCCAACTTCAGACAATCCATGTAATCATGATACCACATCTAACTACCCATTAACCATGTTTTCCACATATTCATGCATTCTAATTTCAAGTACAGTACATATGCATTGCTTTCACCACTTACTTTGGGGCATTTTGTCCCCTTATTATTTACTATTTTTCTTTTCTTTTCTTTTCTCTTTATATATATATATATATATATATATATATATATATATATTTTTATTTTTTTATTTTATATATATATATATTTTCAGTCTTATGACTTAAGTATA
>NC_029785.2:95927411-95988145 GCF_000816755.2 Arachis ipaensis
AATAGGCTCAACATTGGTTTGCAAAGGATAATGAAAGAGTTAAGGCCATATGGATATGTAAGCTGAGTGAAACAAGGGCCTCAATCATATAAGTGCATGCATACATTAAATAATGGAAATATAGAATCAAGCAAGACAAAGATCACAATTTTAGAGAGAAAAACACACATCAAAAATAAATTATTGGTTGACAAAATGCAACCAATCAATTAGGCTAAAAAAATCTCACAGGTTGTGTGTTCGATCTCTAAACCATGTTCCAATATAATATTTCTTCAAAAAAGTGTAACAAAAAATTTTATTCAAATTAGTGAAATACTTTAAAAGGTTTTTTGAAAGAGAAAATATTACTTTAACCAAATGGTAAAATATGCAAAAAATCAAACAAATATGCAATCAATCATGCAAATGCAACAATGAACAAGAAAAATAAACCATTGGTGTTGAGATAGAAGAGTAACTAACCCATGGAGATCGGTATCGACCTCCCCACACTTAAAGATTGCACCATCCTCGGTGCATGCTGAGATGTGCAATTGGACGGGTGGCTTCAACTGATGCTTTTCACTATAGATTGTGCAGATTGACTTGCTTGTCTCCCCATGTAAGCGTCTTTCGGTTCTCTTCCTGGTGGCAATCCTGAAAGAAAAAGGGAAGAAAGGTAACCCAATAATAGAGATAAGAAAATAAATGAAGTATGGTTGGATTAATGCCAAATAATAAGGGTCTCATTTACATGGAACCTTCAACATGTACGTGAGAAAACAATATAAGCACATGGCATACCAGTGGTGCAAAATTTGCAACAATGGAGAAGAGAGTGGGGAAGGAAAGATAATATAAATTCATGTCAATGCAAGAGTAATACAGATATAAAAGATTGGCATTTATTTAAATAATATTACTCAATAAGAATGAAACAAGTCACTAAGCACCAAGAAAATACCAGAAAAGATGTAACAGTTGAATAAGAACCTTTGAACACCACTAATAATTTTAGAAAAATAAAAATATGCAATGAATAAAAGTATGCAAATAAATTAAATAAAATAGAATGGAAGTGAGAGAAAAAAAGAAAGGAAGAAGAAAGAAATAAGAAAAGATAAGAAGAATAAGGATTCGGAGGAGAAAAGATAAGAAAATTGGCACTAATCTGGATAGGTTGTGCGACGCTAGCGACGCGGTCGCGTGGGTGACACGGTCGCGTGGTGCGCAATAAGTTTAGGCGACGCGGACGCGTGGGGCACGTGATCGCGTGACTCGATTTGTGCTAGTGGCGCGAGTGCAGCCTCGCGGTTGCACAACTCTCTGTTCAAAACTTAGTATTGCCAAAATCCAGGGTGACGCAGTCGCGTGGTCGACGCGATCGCGTGAGTGGCCATCATGGGGATATGACGCGGACGCGTGAGCCATGCGTCCGCGTGGTAAGGCGTGTGCGATCAGCACCAGTCCAGCACCACTCTTGCACAACTTTCGGTCGTGCACCCTTTCTTACGTCGATTTCCAGGTCACGTGGCCGCGTGGGTGACGCGGCCGCGTGGGTGACGCGGTCGCGTGGGAGCCATGTTTTCCACATGACGCGGACGCGTCAGCGACGCTGCCGCATCGCGTGCATGCTTCTCTTTTTTTATACATATGCATGAAAAGTGCAGAATGCAATGATTAATATCAGTGAGATGCAAAATTCCAGGTTCAATATAATAAAACAAAATAAAACTTGAAAACAAATAAAACTAAATAAAAATTAAAAAGAAACGATCATACCATGGTGGGTTGTCTCCCACCTAGCACTTTCAGTTAAAGTCCTTAAGTTGGACATTAGATGAGCTTCCTGTTATGGTAGCTTGTGTTTAAATTCATCCAGAAATCTCCACCAATGTTTGGAATGCCAACAGCCTTTGGGGTCCAAAACTAGGCACGTGAAGCTTCTGAGCAGCTTCAAACAGATTCTCTGACTCCCGGGATGACGAATGTCAGCATAGGTTCCAGGATCCCAAACTTTGGTTCTAAATCCGCCTTCGTTTTGATCTATACTTTTACATCCGGGCGGTTTGAACATGATACCAAACGTTTTCCGAGATCCATTCGATTGAACATGATACCAATCCGTGCACTTCGAGTTGAAGCGTGGAACCTTATCGAACCTTGTGCACTAGCTCTGAGTGCGAGTCATTTCCTTCTTACTCTTAAAGCCGCAGAGAGCTCTGAGCTGGCCATCTGTTTCAAGCAAACCATATTCAAGTGGAAAAGTAAAGATTAAAGCTAAGGATTGTACCCACTTGAAGCTTGTATTAGGTGGTAATGGCCTTGGGATAGGTGTTTTCAGTGGTTCTGTAAGTTCTGCTCCCTGGTAATCTTCTGTGAATTCCTCCACTTCTTTGCAAGGATCTTCAAATGCATCTGTGTCCTGATCAAAGTCTTATATGTCTTCCTCATCACTTAAGTAATAGATTGGAGGTTAAGAGAAATCTACCTCCGCATCATCTTCGTATTCACTTGGGGAAGATTCTTCGATCTCAGAGAATTCACTTGCGGATGCAAGTTCAACTGTAAAGTAAACTTTTGGTAAGGTATGAGAAATTAGAGGTCCTATCCTAGCTATCCTTATCAATGATGATGATGGTTGAATCTTAATTCCACTTTGTTAACCTTTACTAAGATAAAAGAAGGTCAAGGGATTAATTGGTTTGATCTTCGAATCCTATTTATTCCCTAAGAAAAGATTGGGATTATGGAAGTTTAATTCAATTAACAAAGATAACAATTATCAATTCGCGTCGCCTAGCGTCAGGGCAACTATGGCATATTATATATCAAATCGAAGCCTCGGACGTTAGCTTTCCAACGCAACTGGAACTGCATCGTTTGGACCTCTGTAGCTAAAGTTATAGCTGTTTGAGTGTGAAGAGGTCAGGCTGGACAGTTTAGCAGTTTCTCCAACTTCTTGTATTCCTTCCACTTTTGCATGCTTCCTTTCCATCCTCTGAGCCATTCCTGCCCTGTAATCTCTGAAAACACTTAACACACATATCAATGCATCTAATGGTAATAAGAGAGGATTAATAATAAGCAAATATAAGATCAAAGAAGCATATTTTCAATCATAGCACAAAACCAGGAAGGAAAATGTAAAACATGCAAATAGTATGAATAAATGGGTAAAGCTTTGATAAAAACTACTCAATTGAGTACAAGATAAACCATAAAATAGTGGTTTATCACCCCCTACCACCAAATACCTCATTATGGCCCTAATCCTTATCCACCATACCCACCACGTTATGAACCATATGAACTATACATGGAACCACCACCATTCCACCACAATTACTCTCAAGAACCACCTCAATATATGTCATCTCCATACCCTTTCCAAGATGAACCAACTTCCAATTATGAAACCTCCTTCCCAAACAATGAACCTTCCTTTTCCACACCACCTCCAATGGATGATTCTCTCCAAGAATGTGTTAGTTCTTACATTCGAAGGCAAGAAGAGGACCAAAAGGATTTCAAGGAGTTAGAAGCCAAGATAGCTACCATAGCGGAAGCCGTTAGCAATATCGTCTCCTCCCGCCTAAGCCTATGCAATCAAGGAACTCCCATTGTTGAATGTGGAGGAGCAACCAAGGAGCTTAGTGAGGGTGTGAGTTTAAAGTTTCAAGGTGAAGAAGAGGAGTTGAAGCAAGAATTGTCACAAGGGGAAGAAGTTGAGATAAATGAGCCGGAAGAAGTGGTTGAAAACATAAGAGATGTTGGAAGTCCATGGGAATGTAGAATTAGAGAGTCCTCTTCCAAGATGCTTGATGTTGATGTTGAGAAGGGTGTACAACCTCCCAAGCATATTGAAGACTTTGAAGAGGTTAACCAAGAGATGGATTCAATCATTGAAGACTTCTTATACACAATTGAATCCTCTCTAATTGGGTTTGACATAGAGGGTAAGGAAGAAGATACCTCACCTCTCATACCCTTGGTAAGCAATGAAGAAGAGATTGAATTGGGTTTAATTTCATGTTTTCTTTTGTTTGTTGAGTCTATTTGGTAGTCTAATATGTTAAATAAGGTTTTACGGTGTTTGGGTAGCTGTTTGGAGGTTTGGAATGCTTCATTTGGTGTAAGAACTTGGAAAAAATAAAAAAACAAAGCACCAACCCGCGCGTGCGCGCACCTGGCGCGTACGCGCGCCTCAAGCATTTTCGACCATCCACGTGGGCGCGCCATGTGTGCGGACGCGTGGATTGAAAAATCTCACTCCTCCATACATTCACCCGAGAGTTGCGCCTACACTACGCCAGCACCATACCTGAAGCACAAACCACCCGCACGTGCGCACACCTGGCGCGTACGCGTCCTTGAAGCTAATTGCGCAATGCGCGCTGAAGAACGAAACTCTCGTGCGATCTAGAATTTTTGTAAATAAATTTCCATTGTAAGTATAGCTTCTAGACCGACAAGAATTCCTTTCTTACAAAAGTTTTGTTTGTCACTTAAGCAAACCCAATAAAATTTATATACCGAAGTATTCAAACCTCGGGTCGTCTTCTCAAGGAATTGCAGGGAGGTATAACTTATTATTAGCTATGGAAAAGGTAGAATTTTGGGTTTTGAAAGGTTTGAACAAGGAAAATAAATTGCAGGAATTAATAAATTAATATCTAAATAAACTCTTGGCAAGGTATGAAAATTCGGAAGTCCTATCCTTGTTATCCTTATCGATGGTGATGAGAGTTGAGTTTTAATCCCACTTAGTTAACCTTTTCTAAAGCAAAGGAAAGTCAAGTGGACTAATTAGTTAGATCCCCAAGTCCTAGCCAACTCCTAAGGAAAGACTAAAGTTAGTGGAATTCAATTCAATTAGCAAAAATAACAATTAACAACCACGATAAGTTTGATAACTCAAGAATCTCCAGTTAAACAATTAAAGCCAAGAATATAAAAATCTAAATAAGAATCATAAATTTGAAATACCTCAATTGCATTGATAAGAGAAAATCAATCTAAACATAAAGAGTTCATAAGCCAAATTGGTAACATGAGTCAGATACGAATAAAAGTATTAGAATAAATAAAAATATAAAAGGAATATTGAACCTGAGAAGAAGTTGAAATAATAAGTTGAAATAATAAGAAATCCTAATTCCTTTAAGAGGAATCTAATCCTAAATCCTAAGAGAGAGGAGAGAACCTCTCTCTCTAAAAACTACATCTAATCCTAAAATTATGAATGTATGAGCTGATGATTATGAATGAATGGATTCTCCCACTTTATAGCCTCTAATCTGTGTTTTCTGGGCCGAAAACTGGGTCGAAAACAGCCCAGAAATCGCTGGAGAAGAAATCTGCCACGCTGATTTTCGTCACTACGATGCGTCCGCGTGGAGCACGCGTTCGCATCGTCTAGCGTCAGAGCAACTATGGCATGTTATATATCAAATCGAAGCCCCGGACGTTAGCTTTCCAACGCAACTGAAACCGTGTCATTTGGACCTCTGTAGCTCAAGTTAGGACTGTTTGAATGCGAAGAGGTCAGGCTGGACAGCTTAGCAATTTCTTCAACTTCTTGTATTCCTTCCACTTTTGCATCCTTCCTTTCCATCCTCTAAGCCATTCTTGCCTTGTAATCTCTGAAAACACTTAACACACATATCAAGGCATCGAATGGTAATAAGAGAAGATTAAACATATCAAAATTAAGATCAAAGAAACATGTTTTCAATCATAGCACAAAATCAGGAAGGAAAATGTAAAACATGCGATTAGTATTGATAAGTGTGCAAAGACTTGATAAAAACCACTCAATTGAGCACAAGATAAACCATAAAATAGTGGTTTATCAACCTCCCCACACTTAAACGTTAGCATGTCCTCATGCTAAGCTCAAGAGAAGCTATAAAGGGGTGAAGAGCAATGATAGAATGTATGAAATGCAACCTATCTATATGAATGCAACTACATGCAGAATGTTTCTACCTACTTGGTTAAAAGTAAATAAATCTTCCAAGAACATACATAAATCAGATTTCACTAATTCAAATTATACAATAAAAGACAGGTAAACTTGTAAGAAGATAGCTCATGAAAGCAGGAAACATAGAATTAAGCATTGAACCCTCACTGGTAGTGTATATGCACTCTAATCACTCAAGTGTATAGGGTAATTCACTCTACTCTTCTCTAATCATGCTTTCTAAACTTTGTTCTTCATCTAACCAATCAACAAGTATTTAATGTACCAATGCAAACATCATGAGGTCTTTTCAGGGTTGTAATGGGGCTGAGGTAAAGGTAAGGTTTTTTCAATGCACATGGTAATTTAATTATTTTGACTTCACATGAGCATGCTTCCCAAACCTTGAAATAACTTATTCAATTTAATTCCCTTTTTTTTTTCTATCATCCCATATTCCCATAAAATTCCCCATACTTAATTTATACACAATATCTATCTTAAGCTTAACCAAGGATTCAACTTGGGATTTTTATTTTGTTTTTCTGCTTAAGGCTAGTAATGTGGTTATAAAATAGAAGAAGGGGCAGAAAGGCTCAAGGGGGCTAACAAAGGTGACATAAAAGGGTAGGCTTATTTGGGATAAGTGAGCAAAAACAAGTAATGGCCTCAATCATATGCAAGCATGTAAATACACTAAATAATGGACATATAGAATGGAGCAAAGCAAAGATTGCAATTATAGAGAAGAAAACACACAAGAATAAAAATTTATGGTTAAATAATGTAACCATATAAATAAGCTCAAAATCTCACAGGTTGTGTGTTCTTAGCTTTTAACTATGTTCCAAATACAACTTCCAAACAAGTTTAACACAAAAGTTTTGATTTAAATTAGTGAAATACTATAAAAAATTTCTTGAAAAAGAAAATATTACTTCAACCAAGTAGTGACTAAATGCATAAAATCAAACAAACATGCAATAAAATATGCAAATGCAACAATGAACAAACAAAGAAAATAGAGTATTGGTGTTGAAAAGAAGGTAACTAACCCCTGGAAGTCGGTATCAACCTCCCCACACTTAAAGATTGCACCGTCCTCGGTGCATGCTAAGATGTGTAAGTGGATGAGGGTTGTGGTTTCTCAGCTGGGGCTCTTTTTGTTCCTTTCCTTGCCGGTGGTTTGGGAGTAGCTTTCTCTTTATCCTTCTTGGTGGCCATCCTGAAAAGGGAAAAAGGAAAGTAACTTTTAAAGTTAAGGGTTAGAGCAAGGAAGAGAGCGGGAAAGGTGGTAATCAATGCACAGCAAGGAAGAATGACGTTAACACATGGTCATGACTACATGTGAAAAATCATCAATAGAAATATAGCAAGTGCATATGATGACAATTAAATGCAAGGTGTTTATTGGCATGCTGGCAAAGGCATGGGTAGCATAGATCAAGCATTCAATGTCCAAGTTAGATTACCAAGTCTTTCAAACTAACATGTTTGAATAACAATTATATTTAATTAATAAAATATAAAAAGGGTTTTGTGAAAAGCAAGCATTTAGAGTAGTAGAATAAAAGAAATCTAAAAAGAGTGCATAATGCCATACGGGCATTTTCACAAAGACATAGCATGCATGGTAAATAAGTTATTGAATGTATTAAATTGAACATGCAAGCAACCCTTTAAAAAGTAATATATAGTTGTCAAACCATTTTAATAATCCACAAAAATGACCCAAATAAATTTCTAACACCAATAAAAATAATGCAATGAATGAAAGTATGCAAATAAATTAAATGAAATAGAATGGAAGTGAAGAGGGATGAGAAGTTAAAGAGATGAAGAAGAAGAAAGTAAGAAAAGGATGAAGAAAGAAGAAAAGATAGAAGAAATTAGGATTAGAAAAGAAAATATAAGATAATTAGCGCTGATCTGGATAAGTTGTGCGGCGCAGGCGACGCGGACGCGTGGGTCACGCGATCGCGTGGCTTGATTTGTGCGATTGGCGCGAGTGTAGCCTCGCGTTCACACAACTCTCTGTTCGAAACTCTTTTTGCCAAATTTTTGGGTGACGCGGTCGCATGGTTGACGCGATCGCGTAGATGGCCAATTTTGGAAAAACGACGCGGACGCGTGGGGGCACGCGTTCACGTGAGAGGGCTTGGGCTTCTAGCATGAGTCCAGCCCCATTCCATCATAACTCTCTGCCATACACCCATTTATGTCGATTTCACAGGGCCACGCATTCGCGTGGGTGGTGCGGACGCGTGGGGAGGCTATTTCACAAACGATGCGAGCGCATCAGCGACGCGGTCGCGTGGGCATAAGGCACGCCTCCAGCCACGCTCTTGCGTGACTCTCTGTTCACTTTTCTTTTCTTCCTAATGCACTCGTGACGCGGACGCGTCAGCGATGCTTACGCGTCGCGTGCGTGTGGTTTTTTTTTATGCAAAATACAGAATGCAGTATGCAGATGCTGATGCAGATGTTATGAATATTTCCAGGTTCAATAAAATAAAATAAAACTAAAAAAAACAAAACTAAATAAGATTGAAAATGGAACGATCATACCACGGTGGGTTGTCTCCCACCTAGCACTTTTAGTTAAAGTCCTTAAGTTGGACATTTAATGAGCTTCCTGTTATGGTGGCTTGTGCTTGAATTCATCCAGAAATCTCCACCAATGTTTGGAATGCCAACAGCCTCCGGGATCCCAAACTAGACACAGAAAGCCTTCAAGTAAGTTAAAGCAAGTGACAAGGTCCCAAGAGTGTTGATTGCCTGAATGAATTCTGGGGTCCCAAATCTTGCTTTTGCACCCGTCTTCTTGTTGATCATTATGATTCCATCCGGGTAGCAAGCAATCTGAATTATCACTAAAGCGGCCAAACAACTTCCTAGACCCATTCAGTTGAGCTTTACACCAACCCTTGCATTTAAACTTTGAGCACACAACCATGTTGAACCTTGCTTGACAACTCCAACCACTAACTATCTTCCTCTTACTCTTAATGCCACAAAGAGCTCTAAGTTGACCATCCGTCTCCAGTAGCCCATATTCAAGTGGAATTAGAAATCTAAGGGATATGAATTTTACCCACTTGAATGTTGTGAAGAATGATGGCAACTTAGGGGGAGGTATTTCTAACAAATTTGCAAGCTCCACTCCCTTGTGCTCTTCTCTGACAACTTCCACCTCTTTATAAGTTTCTTCAATATCAACCTCTTCCTCTTGGTAGCTTTCTTCCAATTCAATCCCTTCTTCATTGCTCACCAAGGGCATGGGAGGCTGTGCTTCTTCTTCTTTAATCTCCATCTCTTAACCAACCTCTTCCAAGTCTTCAACCATGATATGCCTTAGAGGTTGTACACCCTCCTCAGCATCAATTTCAATCGCCTTGGAAGGAGGTTCTATAACTTGACTTTCCCATGGAGGTTCAGCATCTCCTAAGTCTGCAACCACTTCTTCCTCTGCAACTATTATGGCTTCCTCCACTTGTTCCAATACAAAGCCATGTTCCTCATTGTCCACCGAAGTTTCTAGTGTCTCCTTCATGCTACGCTCTTCTTTTGATTCTCCACATGCAGCCATGGGAGTTCCTTGAGTGTCCAGATGTCGAGAAGCTAATTTATTTACTACCTCGGTTAAGGCAGTCGCGAGTTCCAGTACACTCCTTTGCATCTTCGCTTGCCCTTGAAGAAGACCACGAAGGATGTCATCCATTGGAGATTGGGGTGGATATGAGGGTTCATTGGTTGGGAGAGAGGGCTCATAATACAGAGGTAGTTCTTCTTGATAAGGATATGGAGATGGCGAATATGGAGGTGGTGGTTCTGGGTGTGGTTCATATGGTGGTTGGTGTGGTGGATATAGGTTAGGGTCATATGGTGGTGTTTGATGGTAAGGGACTTGTGAGTATGGTGGTTCAAAATTACGTGGAGGAGGAGGTTCTTAGGTATTTTGTGGTGGGTGTTGATTGTCACGAAGAGGTCCACCATAACCATTGTCTTGGTGTGCATCATGGAATGGTTGTTGATAGTGCCTTGGAGGTGGTTGTCGCTAAGAGGGTTGATCAAATCTTTGTGGCTCCTCCCATCTTTGATTGTCCCATCCATGACCCAAGCTTTCATTGTAATCTCCTCTTCCTGTAACATGATTGTAACTAAACTCATAGCCAAAGGGGTGAGAATTCATAGTAGCTAATAAAAATTAAAAATAAAAACAAATTAAAAGGTTATTGAAATTTAAATTTTGAATTTGAAAATTAAATGTTGAATTTTAAATTTTGAAATTTGAATTTTGAAATTTGAAATTTGAAATTTGAAATTTGAATTTTGAAAATTTTGAAATTTGAATTTTTTAAATTTTGAAATTTGAATTTTGAAAAAGTCAACAATATAAGATAAAGATTTGAAAAGGATTTAAATTTTGAAAAGGTTTGATTTTTAAAAATTTAAATTTTAAATTTTAAATTTGGATTTTGAATTTTTTAATTTAAATATTGAAATTTGAAATTTGATTTTGAAATAAGATAAGGTTTTGAAAAAGATATGATTTTTGAAAAAGATTTGAATTTTGAAATTTAAAACTAAGATAGGATAAGATAAAAAATTTTAAAATAGAAATCTGAAATTTTTTTTTATGAAAATTTTGAAAATTCAATTAAAATAAAGAGAAAAGATATTTTTGAATTAAATGAGGAAAGAGAAAAATAATAAAATGACACCAAACTTAAAATTTTTAGATCAAAACGAAGAGAACAACTAAGAACAACTTGAAGGTCAAGATGGACACAAAGAACAAATTTTTGAAAAGTTTTTAATAACTAAATAAAAACCAATAACCTCTTAATTTATGAAAAAGCAAAAATAAAAACAAATAAACAAGCAAAAAGTAAATATTTACAATAACCAATAATAAGGCACACGTTTGCAATTCCCCGGCAACGGCGCCATTTTGAAGAATGAAACTCTCGCGCGATCTAGAATTTTTGCAAATAAATTCCCGTTGTAAGTATAGCTTCTAGACCGACAAGAATTCCTTTCTTACAAAAGTTTTGTTTGTCACTTAAGCAAACCCAATAAAATTTATAAACTGAAATATTCAAACCTCAGGTCGTCTTCTCAAGGAATTGCAGGGAGGTATGACTTATTATTAGCTATGGAAAAGGTAGAATTTTGGGTTTTGAAAGGTTTGAACAAGGAAAATAAATTGCAGGAATTAATAAATTAATATCTAAATAAACTCTTGGCAAGGTATGAAAATTCGGAAGTCATATCCTAGTTATCCTTATCGATGGTGATGAGAGTTGAGTTTTAATCCCATTAAGTTAACCTTTTCTAAAGCAAAGGAAAGTCAAGTGGACTAATTAGTTAGATCCCCAAGTCCTAGCCAACTCCTAAGGAAAGACTAGAGTTAGTGGAATTCAATTCAATTAACAAAAATAACAATTAACAACCACGATAAGTTTGATAACTCAAGAATCTCCAGTTAATCAATTAAATCTAAGAATATAAAAAGCTAAATAAGAATCATAAATCTGAAATACCTCAATTGCATTGATAAGAGAAAATCAATCTAAACATAAAGAGTTCATAAGCCAAATTGGTAACATGAGTCAGATACGAATAAAAGCATTAGAATAAATAATAATATAAAAGGAATATTGAACCTGAGAAGAAGTTGAAATAATAAGTTGAAATAAAAAGAAATCCTAATTCCTTTAAGAGGAATCCTAATCCTAAATCCTAAGAGAGAGGAGAGAACCTCTCTCTCTAAAAAATACATCTAATCCTAAAATTATGAATGTATGAGCTGATGATTATGAATGAATGGATTCCCCCACTTTATAGCCTCTAATCTGTGTTTTCTGGGCCGAAAACTGGGTCGAAAACAACCCAGAAATCGCTGGAGAAGAAATCTGCCACGCTGATTTTCGTCACTGTAACGCGTCTGCGTGGAGCACGTGTTCGCATCATCTATCGTCAGGGCAACTATGTCATATTATATTTCAATCGAAGCCCTAGACATTAGCTTTCCAACGCAACTAGAACCGCGTCATTTGGACCTCTGTAGCTCAAGTTAGGACTGTTTGAATGCGAAGAGGTCAGGCTGGACAGCTTAGCAATTTCTTCAACTTCTTGTATTCCTTCCACTTTTGCATGCTTCCTTTCCATCTTCTAAGACATTCCTGCCTTGTAATCTCTGAAAACACTTACACTACAAGAAAAAGGCGTATTTGTAACAAAAAATATTGTTACAAAATGTCGATATTTTGACACAAAAGTTTTTTGTAACAAAAAAAGGGTCCATTGCAGTAAGTCCCGTTACAAAAAGTTTTTGTAACGAAAAATGGAACTGTTACAATTCAATACCATATTTTGTAACAATTTTTTCTGATACAAAAAATCAGAAGCCGTTACAAAACTGGTAACAAATTTTGATCTTGAAGGTATTTTTTGTGACAGTAAATTTTTTTCCTATCAAAAAAATTTGTTACAAAATGTAACATGATTTGGTAACATTTTTTTCTTCAGTTACGAAAGCGAATAAGTTATTTTGTAACAACTTTATTTTTATTACAAATTACGTGCATAATTTAGTAAATTAGTTTTTAAATTAACTAATATAATAACGCTTTTAATAAGCTAGTTTACATCTATTTAATATGCAAAAACATACATAAGTCAAACAAGATCCTTCTAGCTAAAATTGTCTTTAAACAAAATAACATTAGCTAGTGAGTACATGGATTAGTTCAACCAAAACATAAAAGTTCTAACATAAAAGTTCAACCAAAACATAAAAGTTCTAACATAGATTAGTATCTCTATGCATCAAAACATTCTTGAGCCCTCAAGGTTGCATATGGTCACCCTTTCAGCACTCCTGTAAATAAGAAAAACCGAAACCAAAAACTTAGAAACAAAAACATGACATAGCAAAAAATAGAAGACCAAATTAAAACTTTAAGACTATTTACCCGATCACGTCTAACAACTTGAAATGTCCTTCGACCAACAATATGGGGTACAACATGATGCTTTCTATTATCTTTGTTTGTTAAACTTTTTTCCTATAGAAGACCAAACTCACAAAAGACAAAAGGAGGTCAGCTATAATAATTTGCATTGACCTAAAATAGCAAAACAACATAAAAAAAACCTCAATGGTTGTCACAATGAAAATTTTAAACCTGAAAAGAAGGACTTCCAAAGTAGGACACCAAAGTCTCCCATGTCTCCGGTAGAACATTATTTGGTGGATTTTGAAGGCGCTCCTCATCAGTTTGATACAACTCATAGTGTTCACGCAATCTTGAGCGCCAACTTCGATAACATATGTTAGCCTTAGCTAAAATCATATTGCGCATTACTTGCGTATCAGCTATATCAAACTTTTCCTACAAATGATTTGTCAAAGTTAGTTAGCAGAAATAACTTCTATAAAAAACTGAATAACAGAAAATATAAATATCTATTACCAAAACGATGTTGCATATTTTTTGCTTGACATCATCTCCAACTTGGCTCCATTTCTCTACATTCAAAGGAGCATTTTGTCTTGTAACGATACCCACTTCAGATGTAAACAGATCAGCATGGATGCCATTAGGAGCTAAGTTCTCCAAAGAGATCGGCAATTCCAATTTCCCATTTGTCTTTGTTTTGATAACCCTATTTGTTGCAATCCCACGCGAAGGTCCCCTTTTACCAATACGCCTATCAACAGGGGCAGTGGGTGGTGCTGAAATAGTGTTTGCCGGGGCTGGGACAGATGCTGCTGGGGCTGGGGCAGGGGCTGCATGGGCTGCCAGGGCTGGGGCAGGGTCTGCCGGGGCTGCAGGGGCTGCCGGGGCTGGGACAGATGCTGCAGGGGCTGCTCTCCTTCTCCTTCTCCTTCTCCTCCTCCTCCTCCTCCTTCTCCTTCTCCTTCTTCTTCTTCCATACACTTAGGCACGTCCACACTTGATCCCTCTATGTCACCTCTACCCAATTCCATCAACAAATTGATATCACCCGAAGATGGTACTTGATTAAAGCTTCCCATTTCAGCTTGTTGGTATGCCTCGAAATTTGAACATAAAATTGTTGCATTTTGGACAAGGACAACGTATTTGATTTTTCACACCGGGTTGAGAGAAGGCAATATCCAAAAATAATTCATCGAGGCACTTCCTAAACTCAGGAGTATGCCTATCAAAATTAACCCAATATTTCTGGTAATTGACCATTGGACTAATTTCTGCAGCAGACGAGAATGGATAGAAGGATGTAAAGAGTGAAAACAAAAAGCGGGGCATGACATAACATAGCATCACAGCGGCTATCACTTTCAAAATCACCAAAAAAAGTGCAAACAATAGAATCAAAATAATAAAACCCAGAAACAAAAAATAGAACAAACATATCAACTCTCCAAATAACCTAAAAATCAAATAATCAACCATGTTACACACCAATACTTTCAACCACAACAACATCAGCATAATCAACTAACAATATTTTCAACCACAATAACAGCAGAATCAAGGTTCAATATTTTAGCTAAGATTATCAACTAACAGCATATTTAACAATACTCAAATAAACTGAAGTTACCTTTAGCAGAAACGTAATAGGACCAGACCCAACCAGCAGGAGAAGAAGGACAACCAAATCAGACCAGCAGAAGCAAAGGACAACGCCGGATGAGCAAAGCAGCATAAACTATCCTAGATTAATGCAATGTAAAATACACAAAATTATTAACAGAATTTAAACAATATCTCTATGTTACTAAGGATCAAATAGTTACCTACTTTACTCAATTCACAAACACAAAAGTATAAAAAAAATATTGGAACAGAATAAAAAGAAAGCATAAGCTAATAACACTAATATAGTCAAATAGATATAAAAACTAATATTTTCAGTCACAACATCAGCAGAATCAAGGTTCAATACTACTTTTAACTGGACTTACCTTCAGCAGAGGAGACGAGCAGAGCAGATCGCCAGCAGACCAACGAAACACGGCTGAACCAGAAGAAATTGAAGACTGCAACACAACACCAGAAGAAGACCCTTTTTTAAAAATTCATCATTTCACTATCAAGCTAGAAGACAAACTTTTTAGTGCTAATAGAGGTTTCTTCTGCTTTATTATGTAACTCAGGTTTTCCAACTTTAGTATACAACCCTCAAGAAAGGAAAAAGAACAAACAGAACAACATATTAAATCATTTATTTTTACATAATTAGCATCAATTTTTCTCTTCTAAACCTACAATAAAATAGCAAGAATTACGTCCACAAAATTAATTTACAACAACTACATATTAGAAAAAATCATCACCTCTAGACTGAAGAATGGCAGGAGCAGATCCAAGTTTAGTTCTCAGCGACGGGTTGGGGCCGTTCCACCGTCGAAGACGCAGGCCACCGGCGAGGAGATGTGACCGCACGATCAGAGCTTTGGCACGAGCAGAGCTTCGGCAGGAACAGTGCACATCCAGCAGAAGACTCACCCACCAAGACGACCACAGATACGGTGGTAGCAGAAACAGAAGAGGCTAGACGCAGAGGCAGAGAAGGTGGAAGGCAGCGGAGCCAAGACGGCCACGCCGACAGAGACGGAGGTGAGGAGTGGCACCCACGAACCAGATTCGACCAGCGACTTGAGGACCACGACGTAGCCAGAGACGTCTCCGAGGGGCTACGCCGGTGACTCTTTCTCCCGCAAGCAGCTCCTTTTTCCCTCGCAGATAGGGTTTGTTGACGACGCCATGGGTTGAGAGTTACTGAGTGTGAGGCTTCGAGTGAGTTGGGGGAATGGGAGAACCTTAGGATTTTTTTACCATTTTACATTCACTAGCTATTAGCCCTTGGTTTTTTTAACATTGCATTTAGTTTTTTACATTTTCTTGGAATATTTTTAACTCTTTGTTATTTATATTTATAAATTAATAAAAAAATTTTAATTTCACAAATTAGTTTTTAGTTACTTTAAAAATCTGGTTATTAATTAAAATTATATGCTAATTTTCTAAAGGCATATAAATTAATATTTACATCATTTAAAAATGGGTTTTTTGTAACAATTTTTAATTTGATACAAAATTTTTGTTACAAATGTTCCATTTTCTTGTAGTGTTAACACACATATCAAGGCATCGAATGGTAATAAGAGAAGATTAAACATACCAAAATTAAGATCAAAGAAACATTTTTTCAATCATAGCACAAAATCAGGAAGGAAAATGTAAAACATGTGATTAGTATGAATAAGTGTGCAAAGACTTGATAAAAACCACTCAATTGAGCACAAGATAAACCATAAAATAGTGGTTTATCACGCGCGCACGCACGCTGTGCGCGTGCGCGCCGATAGCGCCACCTGCCCTCCTGGTAAATGTTCCAGAGAGTTATGCCCAGTTTGTGCCTATTCTGTGCCTGCAACCCACGCGTGCGCGCACCTGGCGCGTACGCGTCCTTTGGCCAAACTGCGCATCGGCGCGGAAGCATGCATGACGCGTCTGCGCCGGTAAAAAAAAAAAGAAAATTTTTTTTTCTTTTCTTCCATTTTCTTTTATTGCATTTGCCTAGTTTCATTCATTGCATTTTAATTTTGTTTTTATAACTTGTTCTTGTTTTCTTTTCTAAGTTCTTGTTTTAATAATGGTATTGGATTCTTATATTCAATTGTTGAGAATTTCTTGGTTAATCTTGGTGCTTTGTGGCTTGTTTGAGATTAATTGTAATATTTGCTCTACACACAAGATTAATGCTTTAATCCTGCCTAACTCATGATCCCTTGTTTTTATACATTGTTGTTATTGTGTTAGGATAAGGCCAATTACTCTCATGGTTATCCCTAATCTTGTTTGTGTCAATTTACATTTGAACTTGATGCTCAATATGCTCTTCATGCTTTAACTTGTTCTTACATCAAGTATTAGTTAATATGCCTTTGCATGGATTGTTTTCTCACTTACATGCATAGCTAACATATAGTGAGAACTTTACTCTTATTTGGCATTAGCCCTCGCCTATGTTCTATTTGCTTTAATGTCTTTGTTATAGGCTTAATTTTCTTTCTTTTTCTCTCCTTTGAGGTTGGCCACCAAGAAGGAAAGGGAGGAAAAAGCTTCTAAATGGGGCAACAAACAAGTTCACCCGCACAACCCTTTAAAAAAACTCATCAATTGTAGCAACCCGTCCACCTTGCTCTTTTCTGCATGCACTGAGGACGGTGCAAATTTCTAAGTGTGAGGAGGTCGTCCGACCGACCTCCATGGGTAACAACTTCCTTTTTCAACATCAATTTTGAATTTTTGTCTTTGTTAGATTAGTTGTTGCATTACATGATAGGTTACATGTTAGTTAAAATTTGTACATACCTTACCACTTCTTTCTTATTAGGACTACTTGGTTAGGGTGATGATCTCTTTTCCAAGAAACTGTTTTTAGGGCACCCTACCAATTTGAAATTTTTTTTCTTGTTGAACTTGCTTGAAGAATTTATTTTGGAACATGATTTTTGAGTTAAGAACACAAGAATGTGAGTTTTGAGCCCAATTGTGTAGTTACATCATATAACCACTTATTTTCATTCGTGTGTGCATTATTCTTTTTCTATGATTGTAATCTTTGATTTGTTTAATTCTATATGTCCATTATTCCATGTATACATGCATTTATATGATTGAGGCCATCATTTCATTTAACTCACTTACCCAAATAGCCCACCTTTCATCAACCATTGTTAGCCAATTTTGAGCCTATTTAATCCTTTTGTTCTTAATGTTAGCACATCACTACCCCTAAGTGAAAAATAATAAATGTCCTTAATTTGGATCTTTGATTAGCTTTGGCTAGTGAGGGCGTGTATCAATTGGGTATGAGAAAAGTATGTTTTTATATTTTTGGGAATTGGGTATATATTCATGCACTATATGTAGAACCATATGCATTGATATGTTTGTATATACTTTAAAAAGAAAAAAAATGATAAAAATGTAGAAAAAGAAACAAAAAAAATAAAAGAAAAAAAATGCAATAAAAAGGGGACAAAAATTCCCCAAAGTAAAGTTCAATAAAAATCAATGCATATGAAATGTGAATTAAAAATAATGCATGGGTATATGAAAAAGTGGGAATCATGGGTAGCTAGGTTGTGTATTAGAATTGTATAGGTTGTTATATGTGTTTGGTGAGAGCTTAGGCTAATCAAAGATACAAATCTCAAGCTCACTTGACCATATGCATCCTACCTTGACCCTAGCCCCATTACAACCTATGAATAAGTACTCATGATGAATGTGTGCATGCATTGAATAATTGTTGATTGTTAGATGAAAAACAAATCATGGAAAGCATGATTAGAAGAGAATCGAGTGATCGACCCTATACACTAGAGCGACTAGAGCAGATACACTTCCGGTGAGGGTTCGATGCTCAATTCCTTGTTCCCGGCTTTCATGAGCTTTCTTCTTGCAAGACCATTTGAACTTCATTTTGATATTTGGATTGGTAGGATTCATGAATCATCATATGATCTTAGCCCAACTTATTCATACATGCTCTTGGAGATTGATTTGCTTTTAACCAAGTAGATAGAGTCATATTGCATTTAGTTACATTCATATAGATAGATGCATATAGTTTATTTGCATTGAATAAATGTTCATACCCCTTTTCTTGTCATTCTTTATTCTTATCATGAGGACATGCTTGGTTTAAGTGTGGGGAGATTTGATAAACCCCAATTTTGTGGTTTATCTTGTGCTTAATTTGGGGGATTTTATCACCTTTTTCCACATTTATTCAATGAAATAGCATGGTTTTGCAATTCTCTCTTGATTTGTGCTTAAATGTGAAAACATGCTTTTTAGGCCCTAAAATTGGTGATTTTAATTCACTTTAACTCCATTCAATGCCTTAATATGTTTGTTAAGTGATTTCAGGTTCATAAGGCAAGTGTTGGATGGAAGAAGTGAGGAGAAAAGCATGCAAAGTGGGAGAACTCATGAAGAAATGAAGGAACCGTAAAGTTGTTAAGCCTGACCTCTTCGCACTCAAATGACCATAACTTGAGCTACAAAGGTCCAAATGAGACGGTTCTAGTTGCGTTGGAAAGCTAACATCCGGGTCTTCGAAATGATATAAAATTTGCCATATGTTGCTTCGCGTATAGGGGTGCACACGCGCTATGCACGCGTGCGCGCCGATGCTGCTCGTGGCCCACTAAAGTGAAATCGCCCCCAGCGATTTCTGAAGCACTTTGGGCCCAACCCAACTCATTTCTGATGCTATTTCATGCAGAATTCAAGCTTGGGCAAGGGATGAGTAATTGTTTGTAGCATTAGCATCATGTAGGTTAGTTTCTAGAGAGAGAAGCTCCCTTTTCTCTCTAGAATTAGGTTAGGTTAATCTCTTCTAGATCTAGGTTCAATCTCATCTTTTCATCTTGTTTCCTTTATGATTTCTTGTTCCTACTACTTGATTCTCTTAGTCCTCATGTTAATTTCTCTTTTATGTTTCTTTTGTGATGATGAACTCTTGATGGATTTGGATCTCTTTTATGAAATTTATATTTGATGTTCTTTTAATTGTTGATTTGAGTTGTGAATTTACTTTTCTTGCAATTGATAGTTGGTAGATTTATTATTCTTACACTTTTACCATGCTTTCTATTTGTACCCACCAAGTGTTTGATAAAATGCTTGGTTGGGCTTTAGAGTAAACTTTGAGCATTCTTGGCTTGGAAAGAGTAATTAGGCAATCTTGAGTCATGAAGACCCAACCTATGTTGGTGATCTAGAGTTGTTAGTTAATATCATTTTCAATGACGCTAATCTTTTGCTAATTTAATTAGTGTGTTGATTAGGAATTTTGATTTGAGATTAACTAGTCTTGTTTGACTTTCTCTCATGGAAGATAACTTATACCTTCTTCCAATGTTGGGGATGACAAAATGAGATAGATTCTTGTTATTATTGTGATATGATTGATTAGTCTTGTTTGACATTCTCCCTATATGAAGATAACATGATACTTCCTTCCATTTGTTGGAGCTGACTAAATAAGATGAATTAATCATTGTATGACTAGGATAGAAAGCCTATGATCTCAAACCTTGCCATGAATGTCTCTCTTTATTAATTGCCTTCTTTAGTTACTTGTTTGATTTACTTTTCTTGTCATTTAATTTCTTGCCCTCTTACCAATCAAAACCCCATTTGTCCCCTCATAGCCAATAAGCATACACTTCATTGCAATTCCTTGTGAGATGACCCGGAGTCTAAATACTTCGGTTATAAATTCATTGGGGTTTGTACTTGTGACAACTCAAATTTTTTATTGGGAGGATTGTTTGTTGGTGTAGAACTATACTTACAACAAGAATTCATTTTGTATGAAATTCTATACCGACATGACAATTCTCATCTATCAGGTAGCTCCTGCATTCTTGAGTCCGAACAGCATGACGATATAGCAGTAATTTGCTTTGGGAGTTAGGAACGAGGTCATTTCTTGGTCAGGTGGATACATCAGGATTTGATTGTATCCTGAATAAGCATCCATGAAGGAAAGGTACTTGTATCCTGAAGATGCATCCACTAGAGCGTCTATATTTGGTAGTGGGTAGGGGTCTTTTGGGCAAGCTTTATTGAGGTCGGTGTAGTCAGTACACATCCGCCACTTCCCATTTGACTTTTTCACCAAGACAACGTTGGCTAGCCATAGTGGGTATTTGACTTCCCTTATGAACCCTGCTTCCAGTAAGGCTTGCACTTACTCTTCCACAGCTTGGGACTTTTCCGGTCTGAGCTTCCTACGCTTCTGCTGCACTAGCCGAGATCCTGGGTATACCGCCAGTTTGTAGCACATTAGTTTGGGATCTATGCTTGGCATGTCTGTAGCCTTCCATGCGAAGAGATCAGCGTTATCCTATAGGAACTGTATCAAGACTCTTTCAAGTCTCTTTTCAAGGTTCCCCGTACATTTGTCATTTTATCACGGGCATCACCGATCTAGACCTCTTCAGTCTCGCCCTCAGGTTGTGGGCGGAATTCCTCGTGAGCTCGAATTCCCCCAAGTTCAATGGTGTTGACTTCCTCTCGTTTGAGGTCGCCTTTGAGGTTCAAACTTTCATTGTAACAGCGTCGCTGATGAGAAGTCATCTTATGCGAGTTTCACAAGCATTTTTTTATTTGTTTCATTAGGTTTTATGCACTTTCTTGCACAATAAGTAAGTGGCTGGAGTAGAATTTCATGATTGTTGTGACTCAATCAAACATATTTTTTTTATACAAAATCATGATATTTATGCAAGAATTAAGTGATTATTATGATTGATACAAATTCTTGTGATTTTGGTGAGACTTTTATTTCTTGTTTGGTTGATTTTAGGTGAGAAAGTGAAGGAATGAAGAAGCAATACAGTATAGCGTTGTGTTCAAATAATGAACGCCACGCTTACTTGCGACGCGCACGCATATGGGACGCTCACGCGTCAGGAGCACTCTTCGAAGACCCACGCGTACGCGTGCATGACGCGTACGTGTGGAAGTGGTTGGCGCTCATTTTTTAAGAGGGCGCTACGTTTGATTTCTCAGTGTTTTCGGGCGAGATTAAAATTTGGGGGCAAAGTTTTGAAACTGACGCGCACGCCTGCATGACGCGCACGCGTCGATGAAGCATCTGGGACAAAGCACGCTCACGCGTGGCTGGCGCTAAAGCCTGCATTGGATATTTGCTATCCATGCGCACGTGTAGAGGACACGCACGTGTAGAGGACGCGCACGCGTGGGCAGCGCTCACTAAGCCAACATAGCGCTCACTAAGTTAACGCTGTCAACGATGCGTACGCGTGAAAGGGGCGCGTGAGCATGTTTGTAGCTGAAGACTGATAGTGATGCGCACACGTATATGACGCACACGCATCGATGAGCAAAAAGACAAAAAGACACGCATGCATCAGTAATGCGCACGCATGGATAAATGAACGCTGTGCTCACTTAGAGAACGCAACGTTCCACTGGGAGCTGCAACAAATGGCCATTCTGATCCACTTCTTCATATGACAAAAAGCCCACTCCAAGTACTGGATGCCACAATTGGAAAGTGTATAAATAGATGGGAATTTGATTTCATAGGGGGCTCTCTTTTAGTTTTCATTTTAGAATTTTAGAATTGAGATCAGATCTGAATTTTCCTTTCTGTTTTCGCTTTCTCTCTTCTGCAACCTTTTACTTTCTGTTTTGGATATGAGAACATGGATTGGAGAATTCTTCTGAATTCCTTCAATTTAAAGTTATCTTTTACTTTTCCTTTTTGTATTTTGAAGAATTGGAGATCTGATCTTAGCTTTCCTTCCACTTTTATTTCATTTTCAAATTCCTGTTTTCTGTTTTGTTAAGAGAGCAATTGAGATCTAAATTTTCTTTCCGTTTTTCTTATTCTTCTGCAATTGTCAATTTCTCTTTTAAGATTTTAGAATTGATCTAAGTTTTCATTCTGCTGTGACTCTTCTGTTTCCATTTCTGTTTTGGTACTAAAATCCTAACTGATCTATTTTCTGAATTTCTTCATCTGAGCATTCTATAGTGTACTGCAATTTACTTTTCCCAGTTCTGTTTTGATTCCCAGCACCCAAATTCCTTTACTATTCATGCAATTTAAATTTCCCAGCAGTTTAGATTAAGCAATTTACATTACTTGCACTTTAAGTTTCAGTTATTTACTTTTCTTGCAATTTAAGTTTCAGCTCTTTCAAATTTCTCGCATTTTAAGTTTCTATAATTTTACTTCTTCTGCATTTAAGGTTCTGCAATTTTCCTTTATGCTCTTTAGTTTACTTGCAATTTCACTTCTGTTAACCAAATTTCACTCAAATAATCAACTATTCGCTTAACTAAATTCGTCACCAAACTAAAGTTGCTCAATCCATCAATTCTTGTGGGTTCAACCTCACTCCTGTGAGTTATTACTACTTGATGCGACCCGGTACACTTGCCGGTGAGTTTGTGTAGAATCATTTTTGCCTCATCAAGTTTTTGGTGCTGTTGTCGGGGATTGATTTAGACTGACAATGATTAAGTAGGTGATAATCTAGATTAAGCATTTTTTCTATGTTTTTGTTAAGCATTTTAACTATTTGAGATTTAGTTTCAACTAACCTTAACAATACTCTAGCAGTAGAGTGTTTTATTTTAGTTTTCTGGTTTTGTTTGTGTTGTATGCCAGGAGGAAGAAGAGGTGCACTTACCTCTTTTAATTATGAGCCAGAAAGAACACTTCTAAGATTGAGAAGAGAAGCAAGAGGAAAGGGAGTTGTAGGAGAAGCAGAATCAGAAGAAGAGGATCAAGAAATGGAGGGTAACATCCCAAATCCACCTGAGGATGTGGCCAACAATAATGGCCAGTCTTAGAGAAGAGTTTTAGCCTCTTACACTATCCCCAACCCAAGGAATTGTGGGAGCAGTATCCTAACCTCCAATGTCCATGCCAATAACTTCGAACTCAAGCCTCAATTGATTACCCTAGTTCAAAACAATTGTCAGTATGGAGGAAGTGCTGCTGAAGATCCAAACCAACACCTCTCTGTGTTTTTGAGAATTTGTGACACTGTCAAAACCAATGGAGTCCACCCTGATATCTATAAACTCTTGTTATGTCCATTTTCACTGAGAGACAAATCCACACATTGGTTAGAAACCTTCCCTAAAGAAAGCATCACCAATTGGGATGATTTGGTTAGAAAATTTCTAGCCAAATTCTATCCACCCCAGAGAGTCATTAAGCTAAAAACAGATGTGCAAACCTTCAGACAGCTAGAAGGAGAATCATTGTATGAAGCCTGGGAGAGGTATAAGGCTTTGATCAGAAGGTGTCCAGAAGGAATGTTCAGTGAATGGGTGGAGTTGCAGAATTTCTATGAAGGCTTGTCATTACCTTCAAGGAAAGCTTTGGATTATTCTTTAGGAGGATCTTTGAAAATGATGAAAACTGCTAAAGAAGCACATGATCTTATAGACATGGTGGCCAACAATGAGTATTTCTACTCTTCTGAAAGGCAAGTAGCTCCAAAGAAAGGTGTATTTGAATTGGAAGGACTTGATACAATATTAGCTCAGAACAAATTCATGCACCAGCAGCTTCAACAGCAAATTGAGATGATGACAAAGAGGATGGATGGATTACAACTTGCAGCAGTGAGCACAACTAACCAACCACCAGTGGTGTGGGGACAGCAGGAGGAAAGCTGTGAAGAACAGCAGCCTGAACAAGTCCAGTAAATGCACAATCAAGGTTCTGGACCAAATGAATTATATGGAGACACTTACAACTCATCTTGGAGAAACCATCCCAATCTAAAATGGGGAGAGAATAAAACCAGTAGCCTTGGCAAAGAAACTTCAACCAGAACAACATTCGCAACACAAATCACCAAAACCATCAAAACACTAACCAAAATCCATACAGAAAACCACAAAACAATTAACCACAACCCAACTTCTATCCACTCAATAACCCATCAACTAACCAAAATGACTTTCATTTACCATCTACATCCCATACTCAGCCACAACCACCCGAAGAATCTCAAAGAATCTCCAACTTGGAGATGATAATGGAGAAAATGATCAAGCATCAAGAATTGGCCAACAAGAACCATGAAGCTTCAATGAGGAATATGGAAAGAAAAATTGGACAACTGTCCAAGCAAACAGGAGCTGAAAGACCAACCAATGCCTTACCAAGTGACACTATTCCCAACCCCAAGGAAGAATGTAAAGCAATTCAGCTTAGGAGTGGAAAGACATTGGAGAATATCAAAGAAGCCAACAAGAAGCCAGCAGAGGATGATAAGGCCAACAGCAAGGAAGAAGTGACAATTAAAGAGAAGGACCAGGAAGAGCTTAAAAAGAAGAATGAAGAGTCACAAGCTTCAAAGAAGGGAAAACAAGTCATTATAGAGCCTCCACAAGAATAGAGGAAGGAAGTTAAACGCTACATCCCTCCTCTGCCATACCCTCAAAGATTACAAAGAGAGCTCAAGGATCAACAGTTTCCCAAATTCTTGGAAGTTTTTAAGAAGCTAGAAATCAATATCCCTCTTGCTGAAGTATTGGAGCAGATGCCTCTATATGCTAAATTCCTCAAGGAGCTCATCAACAAAAAAAAAGCTAGAATGAGAAGGAAACAGTGATCTTAACACAAGAGTACAGTGCAGTGATTCAAAAAGGCCTCCCACCAAAACTCAAAGATCTTGGGAGCTTCTTTCTGCCTAGCACTATTGGCAACATCATCATTGATAAGGCATTGTGTGATCTAAGATCAAGCATCAATCTGATGCCCTTATCCATGATGAGAAAGCTGTCCATAGAAGGAGTGAAACCTATAAGGATGACTTTGCAACTTGCTAACAGATCAATGGTCATCCCTAATGGAGTGGTTGAGAACCTTTTGGTCAAGGTGGATAAGTTCATATTTCCAGCAGATTTTGTGATCTTAGATCTAGATGAATAGGAAGGTGATTCCATCATATTGGGAAGACCTTTCCTGACCACAGCAAGAGCCATCATCGATGTGGAAAAGGGAGAAATGACTCTGAGAGCACATGATGAGAATATCACTCTAAATGTCTTTAAGGAAATCCAGCATACTGCTGAAGAGAAAAGCTACATGAGAGTTGAAGAAGAAGACTTGCATTGGAAGAAAAAACCCAAAGAGGCACACATCAGCTCACCTTTGAAGCAAAAGACAAACAGTGGAGAAGAACAAAAGGGAAATGAAGATGTAAAGACTGAGAAGAGAAGGCAGGAAGAGATTGAGAAGTTGATCGCTAGGAAGAAAGACCCTGATATAAAAACTGCTGCCAAGAAGGAAGGGTCACTGAAGAAAGAAAAGAAGAGCAAGAAAAGGGTTACAAAAGGGTGAAAAAATAAGAAAATACCAACTGAGGGATTCTCAGAAGGAAACAAAGTGAAATTGATCCACCAACAATTGGAGACAGACACACAATCTGATGATTATTATACTGTTAATAAGATACTCTCGCTGGAGCATATAGAGATTGTTCATCAAATCATAAGAAGAAGGCTCACAGTGAGAGGGGACAAGCTGAGGCACCACAATCATCATCCACCCTAACGAGGAACCAATGTCAAGTTAGTGACAATAAAAGAGCGCTCCATAGGAGGCAGCCCATGATTTAATATTCTTGCTTTTGTTTTAATTTTAATAATTAATGGTCTATCTGGCATAAATTTGAACTCTCATGGGTGAATTTGATAACTGCACGCATTGGTTTTGAAGCATATATCTAACTCCTAAGTTTGGTGTGCCTAAAGGCACTCTAAAATGGCTTTTAAAGCATGCTGATCATATAACCATTTTAGAATATATACTCATTCATTCTATTGAAGTATATAGCCAAATATTAAGTTTGGTGTCTAGATATGCTATGTATTTCAAGAAAGTCACTTTTGCTCAAAGAGTCAAGTTCATGAAAAGATAAACCATATTTGCATCAAATATTTTGTGAATTTATTTTGCTAAGGTAGAAAATAAAATGTCCCTTGTAGTGAATATACCAACCAGAGCAGAAAACAAGTTTGGTGTTCACCAATATTTTGTTTAATTTCAAAAGGGCATAGTTGGTTATTCATAACTAAGGAACATATAGCAAATTTTATTTTTATATATATTTTGCATTTGATAACTACCACCGTGTTAGATTTAAATTTTGAGCTTACTATTGCTTTGATTGGAATGGATAGGTGTGAAGAAAAAAATGAAGAAAGGACAACACCATGCACGTACGGGTGTCTCAAGGAGAAAAAGTAGGTCACATGTGCATGGTTGGGAAGCACAAATCTGCAAGAATCAATGCCTTGGAGACCCAGCCATATGCCCAATGAAGA
The DNA here is from genome assembly GCF_000816755.2 of Arachis ipaensis. Taxonomy (NCBI): domain Eukaryota; kingdom Viridiplantae; phylum Streptophyta; class Magnoliopsida; order Fabales; family Fabaceae; genus Arachis; species Arachis ipaensis. The sequence continues at coordinate 95,954,274 of NC_029785.2, forward strand.
GGTGATCTTTGTCCTCATCTATCTCTACATGCACACTGTTCATTCCCTTTCTTTCAACAACACTTTCATCAAATTTTCATCAATCTTCACCCTTCAGTTGACAATTACCGAACCACCATTGCCTTTAGCCTTCTTCACTAAGTCACATCCTTGCTATAAATTGGCTAGTAACACTTCTGGAGCTTACACATCTTTTCCTTGATCAATATTATCTTTTCATGCAATATCCTTAAACCAAGAATATCATACTGTGCCCACATCCCTCCTTCTTCTCATCATAAGTCGTACCATATCCAAAGTCCTCTTTTCACACTCCATTACACTCCTTCCCTAATGAATGGCTTCATCAAGTTCCAAAAGAAGGAAAGGGAAGCAACCAGTTGAAGCTGAACCACCAACCTATGATGACAAAAGATTTAAGTCTCAATTTCATGAGTCATGATACTATAGGTTGATGGAAGCAAAAGAAGTTATCCCAGAGATTAGTTTCCGATTGAAGAAAGGAGAGTACCCCATCATGATGAGGATAGTTGAACAAAGAAGATGGGAACTCTTGTGTGAACCCCTCACGGACATAAGTGCAACCATGACAAGGGAGTTCTATGCAAATGTTGTGAGAGCAAGCAAAACCAGTCCTCCGTACAAGAGCTATGTTAGGGGGGTTGATGTGGATTTCAGCCCAGCATCTATCATGAGGGTCTTGCAGATAAGACTGATACCCTTTGGAGAACCTAGCTTTAATAAAAGAATGAAGGGTGAAAATGATCCTGATGAGCTACTAAATGGTTTATGCTTGGAAGGCAAAGACTGGGAAAGGGATTCAGATGGAGACCCAAACTACTTGAAGAGGATTGATCTCATATCTGAAGCCAAAGATTGGTATAAGATAGTAAGAAGATCTATACTCCCCACTGGAAATACCTCAAAGGTCACAATAAAAAGAGCAATTCTAACATACTGCATACTTAGAGGAGGAGAAATCAATATCCCACAAATCATAGCAGACAGCATCCAAGAGATGGATGAAGACATCAGTAAATCAAGCAGACTTGGTCACCCAAGTACTATACTGAGGCTGTACAACAGAGTAGGGGTAATCTTTGAGGATGCAGATACAGATCGGGTAAAGGAAGGCAGAGGAATCATTAAGCAAAGGATGGACGGTGTCACTGAAACCCATGAGGAGAGAAGAACTCAAGGAAGAAGGAAGAGACCACAAACAGAAGAGGGATAAGCTTCTGGCACAATGGACTTAAGCCAGATCCAGAATTCCATTGCAAAAATGTCCCAGCAATACCTGCGGGCCCAACATGAGCAGTATGTGAGAAATCAGGAGCATCAGGAGAATTAGCAGCTGTAAATAATGGAAAAACAAGAAGATTTTCAAGCAAGACTGCTAGAGCAACATAGGGAACAATCAATTCCAGGAGTCTTTCAATAAAATATCTGAACGATAGGATCAGCTTGAGGAATATCTTCAAGACCTCAGAGAATAGAAGAATCTCTACCACACAGCTAATGAGGCCAGAAACAAAGACAGAGTGGAATATGATTTGAACACTAAAACGTGTCTAGACTACCTAACCCACAGCATGCCGCTATTAAGTAGAGGAATCAAACCATATCAAGAATGCACTGAACTCATGGATTTCCATAGAGCTCAAGCAATAAGCAAGCAAGAAAGAATGAAGCAACACTTGGTGGATGCTGGACTATGGGATGAGGAGAGATTTGGGACTGAAGAACAGTTGAAAGAAAGGAGAAGCAAGAAGAAGCAAGATGCCAAGGATAAAAGAAAGCAATCAGAGAATTGAAAGGTGGTGTTGCTCCTTGTCTATCAATAAGAAAGATTGTGTTTTCGTGTTATGAAGTTTAAATTCTGTTCTCTACTTTTCCTAAGTTCCAAAATAAATGTTCTGGTTTAAGTACTTGTTTTCATCTTCATCAATTTAAATGTGATGAATTTTCCCTTTTGCCTTTTGATTCAATAAGAGAAAAATGTTAAAAAAGAAAGTGAATGTCCAATGTGGTAGGAATAGTAATAGAGTTCAGCGGTGGTATATATGTTTGATTGTTAAAGCAAGCTCATTAATAAAGGATAAAGGTTAGGATGATCCCTTGTAGTGAGAACTTAGTTGCTGTGTAAAGCCTTCAATTAATAATTATCCTTGAAAAGAGAAAGAGCACGAAAAGGAAGGAAGAAATGCCAGTAATTAGCAACAAAAATGAAAGAAACAAATAAAAATGCTAGACACCAATAGCTTGGACCTTAGGATATATGCCTGTGATGCTATTGTATTAGGATATGCTTGGATTAATAGGTTCTGAGGAGTATTTTCAAACTTGGTAACTTGGATTAACTAATCCGGGATTACCAACCGAAAATCCACCATTAAGAGCAACCTAATTACAAAGCATTTAGTAGCCCAAAGAGGTGCTGAGCATCAATGTCTTGGGAGGAATTGTGAGCTAAGTTTCTGTGGTGGAGATGTGTTGACTGAAAAACAAAGCCAAAAAGCTGCTGCAACACATAACACTTAGCTTTGAATAAAAATATATAAGCTTCTCAGTAGGAAAGACAAAAGAAAATCAAAACACCAAGGATGGATGAATAACAAGGCTCACAGCAGCAACTTTGGTTATCATTTAAAGGGACATTTCAAGCCTGAAATCTAATAAGAGAAGAGCTTTCAATTGCATCTGCATAAAACCCCATGAACCAAATTCAATTACCTGCTAAATAAGGGCATATAGGCTTCTCTATTTTCTTTTATTTCTTCTCATGTTTTAGTGCTTGCTTGGGGACAAGCAAGATCTAAGTTTGGTGTTGTGATGACAAGTCATCTTATGCTAGTTTCACAAGCATTTTTTTCATTTGTTTCATTAGGTTTTATGCACTTTCTTGCACAATAAGTAAGTGGTTGGAGTGGAATTTCATGATTATTGTGACTCAATCAAACATCATTTATTTTATACAAAATCATGAGATTTATGCAAGAATTAATTGATTATTATGATTGATGCAAATTCTTGTGATTTTGGTTAATTTTAGGTGAGAAAATGAAGAAATGGAGAAGCAATACAGTACAGCGTTGTGTTCAAATAATGAACACCACGCTCACTTGCGACGCGCACGCGTATGGGACGCTCACGCGCCAGGGGCACTCTTCAAAGACCCACGCGTACGCGTGCATGACACGTACGCGTCGAAGTGGTTGGCGCTCGTTTTTGAAGAGAGCGCTACGTTTCATTTCTCAGCATTTTCGGGCGAGATTAAAATTTGGGGGCAAAGTTTTGAAACCGACGCGCATGTGTGCATGATGCGAACGTGTCGATGAAGCATCTGGGACAAAGCACACTCACGCGTGGCTAGCGCTAAAGCCTAAATTGGATATTTGCTACCCACGCGCACGTGTAGAGGACGCGCACCCGTGGGCAGCGCTCACTAAGCCAACGTAGCGCTCACTAAGTTAACGCTATCAACGACGCGTACGCGTGAAAGGGGCGCGCGAGCATGTTTTGAGCTGAAGAATGATAGTGACTCGCACGCATATATGACAAGCACGCATCGATGAGCAAAAAGTCAAAAGGACGCGCATGGGTGGATAAATGAACGCTGCGCTCACTTAGAGAACGCAATGTTCCACTGGGAGCTGCAACAAATGGCCATTCTGATCCACTTCTTCATAGGCTAAATAGCCCACTCCAAGTACTGGATGCCACAATTGGAAAGTGTATAAATAGATAGGAATTTGATTTCATAGGGGGCTCTCTTTTAGTTTTCATTTTAGAATTTTAGAATTGAGATCAGATCTGAATTTTCCTTTCTGTTTTCACTTTCTCTCTTCTGCAACCTTTTACTTTCTGTTTTGGATCTGAGAACTTGGATTGGAGAATTCTTTTAAATTACTTCAATTTGAAGTTATCTTTTACTTTTCCTTTTTGTATTTTGAAGAATTGGAGATCTGATCTTAGCTTTCCTTCCACTTTTATTTCATTTGCAATTTCCTGTTTTCTGTTTTGTTAAGAGAGCAATTGAGATCTACATTTTCTTTCCGTTTTTGTTATTCTTCTGCAATTGTCAATTTCTCTTTTGAGATTTTAGAATTGATCTAAGTTTTCATTCTACTGTGACTCTTCTATTTCCATTTCTGTTTTGGTACTAAAATTCTAACTGATCTGTTTTCTGAATTTCTTCATCTGAGCATTCTATAGTGTACTGCAATTTATTTTCTAGTTCTGTTTTAATTCCCAATACCCAAATCCCTTTACTATTCATGCAATTTAAATTTTCCAGCAGTTTAGATTTAGCAATTTACATTAGTTGTACTTTAAGTTTCAGTTATTTACTTTTCTTGTAATTTAAGTTTCAGCTCTTTTAATTTCTTGCATTTTATGTTTCTGCAATTTTACTTCTTCTGCATTTAAGGTTCTGCAATTTTCCTTTCTGCTCTTTAGTTTACTTGCAATTTCACTTCTGTTAACCAAATTTCACTCAAATAATCAACTATTCGCTTAACTAAATTCGTCACCAAACTAAAGTTACTCAATCTATCAAACCCTGTGGGATCGACCTCACTCCTGTGAGTTATTACTACTTGATGTGACCTGGTACACTTGCCGGTGAGTTTGTGTGGAATCGTTTTTCCCTCATCAGTCGCGCAGTTTTTTGGTCCCCTTTTATCGTGGCGATCCCTTCTGGAGTTGGGAACTTCATGCACAGATGTGGAGTTGAAACTACTGCGGCGAGCTAGTTCAACGTTGTCCGACCTATTAGAGCATTGTAGGCTAAGCTCATGTTAACTACTATGTAGTCTATGTTGAGTGTCCTTGACCGGGTTCCCTTTCCAAAAGTTGTGTGCAGAGAGATATATCCAAGAAGTTGGATTGGAGTATCTCCTAGCCCGAATAAGCTATTCGGATATGTTCTGAGCTCTTTTTCTTGTAAGTCAGGTGCTCTAGTGTATTTATAGTAGTGTAGGCTGACATTTCTAGATAAGATAAGTTAGTTATCTTATCTTTATCTTTAAGTGAGGTCAACTAATCTTCAGAGAAACTGCCTTTATCCTTCTAAGCTTTAACTGCCTTTAGATTGGCTGTGTCCCTTCATTTAGGCCTGTTTGGGCCTCTCATGTCGATTTGGCCGAACTCTTTTAAGGAAGAGGTCAGGGATCTTGACCTGAAGAGGTCGGTTGCTTTGTCTTCGATCTCCCTAGGTCGGATAGCTCGACCCAAGGTATGAACAGCCAGTAAAAACCAGTTTGGAGTACATTTTTGGAAAGAGCTCGCGCCCCGAGGTGATTGCTGCACATGCCACTGTGAACTTCCTCAAGAACTTCCTCGTAGTGGAGGTCCGGACGCATTTTAGGAGGGGTGTAGAGATTCCTCTCCTATATAGGACGTGGTGCACTGGTGCACGAATTGTGAATCACACTTTTCACAACTCGTACCACTGACCAGCAAGTGCACTGGGTCGTCCAAGTAATACCTCACGTGAGTAAGAGTCGAATCCCACGGAGATTGTTGGTTTGAAGTAATCTATGGTTATCTTGTAAATCTTAGTCAGGAAGTCAATTATGTTTATCAGTTGAATTGCAAATAAACAATAGAGCATGGATCAAAGGTTACTTGTTATGCAGTAATGGAGAATATGTTGGAGTTTTGGAGATGCTTTGTCTTCTGAATCTCTGCTTTCCTCTGTCTTCTTGTTCACGCACGCACGTCCTCCTATGGCAAGCTGTGTGTTGGTGGATCACCGTTGTCAATGGCTACCTTCCTTCCTTCCAGTGAAAACTACGCTCACGCGCTCTATCACAGCACGGCTAATCACCGGTTGGTTCTCGATCCGGTTGGAATAGGATTTACTATCCTTTTGCGTCTGTCACTAACGCCCAGCCTTCAGGAGTTCGAAGCTCGTCACAGTTATTCAATCCTTGAATCCTACTCGGAATACCACAGACAAGGTTTATACTTTCCGGATTCTCATGAATGCCGCCATCAGTTCTAGCTTATACCACGGAGATTCTCATTAAGGAATCTAAGAGATACTCATTCAATCGGATATAGAACGGAGGTGGTTGTCAGGCACACGTTCATGGTTTGAGGAAGGTGATGAATGTCACGGATCATCACCTTCATCACAGTTAAGCGCGAATGAACATCTTAGATAGGAACAAGCGTGTTTGAATGGAAAACAGAAATACTTGCATTAATTCATCGAAACACAGCAGAGCTCCTCACCCCCAACAATGGGGTTTAGAGACTCATGCCGTCAGAGAATATAAAGTTTTGATCTAAAATGTCATGAGATACAAAATAAGTCTCTAAAAGTTGTTTAAATACTAAACTAGTAGCCTAGGTTTACAACAAATGAGTAAACTATGATGGATGATGCAGAGGCCCACTTCTGGGGCCCACTTGGTGTGTGCTGGGGGCCCACTTGGTGTGTGCTGGGGCTGAGAATTTAAGCAATCCACGTGTAGAGGCCATTTGTGGAGTTGAACGCCAGTTTTTGTGCCAGTTTGGGCGTTCAACTCCAGCTTTTGATCCCTTTCTGGCGCTGGACGCCAGAATTGGGCAGAGAACTGGCGTTGAACGCCAGTTTACGTCATCTATCCTTGTGCAAAGTATGGACTATTATATATTGCTAGAAAGCCCTGGATGTCTAATTTCCAACGCAATTGGAAGCATGCCATTTCGAGTTCTGTAGCTCCAGAAAATCCACTTTGAGTGCAGGGAGGTCAGAATCCAACAGCATCAGCAGTCCTTTTTCAGCCTGAATCAGATTTTTGCTCAACTCCTTCAATTTCAGCCAGAAAAATACCTGAAATTACAGAAAAAAACACAACTCATAGTAAAGTCCAGAAATATGAATTTTTCCTAAAAACTAATGGAAATAAACTAAAAGCTAACTAAAACATACTAAAAACTATATGAAATTAACCCCGAAAAGCGTATAAAATATCCGCTCATCACAACACCAAACTTAAACTGTTGCTTGTCCTCAAGCAACTAGACAAATAAAATAGAAGACTAATAGGTTGAAAAGTAATAATATCTCAGAGTTTTTTGCATGAAGCTCAGATTCTAATTAGATGAGCGGGGCTAGTAGCTTTTTGCTTCCGAACAGTTTTGGCATCTCACTTTATCCATTGAAGCTCAGAGTGATTGGCATCTATAGGAACTTAGAACGAATTTTTATTGCCTCTTATTCAAAAGATCTACTACTTTATTCATGTTTGCTGATGATGAGAAAAATAAACTATAGCTTAATTGGAGATAAAATCAAAATAGATACTAATTACTACTATATGACTCCTAAGGTAAACTTTTATAAGGACACTGTCACAGAGTTAAGGCAGAAATTGGAAATTAACCACCTTTATTCTGGGGGCACGGGGGTTCCTCTGATCCTTGGGGTGCTTGGTCCTACAAGAGAGGACTTTTGGCGCTTCAATTCCCTTAGGTCACGCCCTTGCTCCTCTTGTTCTTTAAACATATAGGTCAGCATTTGACTGTGTTCCTTTTGTTCTTTTATTATTTGCTCCATAGCTTCCCGTATCTTGGTAATAGATGTCTCAAGATACTCCCAGTATTCAGATTGAGGGATCTCTGGGAGGAAGTCTTGTGCTCTCTTCTTGATGGGATCATCCTGTGCTTGTTGTTTTTCCATTGATGCTTTGGTGATTGGCTTTTCAATTAGGATATACTCAGTTATTCCCATCCTTACTTAACTTGAACTCATAATCGTTGACTCTCAGGGTTATTTCCCCCTGTTGGACGTCAATGAGGGATCGTCCAGTTGCTAGGAAGGGTCTTCCTAGAATGAGAGTAGCACTCTTGTGCTCCTCCATTTCCAGCACAACAAAGTCAGTGGGAAAGGCGAATGGCCCAACTCTGACAATCATGTCCTCAATCACGCCTGATAGGTATTTAGTGGAACCATCAGCAAGTTGGAGACATATCCGGGTTGGTTTAACTTCTTCAGTTAAGCCAAGCTTCCTGATAGTGGATGCAGGTATTAGGTTGATGCTTGCCCCAAGATCGCATAAAGCTGTCTTGGTGCAATTATCTTCTAATATGCATGGTTTCAGAAAGCTCCCAGGGTCTTTAAGCTTTTCAGGAAAGCTCTTCAGAATGACTGCACTGCATTCTTCAGTGAGGAGAACTCTTTCTGTTTCTCTCCAATCCTTCTTATGACTCAAGATCTCTTTCATGAACTTGGCATAAGAAGCTATTTGCTCAAGTGCTTCTGCAAATGGAATCTTTATTTCAAGAGTCCTGAGGTAATCTGCAAAGCGAGCAAATTGCTTATCCTGCTCCTCTTTCCGGAGTTTTTGAGGATAAGGTATCTTGGCTTTATATTCTTCAACCTTAGTTGCTGCAGGTTTATTGCCTACAGAAGTGGTTGAAGAAGCCTTTTTAGAGGGGTTGTTATCAGCATTTGTATGTGTCTGATCCCTCACTGGCACTTGAGTGCCAGAGTTAGAAGCTGGAGTGAAATTGGATGCCAGCTCCTTGTCTGCTCATGGCGTCTGAACGCCAGAACTGTGCCCTTTTTGGGCGTTCAGCGCCAGATCCTGCCCATTTTGGGCGTTCAACGCCAGATCCTTGCCCATTTCTGGCATTGAACGCCAGTCCTGCTGTATTTCTGGCGTTGAACGCCAGTTTTGGCCATGATCTGGGCGTTCAGCGCCAGCCTTCCACCAATTTTCTGGCGTTTGATGGGATATTTTGGAGGAAAAATAAATTTCTCCCAAAACACACAAATTTAACCGGCAAGTGCACCGGGTCGCATCAAGTAATAAAAACTCACGGGAGTGAGGTCGATCCCACAGGGATTGAAGGATTGAGCAATTTTAGTTTAGTGGTTGATTTAGTCAAGCGAATCAAGATTTGGTTGATGATTTTGTGACTTGCAGAATTAAATTGCATTGAAGTAAAGAGAACAAGAAATAAATTGCTGAAACGTAAAGAACAAGAAATTAAATGGCAGAAACTTAGAGTGCAAGAAATGTAAATTGCGGAATCTTAAAGTGCAAGGAATGTAAATTGCTTAAAATGTAAAGGGGATTGGGACGTGGATTTGCAGAAATTAAACAAGAAAAAGTTAAATTGCATCTAACAGAAGAGTAAAAGGGAATTGGGATTGGATCGGATCTTATAGCAGAAAAGTAAATGAACATGAAAAGCAAGAAACAGAATGTAAATTGGAGATTTGGATCTCAGGACCCAGAGACTAGAAAACTAAGTCTAGATCTCAATGCCTTCCTAGATCCAATAAGAACAATTGCAAGAGAATTGTAAATTGTAAAGAGAATAGATGAAGAGCAATTAACCGGAAATGAAATTCAATTATCAGTAAAGAAACAGAGAGATCTAAGATTGAGATTGAAACAGAATTTCTTCAATTCTCCAATCCAAGATCCAAGACAAGTGTAATTGAAATTGAAAGCAATGAAAACAAAGAAATTAAAGATCACTCTATGCCAAAAGCTATGAAAATTCAAAAGAAAAACTATTCCGGAAAAAGCTCCCCCAATTACTTGAATTCTATCCTATTTATACACTTTCTTCTAATGATCTTCAAGCCTTGAGTTGGGCCTTTGCTCAACACCAAACTTAAAGCTTGCTTGTCCCCAAGCGAGAAAAGATTTATTGAGAAGAAAGAATGAAATGGAAGAGGATGTTCATGCTAGCAGAGTATTATTGATAGTTCATGGGGTTGATGTAATGCAGCATCATGGCTCTCTCCCTGTTAACTTCTGAGGTATTCACTGTGCCCAGAATTGATCTTTTCATCAACTCATACCATCCTTTTGCTTCCGGAGTGAGGTTACATCTCTTCAGGAACTTGTATCTGTTCTTGTTATCTCCTTCCCACTCTGAGTTCTCAAAACAAATGTCTCTCGCAATCTCCTCACAATCCTGATCCTCATTCAATCTTTGTTGATATCCCGGTTCATCAAAGCGGACTGACTTTAGTTTCAAGACTTTCTTGATTGCATCCGGGCTAAAGTCTACTTCCACCCCCCGCACATAGCTCTTGTACGTTGGGGGCTCACGCATGTCAAGCCTTGGGACATTTGCATAGAACTCTCTTATTATATTGGCATTGATTCGGGTGGCTGGTGATGCAAGTTCCTCCCACCTCCTCTTCCGGATTTTGTTCTTCATTTCTTGACATCCATCATCCGGCAACAAGAATGGAATTTCAGGATAGATTCTTTTCTCGTTCATCCATTGAATTTGCATTTGATGAAACCAAGACTTGAACCTCCATTGGTCATATTCATGTGTGTCTTCCTCCACAATGGGATCTTTTCCTTTTCTTCGTTTGTTTCTTGAGGAGGATGCCATGGTCACTTGGTTGGTTGAGAAGGAGTGTGAAGAATGTTGGAGAGTTTGATGTGTGTTTGGAGCAAAAAAAGAGATTGAGACCGGACTTGCTATGACAAGAAATGATGAAGAGAAGTTTAAGTGGTTGGAGTTTAAAGTAAGAGAAAGGTTGCACAAAGCTTGTTATGTTGAGGAGTGATTCGGTCATGTGCATGGCTTGAAGGTGGTATGCTTTTAAATGAGCAATGAAGGGTTGGGATGCAATTAGACTTATGGAGATCAAAGGTATGCATGTAAGGATGAATGAAGACAAAGTTTGCTCCTTCCCTTGCCTTTGCCGTGATCATTCTCAAGGAGTGGCAGATTTCTTTCTTGAAGCATGTGATGGGATTTTGTCCTTATGCTATGCTTTCCTTTGTCTTGTCTTTCTCATTGAAGATTCTTTGACCTCCTAGTCACCACAACAAGACAACATACATTAGTCTTATCCAACCGTAGCAAGAGTGTTCTTTTTATTAAAACTATGTGAACCATCAATTTTGTGCTTTGTCAAAATACTCCAAGCATGCAAAATGGAATTTATTTGTAACATTGGTTTAGTGTGCTTGAAGGCACACCAAACTTAGCATATGTTTCAAAATAGTGCATGCAGTCAATGGACATATTCTTGAAAAGAGAAAAGAATTCATTCTCAATTGATCATAACTTATTGAATTTAAAATGACATGAATCTTAAAGCATGGGTTGCCTCCCATGGAGCGCTCTTTTATTGTCATTAGCTTGACATTGAGGCTTTCTTTTATGGTGGTTGGTGCTTGTAGGGCCTCAATTTGTCTCCTCTGACCGTGATCCTCTTCTTTGTTCTCTGGTGTTCAATTTCAGCATGTTCTAATGATAGTATGTTGCTGACAGTGTAGTAATCCTCGGTTTGTTGATTTGCTCCCAACTGTTGATATATCAGTTGCACTTTGTCACCTTTGGAAAGCCCCTCTGTTGGAATCTTTCTGTTCTTCCAACCCCTTTTTGCTTTGTTTCTGCGTTTCATCTTTCCTTTTTTTGTTCTTTCTTTTCTGGCCGTAGGTTTTCCTTGGGGATCTCTCTTCTCAGTGGCCAATACTCTAATATCCTCTTGGGCTTTTTCATCAGTCTGCACAATCCTTAGTATTGGGATGTTGCTGTGACTTTCCTGGTCATTTTTCATATAGTCTTTCTTCTCCTTGCTAAATTGTGCCTCTGGTAATACCTTCAGAGTGATGCTCTGGTCATGCATCCTGAGAGTTAATTCCCCTTCCTCTACGTCTATGATAGCTCTAGCAGTGGCTAAGAATGGCCTTCCCAGTATAACAGAGTCACCATCATCATCGTTTGATTCTAGAACCACAAAATCAGCAGGGTATATAAAACTGTCCACTTTGACCAAAAGATTTTCAATTACACCCCTGGGGTATACTATTGACTTGTCTACCAGCTCCAGAGACATTTGTACTGGTTTGACTTCCTCTATATGCAACTTTTTCACCAAGGAAGATGGTATTAAGTTAATACTTGCTCCGAGATCGCACATTGCTTTAGTGATGGTCAATTCCCCAATGGTGCAAGGTAACAGGAAGCTCCCTGGGTCCTCAAGCTTGGGAGGAAGCCCCTTTTGAATCAAGGCCCTGCATTCCTCAGTAATCATTATGGTTTCTTTCTCATCCCAGCTTCTTTTCTTGTTGATGAGATCCTTCAGAAACTTGGAGTATAGAGGCATTTGCTCAAGTGCTTTAGCCAAGGGAATATTGATTTCCAGCTTCTTACAGATCTCAAGGAATTTGTGAAAATGCTGGTCTTTAACCTCTTTGTTAAACCTCTGGGGATATGGCAGTGGAGGTGTGATGCTCTTTCCTATTTGCTGTTGTCCTTGAGCTACTTCCTTTGAGCTATGTGGCTGGTTGTCCTTCTCTTTAAGTTTCTCAGTGCCTTTGCTTGGCATCACAACTTGCTCCTTAGCCTCATCTGCCTTTGTTTGATTCTCATCCTCCGTTGGTTCTTTGACGTTCTCTGCTTGCTTCCTTGTAGTGTCATTGTTGCTTATCAATGTTCTCCCACTCCTTAATTGTATTGCCTTGCATTCCTCCTTGGGATTTGGAATTGTGTCACTGGGCAGTGAGTTTGAAGGTCTCTCAACAGATACTTGCTTGGAGAGTTGCCCCATCTGTCTCTCTAGGCTCTTCAGGGAGGCTTCCTGATTCTTGGTTACCATTTCCTGGTGTTTCAATATTTTGTCTATTTAATCAGAGCCTTGTACCTCTCCCATGCCTCATAGATGGGTTCGGCCTCCATTTGTGTAAATGTTTGTACCTCAGCCTTCAATCTTATAATCCTCTGAGGTGGATAAAATTTTGCAAGAAATTTGGTTACCAAATTATCCCAGTTGTTGATGCTGTCCCTTGGAAAGGATTCTAACCATTGAGTGGCCTTGTCCCTAAGAGAAAATGGGAATAGCATCAGTTTGTAACTGTCAGGGGGTACTCCATTAGTTTTGACAGTGTTGCATATTCTCAAGAAAGTGGATAAATGTTGGTGTGGGTCCTCAAGTGGTCTTCCACCAAAAGAGCAATTGTTCTAAACCAAGGTGATGAGTTGTGGTTTGAGTTCAAAATTGTTAGCATTGACATTTGGGACCAAGATGCTGCTCCCACAATGTCTAGGATTTGCAAAGGTATAGGAAGCCAAAACTCTCCTCTGGGGTGGGTTGCCATTGTTGTTGTCTTCTCCACCTGGTGGATTGGTTAAATGTTCCTCCATCTCTTGGAATTCTTCGTCTGATTCCTCTTCTCCAGCAATATTTTTCCCTCTTTCAGCTCTTCTTAACCTCCTGAGAGTTCTTTCGTCTTGTTCATGAAAATTGGGTATGGTTCTTCTTGTACCTGACATACAAGCAGATCATGAGAAATGCACAAAACCAGTGACACTTCAATTTACTGCCAGATTGAAGTGTTAGTTAGTTTAAGCAAAAAATCAAACAGTTAGTGGGTTAATCAAAATTAAAGACAAAGTGCTTGATCTAGATCACCACCTCACTTAATCATTGTCAACCTAATCAATCCCCGGCAACGGCGCCAAAAACTTGATGGGATATTTTGGAGGAAAAATAAATTTCTCCCAAAACACACAAATTTAACCGGCAAGTGCACCGGGTCGCATCAAGTAATAAAAACTCACGGGAGTGAGGTCGATCCCATAGGGATTGAAGGATTGAGCAATTTTAGTTTAGTGGTTGATTTAGTCAAGCGAATCAAGATTTGGTTGATGATTTTGTGACTTGCAGAATTAAATTGCATTGAAGTAAAGAGAACAAGAAATAAATTGCTGAAATGTAAAGAACAAGAAATTAAATGGCAGAAACTTAGAGTGCAAGAAATGTAAATTGTGGAATCTTAAAGTGCAAGGAATGTAAATTGCTTAAAATGTAAAGGGGATTGGGACGTGGATTTGCAGAAATTAAACAAGGAAAAGTTAAATTGCATCTAACAGAAGAGTAAAAGGGAATTGGGATTGGATCGGATCTTATAGCAGAAAAGTAAATGAACATGGAAAGCAAGAAACAGAATGTAAATTGGAGATTTGGATCTCAGGACCCAGAGACTAGAAAACTAAGTCTAGATCTCAATGCCTTCCTAGATCCAATAAGAACAATTGCAAGAGAATTGTAAATTGTAAAGAGAATAGATGAAGAGCAATTAACCGGAAATGAAATTCAATTATCAGTAAAGAAACAGAGAGATCCAAGATTGAGATTGAAACAGAATTTCTTCAATTCTCCAATCCAAGATCCAAGACAAGTGTAATTGAAATTGAAAGCAATGAAAACAAAGAAATTAAAGATCACTCTATGCCAAAAGCTATGAAAATTCAAAAAAAAACTCTTCCGGAAAAAGCTCCCCCAATTACTTGAATTCTATCCTATTTATACACTTTCTTCTAATGATCTTCAAGCCTTGAGTTGGGCCTTTGCTCTTGGTGGAATTGGGTTGAAAGAGGCCTTGGTTGATTGCTCTTGAAGTTTGGAGAAGAACCAAAGTGAACCAATTGAACCGGTTTTGAGTTTTGCAAGAGTTGGTCCAAAAGTTTGAGCCAAAGTTAGGGGTCTAACTTTGGCTCCAACTTTTCATATCAGCTAGCACAATTTGCTGATATCAACGTTGGCCTTGCCTAATGTGCTTGTGGCGCCAACGTTAGCCACCAAGTTAGGGGGCTAACGTTGGCGCAAACNNNCTTAGGTCCATGATGGAGAAAGGGAGATGATGTTAAATAAAAATTTTTATTTATTTATTTATTTATTTATTTATTTATTTCGAAAATAAAATAAATTAAAATAAAATAAATAAAAATGGTTAAAAATTTTCGAAAAATTGAGGAGAGAGAAAGTGGTTAGGAAGTTTTGAAAAGGATATGATGATTTTGAAAAAAAAGTTTTAAATTTTGAAATAAAAAATCTAAATTTTAGAAATATATTTCGAAAATTTGTTTTTAAAAAAGAGAGAAAAGATATTTTTTATTTTTAAGAGGAAAGAGAAAAACAATAAGATAGCACAAGATTTAAAATTTTTAGATCTAATGCTCCCTATTTTCGAAAATTTTGGAGGGAAAACACCAAGGAACACCAAACTTAAAAATTTTAAGATCAAGTCACAAGGAAAACTCAAGAACACGAAGAAAGAACACCAAACTTAAAATTTTTAGAAAACCAAACCAAAATTTTTGAAAATTTTAAGGAAAATCAACAAGAAAACACCAAACTTAAAGTTTGGCATAGGATCTAATAGAGAAATTATTTTTGAAAACTATTTTTAAAAAGAAAATAAGGATTCTAAAATTTTAATACGACAATAATAAGAGACTCTAAACAAAAAAAGAAATTTTTCCTAATCTAAGCAACAAAATAATCCGTCAGTTGTTCAAACCTCGAACAATCCCCGGCAATAGCACCAAAAACTTGGTGCACGAAATTGTGATTACACTTTTCATGTCATGAGATACAAAATAAGTCTCTAAAAGTTGTTTAAATACTAAACTAGTAGCCTAGGTTTACAACAAATTAGTAAACTATGATGGATGATGCAAAGGCCCACTTCTGGGGCCCACTTGGTGTGTGCTGGAGCTGAAAATTTAAGCAATCCACGTGCAGAGGCCATTTGTGGAGTTGAACGCCAGTTTTTGTGCCAGTTTGGGCGTTCAACTCCAGCTTTTGATCCTTTTCTGGCGCTGGATGCCAGAATTGGGCAGAGAACTGGCGTTGAACGCCAGTTTACGTCATCTATCCTTGTGCAAAGTATGGACTATTATATATTGCTGGAAAGCCCTAGATGTCTACTTTCCAACACAATTGGAAGCATGCCATTTCGAGTTCTGTAGCTCTAGAAAATCCACTTTGAGTCCAGGGAGGTCAGAATCCAACAGCATCAGCAGTCCTTTTTCAGCCTGAATCAGATTTTTGCTCAGCTCCTTCAATTTCAGCCAGAAAAATACCTGAAATTACATAAAAACACACAACTCATAGTAAAGTCCAGAAATATGAATTTTTCCTAAAAACTAATGGAAATAAACTAAAAGCTAACTAAAACATACTAAAAACTATATGAAATTAACCCCGAAAAGCGTATAAAATATCCGCTCATCATGCACTATGGTGTAGTACTGCGCTTCTCATACTAGCCTTTTTGCCTCTTTTTTGTCTGCGGGAAGTGTTTCAGACTTGAGATAGCTGACTATGGTAGTTATCCACCCTTGGTCCTGGTCTGATATGCTTAAGACCTTCTTTTCTTTTGAGGTTGATGGATTTTGTAGTGTTTCCTGGATGAGGCTTCTATTATTGCCCCCTGGTTTGGTGCTGGCTAGCTTTGAAAGGGCATCAGCTCAGGCATTTTGTTCCCAAGGTATATGTCAGACCTCATATCCCCTAAATTATCCGAGCTGTTCTCTAGTTTTGTCTAGGTATTTCTTCATGGTGGGATCCTTAGCTTGGTAACTCCCTTCTATTTGCGAGGTGACTACCTATGAATCATTGAAAATGGTAAGCTTCTGAGCTCCTACCTCCCTAGCCAGCTTCAAATCAGCCAATAGGGTCTCGTATTCAGCTTGGGTATTTGAGGTGGGGAATTCGAACTTTAATGGGAGCTCGATTTGGGTTCCCTGATTACTATCTAAAACGACTCCTGTACCACTCCTGGTTTTGTTCGAGGAGCCATCTATGTAAAGGCTCCACTTCGTGGGGGTACCCGGGGTGTCAGTGTAGTCGGTGATGAAGTCGACCAGGTACTGACACTTAATAGTTATCCGTGCTTCAAATTTGAGGTCGAATTCGGATAACTCGACCGCCCATTGTAGGATTCTTCCAGCCAAGCTCTATTTTCTGTAAGATACCTTTTATGGGCTGGTTGGTCTGTACTCTGATGGTGTGAGCTTGGAAGTATGGTCAGAGCTGTCGAGAAGTGAGCATAAGGGCGTAGGTGAACTTTTCTATCTTTTGATAGTTTAGTTCGGCCCCTTGTAAAGCCTTACTGATGAAGTAGATGGGTTGTTCTCCATTTTCGTCTTCTCTGACTAGCGCTGAGGCTATTGCCTGACTTCCTATGGCAAGGTATAGGATTAGCTCTTCTCCTTCCTTGGGTCGGGTTAGGATGGGTGGTTGCCCCAGGAATGTCTTGAAGTCTTGGAAGGCTTGTTCACATTCTGGGGTCCATTCAAACCTCTTTCCTTTCCTTAGTGTTGCGTAAAAAGGGAGAGATCTTAATGCCGATCCAGCTAGGAATCTGGACTGAGCCGCTAGTCTTCTGTTGATGTAACAACCCCGATTTTCGAGTACGCGAGATCTTTTCTGAAGGCACGGATTTCACCGGAAGCTCAGTAAAGGGAACACCTCTTCTATATCAACAAGTATCTCGATCCTCATTGTCATTATGTCATCCTTAAGCTAGAACCTTTTCTGAGGCAAGCTCGATAACGCTGATAAACCACTATTTTATGGTTTATCTTGTGCTCAATTGAGTGGATTTTATCAACTCTTTACCCACTTATTCATACTATTTGCATGGTTTTACATTTGCCTTCCTAATTTTGTGCTTTGATTGAAAACATGCTTCTTTGGTCTTAAGTTCCCTATGTTTAATCCTCTCTTATTACCATTAGATGCCTTGATATGTGTGTTAAGTGATTTCAGAGATTACATGGCAGGAATGGCTCAGAGGATGGAAAGGAAGCATGCAAAAGTGGAAGGCATACAAGAAGTTGGAAAAATTGCTAAGCTGTCCAGCCTAACCTCTTCGCACTCAAATGGCTATAACTTTAGCTACAGAGGTCCAAATGACGCGGTTCCAGTTGCGTTAGAAATCTAACGTCCGGGGCTTCGATTTGATATATAATATGTCATAGTTGCTCTGATGCTAGGTGACGCGAACGCGTCGTCCACGCGGACGCGTCGCAGTGACAAAAAATCAGCGTGTTTGAATTCGCAACTAGCGAATTCTGGGCTGTTTCCGACCCAGTTTGCGGCCCAGAAAACACAGATTAAAGGCTATAAAGTGGGAGAATCCATTCATTCATAATAATAGGATTTTCACAATTCACAATTTTAGGAGTAGATGTAGTTTTAGAGAGTGCCTCTCAATCCCAAGTTCAATGTTCCTTTTATTTATTTTTCTAATTTAATTTATGAACTCTTCCATGTTACATTTGATTTCTTTTATTAATGCAAATCGAGGTATTTTCAGATTTAATTTTGCCTTGCTTTATTTACATGAATGCTTTTAATTTAATTTAGATTTTTCCCTTTTGGCTTTGGTTAAATAATTGGAGACACTTAAGTTATCAAACTCATTGTTGATTGAAAATTGGAATTCTTCAAGAATTAATTCGGGTTCCAATAACTCTGACTTTTCCCAAGGAAAGACTAGGACTTGAGGAATCAGAATTAATTCATCCACTTAACTTACCTTCATAGTTAGAGGTTAACAAAGTGGGAGAAAAATCCAATTCTCATTACAATTGATAAGGATAGCCAGGAAAGGACTTCCAGTTTTCATACCTTGCCAATAGTCTATTTTATAGTTATTTATTTTATTCTTATTATCATTCAACATACTGCTTCCTTACTTTCAAAACCCCCAATTTACAAGACTCATAACCAATAATAAGAACATACCTCCCTGCAATTCCTTGAGAAGACGACCCGAGGTTTAAATACTCGGTTATCAATTTTAAAGAGGTTTGTTACTTGTGACAACCAAAACGTTTGTATGAAAGGACTTTTGTTGGTTTAGAAACTATACTTGCAACGAGGATTTATCTACAAATTTCTAGACCACGCAAAAGTTCTCTCATCAAAATGGCGCCGTTGCCAGGGAATTGCAAACGTGTGCCTTATTATTGGTTATTGTAAATATTTAAAAAAAAAATTTCTTATCATTCTTATTTTTAAAAATCAAATATTTTTTTTTAAATCATATCTTTTTCAAAATCTTTTCTTATCCTTTTTCAAAAATCATATCTTTTTGAAAATATTTTCTTTTTATTAGTTTTTATTTTTATTTTCTCCTACTACTATGAACTCTCACCCCTTTGGCTATGAGTCTGGTTACAATTATGTTGCAGGAAGAAGAAATTACAATGAGAACAGGCATGAAGGTCGGAACAATCAAAGATAGGAGGAGCCACAAGGATTTGATCAACCCTCTTGGTGACAACCACCTCCAATGGACTATCAACAACCACCACCATATGCCTATGAATCCTTTCCTCAACATGACTTTGGACCACCATACTCACAAGCCCCTTTCTGCCAATCACCTCCATATGACCCTAACCTGTATCCACCATACCAACCACCTTATGAGCCAAATGAACCATACACAGAACCACCACCTTTCCAACACAACTACTCTCATGAACCACCACCTCAATATTCACCATCTCAATATCATTATCAAGATGAACCACCTTCCTATTATGAACCCTCTCTCCCAACCAATGAATCCTCATATCCACCCCAATCTCCAATGGATGACAGACTTCGTGTTATTCTTCAAAGGCAAGAAAGGATGAATAAGAGTGTGCTAAATTTCACGGCCGCCTTAGGCGAGTTAGTAAATATAATAGCTTCCCAATATCTGAGCACTCAAAGAACTCCCATAGCTACATGTGGAGAATCAAAAGAAGAGCAAAGCATGAAGGAGACACTAGAAACTTCGGTGGATAATGAGGAACATGGCTTTGTATTGGAACAAGTGGAGGAAACTATAATAGTTGCAGAAGAAGAAGTGGTTGAAGACTTAGGAGATGTTGAACCTCCATGGGAAAGTCAAGACATAGAACCTCCTTTCAAGACGGTTGTAATTGATGTTGAGGAGGGTGTACAACCTCCAAGGCATATCATGGCTAAAGACATTGAAGAGGTTAACCAAGAGATGGAGATTCAAGAAGAAGAAGCACAACCTCCTATGCCTTTGGTAAGTAGTGCAGAAGAGATTGAATTGGAAAAAAGTTACCAAGAGGAAGAGGTTGATATTAAAGAAACTTGCAAAGAGGTGGAAGTTGTCAAAGGGCACAAGGGAGTAGAGCTTGAAATCACCTTGCCAAAGTTATTGGAGACCCCTCTCCCTAAGTTGCCATCATCCTTCACAACATTCAAGTGGGTAAAATTCATATCCCTTAGCTTTCTAATCCCACTTGAATATGGGCTACTGGAGACGGATGGTCAGCTTAGAGCTCTTTGTGGCATTAAGAGTAAGAAGAAGATGGTCAGTGGTAAGAATTGTCCTGCAAGGTTCATTATGGTTGGAAGCTTTAAGTTTAAACGCAAGGGTTGGTGTAGAGCTCAATTGAATGGGTCTAGGAAGCTGTTTGGTAGCTGCAGTGAGAATTCAAATTACTTATCACCCGGCTGGGAAAATACAGATCCTGACAAAAATGGGTGTAAAAGCAAGATTTGGGATCCTAGAATCTGCTCTAACATTTGTCACCCCGGGAGCCTAAGAATTTGTTTGAAGCTTCTTAAGGGCTTTACATGCCTAGTTTGGGACCCCGGAGGTTACTGGAAGTACAAACACTGGTGGAGATTCCTGGATGAATACAAGCATAAGCCACCATAACAGGGAGCTCACCAAATGTCCAACTTAAGGACTCTAACTAAAAGTGCTAGGTGGGAGACAACCCACTATGGTATGATCGTTTTTTTTTCATTTTTATTTAGTTTTATTTTATTTTATTATATTGAACCTGGAGTTTCTGTATCACATTCATATTAACACTGCATTCTGCATTTTTTTCAGATTAAAAAAAAAAAGCACGCACGCGACGCGGCAGCGTCGCTGACGCGTCCGCGTCACCAGTGCAATGGGAAGAAAAGAAAACGAATAGAAAGTCATGCGAGAGCGTTACTGGAGGCGCGCCTTTAGCATAATTTGACCCCACGCGACCGCGTCACCCACGCGGCCGCGTGACCTGAAAATCGACGTCAAAAGGGTGCATGGCCGAAAGATGAGCTAGAGTGATGCTGGACTGGCACTAGACACCCAGACCTTACCACGCGAACGCATGCCCCACGCGTCCGCGTGATATCCCAATATTGGTCAACCACGCGATCGCATCCCCCACGCGACCGCGTCACCCTAAAATTTGGCAATATGAGCTTCAAACAGAAAGTTACGCGACCGCGCGGCTGCCCTCGCGCTAATGGCAGAGATCGATCCACGCGACCGCGTGGATGACGCGTCCGCGTCATTTCATAGAAGTGCTATCCGCGCGACCGCGTCACTCACGCATCCGCGTTACAAGCGGCGCACAAAATATCCAGATCAGCCACTTTTCTTATCTTTTCTTCTCTAATCCTAATTTTTATATCTTTTCTTATTCTTTCTTCCTTCTTTCTTACTTTATTTCTTTCACTTCTCATTCCTTTTCACCTTCATTCTATTTTATTTAATTTAATTCCATATTTTCATTCATTGCATTTTAATTTTGTGCATATTTTTATTTTCTTTTCTAAATTTATTATTTTTCCATTGGTGTTAAAAATTTCTTATTCAACTGTTACATCTTTTCTGGTATTTTCTTGGTGCTTATGACTTGTTTTATTCTGGATAGGTAATATTATTTATATCAATGCCAATCTTTTATACCTGTATTACTTTTACATTGACATGAATTTTTATTATCTCTCCTTACCCACACTCTCTTCCTTATTTTTGCAAATTTTCGCACTCTTGATTTGCCATGTACTTCTACTGTTTTCTCATTTGCATGTTATAGCTACCGTGTAATTGAGACCCTCATTATTTGGCATTAACCAACCCATGTTTTATTTGCTCTTTTTTCTTTGTTTTGGGTTACTTTTCTTCCCTTTTTCTTTCAGGATGGCCACCAGGAAGAGGACCGGAAGACGTTTACATGGGGGAAGACAGACAAGTCCATCTGCACAATCATTGAAGAAAAGCATCAGTTGGAACAACCCGTCCACCTGCACATCTTAGCATGCACCGAGGACGGTGCAATCTTTAAGTGTGGGGAGGTCGATACCGATCTCCATGGGTTAGTCACTCTTCTATATCAACACCAATGGTTTATTTTCCTTGTTAGTTATTGCATTTGCATGTTTGTTTGATTTTTGTGCATATTTTACCACTTGGTTGAAGTAATATTTTCTTTTTCAAGAAACCTTTTAGAGCATTTCACTAATTTGAATAAAATTTAATATTACACTTGCTTGAAGAAATATTATACTGGAACATGGTTTAGAGCTCGAACATACAAAACCTGTGAGATTTTTTGAGCCTATTTGAATTGGTTGCATTTTATCAACCAATAATTTATTTTTGGTGTGTGTTTTTCTCTCTAAAATTGTGATCTTTGTCTTGCTTAATTCTATATTTCCATGGTTTGATGTATGCATGCACTTACATGATTGAGTCCTTTGTTTTACTAAGCTTAGATACCCATATGGCCTTACCTTTCATTATCCTTTGCAAACCAATTTGAGCCTATTTTATCCCTTTATTCTTTACTTTAGCACATCATTAACTCTAAGCGAAAAACAATAATGTCCTTAATTTGAATCCTTGGTTAGCTTAGACTAGTGAAAGTGCTCATGAATTAAGTGTGGGGAAAAGTGGATTTGGAAACAACTGGTTTAAGAAATGGGTATTATATATCTTTATGAAAATGTGAAAGAAATGTTTAGAACATGATTCATGCATTCAATATCTTAATCATATGCATTGAGAAAAATAAAAGAAATATATATATATATATATATAAAGAAGTGAGAAAAAGAAAAGAAAAAAAAAGAAGAGCAATTAAGCAAAAAGGGGACAAAATGCCCCAAAGTAAATGGTGAAAGCAATGCATATGTACTGTACTTGAAATTAGAATGCATGAATATGTGGAAAACATGGTTAATGGATAGTTAGATGTGGTATTATGATTACATGGATTGTCTAAAGTTAGGTGGAAAGTTTAAGTTAATTAAGGATTCAGATTTTAGTCCACTTGACCAAATACAATCCTACCTTGACCCTAACCCCATTACAACCCTTAAAAGACCTCTTGATATGTGTATCTGTGCAATAAATTTATGTTGATTGTTAGATGAAGAGCAAGCCTTAGAAAGCAAGGTTAGTGGAGAATTGAGAGAATCGAACCTAAAACACTTGAGTGATTAGAGTGTATATACTACCAGTGAGGGTTCGATGCTCAATTCATTGTTCCCTGCTTTCATGAGCTATTTTCTTCTTGCAAGTCTATTTGTACTTCATTTTTATGATTTGAATTAGTGAAATCCAGTTCATATTTCTTCTTGAAGGATTTGTTTACTTTTAACTAAGTAGGTAGAATCATTTTGGATGTAGTTGCATTCATATAGATAGGTTGCATTTCATACTTTCTTACATTCCTCTTCATCTTTATAGCTTCTCTTGAGCTTAGCATGAGGACATGCTAATGTTTAAGTGTGGGGAGGTTGATAAACCACTATTTTATGGTTTATCTTATGCTCAATTGAGTGGATTTTATCAACTCTTTACCCACTTATTCATACTATTTGCATGGTTTTAGATTTGCCTTCCTAATTATGTGCTTTGATTGAAAACATGCTTCTTTGATCTTAAGTTCCCTATGTTTAATCCTCTCTTATTACCATTAGATGCCTTGATATGTGTGTTAAGTGATTTCAGAGATTACAGGGCAGGAATAGCTCAAAGGATGGAAAGGAAGCATGCAAAAGTGGAAGGAATACAAGAAGTTGGAAAAATTACTAAGCTGTCCAGCCTGACCTCTTCACACTCAAACGGCCATAACTTTAGCTACAGAGGTCCAAATGATGCGGTTCCAATTGCGTTGGAAAGCTAACATCCGGGGCTTCGACTTGATATATAATATGCTATAGTTTCTCTGATGCTAGGTGACGCGAATGCGTCATCCACGCGGACGTGTCGCAGTGACGAAAAATCAGCGTGTTTGAATTCGCAACCAGCGAATTCTGGGCTGTTTCCGACCCAGTTTGCGGCCTAGAAAATACAGATTAGAGGCTATAAAGTGGGAGAATCTATTCATTCATAATAACAGGCTTTTCACAATTCACAATTTTAGGAGTAGATGTAGTTTTAGAGAGAGAGGTTCTCTCCTCTCTCTTAGGATTAGGATTTAGGATTTCTCTTAGTTTTAGGAGTGCCTCTCAATCCTAGGTTCAATGTTCCTTTTATTTATTTTTCTAATTTAATTTATAAACTCTTCTATGTTACATTTGATTTCTTTTATTAATGTAATTCGAGGTATTTTCAGATTTAATTTTGCCTTTCTTTATTTACATGAATGCTTTTAATTTAATTTAGATTTTCCCCTTTTGGCTTTGGTTAAATAATTGGAGACACTTGAATTATCAAACTCATTGTTGATTGAAAATTGGAATTCTTCAAGAATTAATTCGGGTTCCAATAACTCTGACTTTTCCCAAAGAAAGACTAGGACTTGAGGAATCAGAATTAATTCATCCACTTAACTTACCTTCATAGTTAGAGGTTAATAAAGTGGGAGAAAAATCCAATTCTCATTACAATTGATAAGGATAGCCAGGATAGGACTTCCAGTTTTCATACCTTGCCAAGAGTCTATTTTATAGTTATTTATTTTATTCTTATTATCATTCAACATACCACTTCCTTACTTTCAAAACCCCCAATTTACAAGACTCATAACCAATAATAAGAACATACCTCCCTGCAATTCCTTGAGAAGACGACCCGAGGTTTAAATACTCGGTTATCAATTTTAAAGGGGTTTGTTACTTGTGACAACCAAAACATTTGTATGAAAGGACTTTTGTTGGTTTAGAAACTATACTTGCAACGAGGATTTATCTGCAAATTTCTAGACCACGCAAAAGTTCTCTCATCAAACGCAGTCACGAAGAACCTAGTTTTTGAACCGTATCGGTTAGGAGTGTTGATTCTATTTTTCGTAAATAGTCTCAGTTTGACGAACCGGACTCGATTCATGAGAGAAGAGAGATAATAGGATAATATTATCATTATATTAGTATTAGAAGTTGCTTGAAAGATATTATAAGGTTACCTGGTCTATTTTAGTTAAAAACAGGAAATCGGTTTAACCGGGTTCACAGTTTACTGGTGCAGCTTAGCACCAGCACTCCCTGATGACTTTAACAATACTAAGGCCTCATCATACATGTTCTATTCTCATAATAAATATGTTACTAGTGTCATTTATACTAGTAGCTAAGAAAATAGTTTTTAGAGATATTTTTATAAGTGTTCCGATACATCTAGTTTTAGTAGTTATACACCTGAAATATTTTAATATTATTTTAACCCACCTCGAAGCCAACCAATCACAACTCACCCTACGCCCCCAAGACACTCCAAGGCTGGTCATTTACTACCTTTGGCCGAAACTGAGAAGAGAGAAAAGAGAGAAACTTTCATGCACTTAAATCTTCAAAGCTTGATTTCTTCTGAACTAAAACTCAAATCAAAACTCTCATTTCACAAAAATGATCCTCTCTTCTTCCTCTACATAACCATATAACATATCAAGACTAGAAATAAGGTGATATGGCTGTCTCCCTCCCTCTTCAATTCGGTTTTCAAGGAAACATGCTTAAACATGTGTTTTCTTGATGTTCTTCCTTAGGAATCATGCTAAACCTGACTTGAGGGCCAAGAAACGTTAATTTCCAGTAAGTCTAAGGTGAGATATTTCTTCCTAACGTGTTGAGAGAGATTTGGTCAGTTGAGAGTTTGTGGATTTAAAGTTGTTCTTGATGTGATTTAGGAGGAAAAAGTGCTTAAGGACCACCTGAAAGTATAACCGAATTTGGAGCAGCAAAACCAGGTAGGGTTTGACAAAATTAATCTTGATTATTTGTTTTTGAGTTGTGTGAATGTTGTATGATTTGGCTGTGCTAAAAATTGGTTGCATATATGATTGATTCTTGGTGAAAATTTGGTGAAATTTTGATGAAATTTGATGAAATTCAAGCATTGAGTTTGTGTTCTTGGAGCAGCTGGAAAATGAAACCCTAGGCCCTAAATTGGGGTTCAATTTGTGTTAAAATCATGTAGAAAATATGGGGTTTTAGTGGCTGGGAATTTATTTTGAATTTTGGTAAAAATCGGTTGTTGAAAAGACTGAAAAACGGGTAAAAACAGAGAAAGAATCTGAAGATTTTACGAAGAACATGAAGAACACTTTGAGTGTGATGAAGAACATTGAAGAACACCTTTTAGATCTTAGAAAGGGCAAGGAAGTAAATATTTTGGTGTTTGAGGGGTTATTTTGTAATTTTTGAAAGTTAGGGTGGTTAAAGTAGAAATATTAAAAATATTAAAAAGGAAAGATAAGAAGTTAAAGAAAAGATAAAAACCAAAGAAAAGTCTGTAAAGTTTTAATAATAGAAAACAGACAGAGATTAGTGAACGAACTAGGGCAAACTAGTTAGTCCTTGAGTTGTGACTAGGGTTAGGTATTATATGAAAAGTTAAAATGTTTCAGTATAGACTTAATGAACCTATACTTAGGACAGGCTAACTATTCATTCCGAAATTTACATAAGCCTTAAAAACAAATATTAAACAGAGAAATCAGAGCAGAATAAAGTAACACAGAGAACAGAGTAACCAGAGTAAAGTAAAGAGATAAAGAAAAAAAGAGTAATAGGGATATAGAGAAGAGAGTAATGAGAGCAGAGGAAACACATACAGAGAAAAGAGTAATCAGAGCAGAGTAAACAGACAAAGAGAAAAGAGTAGTAAAACCCACGGACGGATAATTGGTTAAATACGGGAAGTACCCACGAACTGAATGATCATTGATCTCGGGGAAACCTATGAACTATTAACTATTTTATATGCGGGAAAAACCCATGAATTGATAATCATTGATTACGGGAATAACCCATGAACTGTTGTATGTTGATCTCGGGTATAACCCATGAACTGAAGATTACTGTATTGTTGAGTATTGATCTCGGGTATAGCCCACGAACTGAGGATCGTGTTTGTTGTTGTATGTTGATCTCGGGGAAACCCACGAACTGAGGATCTCTGTTTTATTTGTGTATTGATCTCGGGGAAACCCACAAATTGAGGATCTTTGTTTTGTTTGTGTGTTGATCTCTGGGACGCCCACGAACTGAGGATCACTGTTTCCCCTTGTGCGTATATTATAGGGTTGAGCTTTGCGCCGACTGTCGGTAGTCACGAAGGAGTGGTATTCTTACCAACGACACGTATGCACTAAGGACACAAAGGGAAACCATATCTGGGACTTGTTCCTAGGTAATGTCGGGCTGCAGGGTGTAAACCGACACGTGAGCTCATGGCCTGCATAGGACAGACATGCATCATACTTGGTTGTGCATTTCCTCTGTTATGATTGTTGAATGAATGTATGCTTTGTTTGTTTGTATTTTATTCTTTGTATTTGTGTTTTATTTTCTTGTATTCTTTTGTTTGCGTTCTGCTTTCTGTTTTTTCTATTTTCTCTATTTATCTGTATCTTCTGTTCACTATTTCTCGGTATTTTGCTATTCGTCTGCTACACAACACGGAATTAATGAACTTAACTAGTAACCCCGGCCCTACTAAGAACTCCCCAGTTCTTACCCCTCCCCCTTCAGATGGAAGCATGAGCTCCCTTCCGTAATTCGCTGACTATCGTACGCAAAAAGGATTCCACTCTAGGTAGTCTTCTGAGTCTAGAGTGAACTCCGTTTCTATTTATATGTATATACTGTGAGACCAACCAACGTCTGCACCCCGTTCGTATGCGCACTTTGGCCTAAATCCTGTGTACGAGACTCCTGTTGTGTGGCTACCTGATGGAGTACCAGTGGGACGTCATATGGCAATGTATGATCGTGCAGAGGAGTAGTAGTCGACCTTCCACCTTTTGATGACGTTCCACCTGACTTGAGTTTTGAAGACTTAGAACGTACTTTCTCTCGCTTTAGTAGTTTAGAGGGACTAGGTGAGTATAGAGTCTAGGCTAGCCTGGGCGCCAGCTTAGGGACTTCTTGAACAGGTCAGGGCCTGGGATGTTATATGTATATATATGTATATAGTTATTATCTAGCTATATCTAGGGGTGTTCTAACTAAAGATCTTTACTCTAATAAAGGCTGGATAACCGAACGTTATTAATTGTTGAGATGTATATAAGTGTGGTTGTTTATAATTGTTTTATCTGTTATCAGTTGTGAATTGATTATGAATGATTTCGTCTATTAATTCAAACGTTTTCAAAAAAAAGGTACCTCGCAAAATAACTACGTTTTTAACAGCGAATCAGGCTCATATAATAAATAATAGATAATAATTAGGAAGACAAGTTAGTAACGCTCAGTTTTCAGTATGATCTAGACATACTGAAAATTGGGTCGTTATAGTTGAGCTGCTGGACTTCTTTGACACAGGTCAGACTTTTCATGCTAAGTATGGCCTGGCATTTATCTGGGTTTGCTTCGATCCCTCTTTGAATGAGCATGAAGCCTAGAAATTTGCCGGCTTCTACTTTGAAGGTGCACTTTGTGGGGTTAAGTCTCTGATAAACCACTATTTTATAGTTTATATTGTGTTTAATTGTGTGGTTTTGTCTTGATCCTTACCCACTTATTCATCAATTTAGCATGCATTTAGATTTCCTTCCTAAATTCAGTACATGTTTGAAAATTGCTTCCTAGAGACTTTAATTATTTAATTTTAATTCTCCTTTATTCCATTCGATGCCTTGATCTGTGTGTCAAGTGTTTCAGGCTTTATAGGGCATGAATGAGATGGAGATTGGAGAGGAAGCTAGCAAAAATGGAAGGAACACAAGAATTTGAGGAGATAACCAGCGAGAAGCGACGCGGTCGCATGGCTCACGCGACCGCGCGAAGGAGCACAAATCGCAGTGACGCGGCCGCATGGCTTGCGCGGCCGCGCGAATTGGAAAGCGCAAGTGACGCGGTAGCGTGGATGACGCAAACGTGTGGAGAGGAAAAAGCGCAAGCGACGCGTCCGCATGGATGACGCGATCGCGTGACATGTGCAATCTGCATAATCTGCAGGATTCGCTGGGGGCGATTTTGGACCTTATTTCAGCCCAGTTCTCGGCCCGGAGCAGCAGACTAGAGTCAGAGAATATGCAGAAACAACACACATTCATTCAGTAGTTTTTAGATTTAGTTTTTTTTCACTCTCTTAGGTTTTTTCTCTCTAGTTTTGAGGATTTCAATTTTCAATTAGTTTTAGCATTGGAACATTGAGAAGAGTTATTTCCTCATCAAGACTTCATCATTCTAGTTTGTTCTCTTAACTTGGTTTTATTCTTCCATGTTCTTTGTTATGTTCAATTTTGTCATTCAGATACTTTTATGATTAATTAATGCAAGGATTATTTCTTTTTAATTCAATTTCAATTCCAATAATCATGTCTTCTTTTAATTCCCTTTCATGTGCTATGGATTCTTTATTTACAATGCGCGAGTAGTTTCATTACTTGATGGGGAGTTGATTAAAAGGAACTCTTGAGTTGGAAGGAATGAAGGAGAAATTTGTAGTTGGGTTAAATGTTGGATTGCTATCCTGTCACCAACGCCAATCCCTTTGAACTAAGTGGGTTGCAACTCGTGAACAGATCTGGCATTCCAACTTGTTTAACTTTCCCTTACCTAGTAAAGGATAACCAAACAGAGTAACCGTTAATTTTAAATCAATCTTAAAAATCACTCCATCAATGATAGAGATTCTAACTAATCAATTCCCAGTCAAGGCTTTTATTTATATTATTTAAAATTCCTCAATTTAAATTCCAATTTACTTAGCTCAACTTCTTGGAACATCTGATTAATAAAACAGCAGACTTTTCTGCAACTCGTTGGGAGACGACCAGGGACTTAAAACACCCAGTAATTTTAAATTAAACTCTCTGTGACATATTTCTAAATTGATAGGCAGATTTTCGGTGAGTTAATAACTATACTTGCAACGTAACCATTTTAATAAATTTTTAATTCACCAGCTTCTGCTTCCCATCAATTTTTGGCGCCGTTGCCGGGGAGTTGCAATAGAGTGCTAATTTTATTAATTAGAATTTATTTATTTGCATTTTATTTAATTTTGCTACTATGAGCTGCATGTTTCTTCCGCCAAATGACACGTTCACTTCCTGATCCGCGCTTGCTAATATTCGATCCTGAAATTGAAAGAACAATTTCACGAATAAGGCGAGAACAGCGTAGGTTAGCCCGCTCTGAGGGCGGATCTGAAAGTGAATCTGAGGAAGAAACCAGCCCCCGTTCTGCTGATTCGGTTGTTTTACGTGCAGAAAACATGGCAGCTAGAAGAGTTACCATTCAGGAGGAAGGAGCTCCTGATTTTACAATGCAACCGTTTCAAGCGCATCATCCAGCGGTAGCTACAGATTTTGAAATAAAGACCGCACTATTAATTTTGATGCCCAAGTTTCATGGCCTACCTGCTCAAGAGCCTATCAAGCACTTGAGAGATTTCCAGGTAGCCTGTTCTACTGTCAGGCGTGATGGCACTGATGAAATTTCAATTCTGCTGAAAGCTTTTCCGTTCTCTCTTGAGGGAAAAGCAAGAGAGTGGTACTACACTCAACCTATAGCAAATGTATCCAACTGGGATACACTCAGAAAGGAGTTTCTGGAGAAATTCTTCCCATCTGAAGTTACTGATAAACTGAGGAAGGATATCTCTACAATTGTTCAGGATGACAATGAGACTCTCTTTGAATACTGGGAGCGCTTCAATAATCTTCTGGAAGCATGCCCCCACCACATGATTGACAAGATCGTGCTACTCAGCTATATCACACAAGGTATGAGGCCCCAAGATAAGACCACATTGGAAAGTGCCAGCAATGGGTCTATGAAGAAGTAGAAGACCACTGATGAAGCTTGGCAATTGATCAGTGATTTAGCTGAATCTACTCGGAACCACAGACAGAAGCAAGACCGTTCAAAAGCCGTTGCAGAAGTATCTTCTGGCATAGAGACTGCTGCTCTAAATCAAAGCATCTGTGAAATGACCAACCTGCTGAAGCAAATGCAGTTGAATCAACAAGCTCAGCAAACTCAACCGCAGCAAAACCAACAACTAGTTCCACAAAGAATTTGCGGAATTTGTGCTGATTACAGCCATTACACTGATGAATGCCCGCAGCTCCAACAAGAAGACAACATGGTGGCATCCACTCACAACTTCTATGACCGCCCCAACCAAGGGTACAATCAAAGTGGAAATAATAACCATGGATGGCAGGACAATTCAAACCAGAATTGGAGGGAAAACAATAATAGGGGAGGTAGAGATAATCAAGGAAATCAGAGGTGGAATAATAACAACAACAGGCAGCAAAATCAACCTTACCGAGCACCTCACCTGAGGCAAAACCAAGGACCACCGAACAATCAACAGCAAACCTCTTAATTTACTCATTCTTCGGTATCTTCTAATGAAGATTTATTACAAGCTTTTGAGAAAAGACAACTGGCCATGGAAAGTACCATCGTGAACACTATTAACGCCAGTCTGAATGGTCTCACCTCTACTCTGCAAGCTTTTATGACACAGCTTGGTTCAACACAAAATTCCAGCAACCAATCTTCAAGCACCACTGGAATCCCCTCTCAATCGTTACCCAATCAGAAGGGAGGCATTAATGCCATCACCCTGAGGTCCGGAACCACACTGCAGGAGAGGAATCAAGAGGAACCCAGCTCACCAGAATACGCCTCAGCTGAAGAGGTGGTAGAAGTCGAAGATGTTGAAAAGGAAGAGGATATACAGGAGATAGCTGAAGAAGAGATAGCTCAACCACAGGAAGAAGCACCAAAAGGCGCAAGCACCACAGAACCCACTATTCCCATTCCATTTCCACAGCTTGCAAGGAAGCCCAGGAAGCAGCTGGAACCTGATCCTAAAATGATAGAAATATTCAAAAAGGTTGAGGTAACTGTTCCCCTTTTTGATGTTATTCAGCAGGTACCTAAATATGCAAAGTTTCTAAAAGACTTATGTATCCATAAAGACAAGATTAATGAATTAGAAACTATTCCTTTAGGTAGTTCTATATCTGCTTTAATGGGAGGATTACCTGAAAAATGTAGTGATTCAGGTCCTTGCATAGTTAGTTGTACTATTGGTGGCATAGTAATTTATGATTGCATGTGTGATTTAGGAGCATGTGTCAGTATAATGCCTTTGTCCATATATGATGTTTTAAGGCTCCCTCCCTTAAAAAGGTCGGCAGCTCATTTTGTGTTAGCAGATAAAAGCATTATTACAGTGGCTGGAGTTGCTGAAGATGTTTTGGTGAATATTAAAGGGCTCACATTTCCCACTGATTTTTATATCTTGGAGATGCCCCATAATGATTCAGATAAGCCATCATCGATCCTACTTGGAAGACCATTCCTGAAGACATCAAAATTCAAATTGGATGCTTTTTCAGGAACATACTCCTTTGAAATAGATGGCCGCATAGTGATCTTCAATCTGAATGGGGTCATTAACAACCCCCCAGAAGATCGTTCTATCTTCCAGTGTGATGTCATAGACGAAGGTATGGCTGAAGTTCAAAAAGAAGAGTTTGAAGAGAGGCACACTGGACAAGGTCCGAGTGTGGGGACCCTCTTAACTGACAGTGAGGGCACTTCGCCATTTTCACGAGCTCCAGATAATCCAGAGCCTGCCCATGATCAAAAGTTAGAATTGAAACCTCTTCCTCCACACCTTAAATATGCTTTATCTCAAGGACGAGCAGAAGCTTCCGGTTATTATTGCAAGAGAACTGACTTCTCAACAAGAAGAGCAGCTACTTGATGTGCTAAGGAAGTATAAGAAGGCAATTGGGTGGAGTTTGGAAGACATAGTGGGAATCAACCCTCAAGTATGCGAGCACAGAATATTTTTAGAAGAGGGAGCAAGACCTGTCCGTCAACCCCAGAGAAGATTGAATCCCACCATCTTGGAAGTTGTCAAGAAGGAGGTGACCAGACTATTGGAGGCCGGTATCATATATCCCATTTCAGACAGTGAATGGGTAAGCCCAGTACAAGTGGTGCCCAAGAAGTCCGGAGTCACTACCGTGAAGAATGAGCATGGAGAGCTCATAGCAACTAGAGTTCAGAATGCTTGGAGAGTCTGCATTGATTACAAGCGTCTCAACCAAGCTACCCGTAAGGATCACTACCCACTTCCATTCATTGATCAAATGCTGGATCGCCTGTCAGGTAAATCACATTACTACTTTCTAGATGGTTACACAAGTTATTTCCAGATTCATATAGCTCCTGAGGATCAGGAAAAGACTACTTTTACATGTCCTTTTGGGACCTATGCTTATAAGAGAATGCCCTTTGGCTTGTGCAATGCACCAGCCACCTTCCAAAGGTGTATGATGAGTCTTTTCTCTGATCTTATTGAGGACTGTATGGAAGTTTTTATGGACGATTTTAGCGTTTATGGTGATTCTTTTAACCTTTGCTTAGATGGATTATCTAGAGTATTAGATAGATGTGTTAATACAAACCTTGTATTGAATTTCGAAAAATGCCACTTTATGGTAAAGCAAGGGATTGTATTAGGACATGTGGTATCTAATAATGGCATTTCTGTAGACCCAGCAAAGGTGAATGTTATTTCTAGTTTACCTTACCCCTCTTCTGTGAGGGAAGTCCGTTCGTTCCTTGGCCATGCAGGTTTCTACAGGAGATTTATTAGGGACTTTAGTAAGGTGGCACTTCCCTTATCCAGATTACTGCAGAAGGACATTGAGTTTGAGTTCAGTGATGATTGCAAACAAGCATTTGATAAGTTGAAGACTGCTCTAACTCAAGCCCCAATTGTGAGAGGACCCGACTGGAGCCAGCCATTCGAAATCATGTGCGATGCTTCCAACCATGCAGTAGGAGCAGCGCTGGCTCAGCGTGAAGGTAAGGATCCTTTTGTTATTGCCTATGCGTCTAAGACTTTAGA